>NC_048299.1:243217174-243522144 GCF_013100865.1 Trachemys scripta elegans
AGGGGGCGCGAGGGGGTTGGGAGCTCACTGACGGGGGGGGGCGCGAGGGGGTTGGGAGCTCACTGACGGGGGGGGCGTGAGGGGGTTGGGAGCTCACTGACGGGGGGGCGCGAGGGAGGAGGATTGGCTTCACAATTGCATTTGGAGAACGAAAGAAGCACGGTCTTTAATTTGAACAGTTTGTTTCAGATTAAAGTAAAACTGCCACAACATTCTTGTTTTAGACGTTTTATTTATAACGAGAGTTTGAAAAACTTACCATAATGCTTCAAGGTGGACGCTGGTGTGAGAGAGGGCTGCTGGTGAAGTCCAGGGACAAGTAGTCCTAGTGCTGTAGGTTTCCCAAGTAGCTGCAGGGTGAAACTCATGTGGTATTTGCATGTTGTTCTGGTTATGAATAGCTCATGTGAGATTGCCCGTTTCTTTTCAGTTGCTTTGCTACTTGGAAAGCTTTGAGTAGCAGTAAATGCATTGAAGCTTTTTGCGGGGAGATGGGACAGCATTGGTTCATCTTTAGAAACTAAAGGGGGGAGGGATAGCTCAGTTGTTTGAGCATTGGCCTGCTAAACCCAGGGTTGTGAGTTCAATCCTTGAAGGGGCCACTTGGTGATCTGGGGCAAAATCAGTACTTGGTCCTGCTAGTGAAGGCAGGGGGCTGGACTCGATGACCTTTCAAGGTCCCATCCCGTTCTAGGAGATGGGATAGCTCCATTTTTCTTTTTTTTTTTCTAAGAAACCCTGAGGTCTTGAGATTTAATTACCTTTTAATTTAATAAAGCTTTAACTCTACAGAAGTTAGAAGTTTACCTTCTTCAAGCAAGCAAGCTTAGGTTTTTTTAAAGTTTATTACAGAGTCCACACAAGTGAACAAGTACTATAAACTGTAGCAATAAATAACAGACTTTGAGATAAACTTGACAACTCAAGATTTTGCATGTCTCATTGAAAAGATGGAGCGAAATCGATAATCCATACAGGAACACACTGTAATAATCTAAAAGCTATTTCTAAATGAGAGACTTGGTGGGTCTGATAAGTGCACTAAGGATAATCTCAAGTAAGTAAAGCTGTTTCTTAAGAAACCACTTTAAAATTCCATTGCATTGCAGGATTCCATTGCATTTTTTTCAGTCTTTAAATATCACAATGTGTAGACAACTGTCTGTTTTTGATATTGTAGCATAGCTGTAGTCATGTCCATCCCAGGATATTAGTGACAAAGAGGATGAGGTAATATCTTTTATTGGACCAACTTCTGTTGGCGGGAAAGACAAGTTTTCAAGTCACACATAGTTCTTCAGGTCTGGGAAAGGTACTCGGAGTTTCACAGGTAAATGCAAGGTAGAACAGATTGGTATAAATAGGTAGCTCATATTCTAAGGGACCATTCAAGGTAGAGTGGCCAGTTAACATCTCAGTCATAGGACAAAAAGATGGGGTTAGTGGGTTACGGATTGTTGTAATAAGCCATTAATCCAGTGTGTCTGTTCAATCCATGATTTTTAGTGTCTAGCAGAGTTATGAATTTAAGTTCCCAGGCTTGTCTTGTGAAAGTATTGTGCAGATTTCCCTTGAGGATGAGGACTGATAAGTCAAACATAGAGTGATTGCTTTGTGAAAAGGCAGTTTTTGTCTATCATCATTTTCCTGTGCAGGTTCATTTGAGAACATAGTGATTATCTGGATTCACCAATGTAATTGTTGGGGCACTTAGTGCACTGGATGAGGTATACAACATGTTGTGATAGGCATGTTTAGAATCCATGGATCTTGAAAGATGCCACAAGGACTCCTTGTGTTTTGTTTTGTTTTGCTGATACAGACTAACATGGCTACCATTGAAACTTGAAAGGTGTGTTGATCATTGTAGCAGTGGAGATACGTCTTTAGGTTTTGTATCTCTTGTTATGGAAAGGTCTGGTTCTGCTTTGAGTTGGTGTGTCCTGGTTTGTGGGGAGCTTGCTTCTGATCATGTGGGAGGAGGTGGGGGGGGGTTGTCTGAAGGTCAGAAGTGGGGGTTCAGGAAAGATTTCCTTCAGGATGCATTCCCCATCAAGTTTAGGTTGTAGTTTGATACACCATATGGGTTCCAGTTTGAGGTGGTAGGTGACAACGAGGGGTATGTGGTTGGAGAAGGCTTTATTTCTGTATTGAAGCAAGTTCTCTTGGGGTATTGGGGTGGTCCGTTCCTTGAAGCGATCTACTTCTCTGGTGGAGCGTCCTTGTTTTGTGAAGGCAATTTTAATCTTAAATCATTCCCAGACCTGAAGAAGAGCTTTCTGGGGCTTGAAAGCTTCTCACCAACAGAAGTTAGTCCAATAAAAGATATTACCTCATCCATCTTGTTTTTTATATTGC
This sequence comes from Trachemys scripta elegans, assembly GCF_013100865.1. NCBI lineage: Eukaryota > Metazoa > Chordata > Testudines > Emydidae > Trachemys > Trachemys scripta. The sequence goes on from NC_048299.1 coordinate 243,219,533, forward strand.
TTGCTTTGCTGTACTTTCACTTAGTAAGCAAACTAATCCCATGCATCAAGTTACTGCACACCCTTCTAAAGCTCTTTCTTTCTTGTCAGAGATTTGGGTCCTAGACAGGTTGGTCTGTAGCTTTCTGTTTTGGCTAAATAGTTTTAATACTGTTTTGCCAAAATAGGATGGAAGAAAGTGGAATATATGTCATTTGGCCTGTTACAACCTTGCCTTTCAGTTGCCTCTCATTATAAGATCTAAATAAGTGAAAGTTTAACTGATGATCTGCAAAGTGGGAAAAACTGGGCTTATACCTTTTTCTGGTTCTTTGCTATGCGAAGAAGAATGGCTAAGTGGGTATTGCTCCTTTTTAAAAAAAAAAAAAAAAAATAATTAGAAATTAAGGTCTTCACTTCTGGAAAACTCTATGGTGACCAAGAACCAGTGAAATTATCTTTTAAGAATCCAGGGAGTGAAAGCTTTGAAATTGGAAGGGGAGGGTATTATTCAGACTGTTTAAAACTTTGATTAATTACCATTTTAGAGAGAGGGTATATTTGTTAAAGATTCAAAATCCTGTTTATTCAGTGAACACACACATCTGAGTCCTCCATGATGTCCCCCAGCAATCAGGAAAAAATAGACTTGACATTCTTTATATATCTAAGAAAAAGAAAAGCAAAAATAATTAACAAATGTTTGAGGCCTTTTTCATCAAGGAAACAAAAGGGACGAAGCCCTTACTGACTCAGACACACACCGTTCCACCAAAGTATTTGAGTTTTTAATAGGTGTATTGTCTTCTATTTTAACTCCCCATGAACACACATTCTCTTGTTAAAGAAAATGCACATACTGGATCCATAAATATATATATATACACAATGATACATATCATTAACTATGCTGTTTCAGTTAACCCTATTTCTCATGAAAAAAAATTAGCAGGATCTGTCCCAGTAGTTTAATCCTTCCAGTGTTGCCAAATTTTAAATAGGGTTAAATATTTTTAACTGTAGTATCGTTTTTAAAATAAATTGTGATCAAAATATGAATACAACACTAAGTATATATATATTTGAATGAGATGAAAACTACCAATGTCATGCTAAATAAATAAATAAATATATAAAAAAACAATTAATTACTGAGCTTTCACTGTGGCGGGTAACCTACAACTTTCATGTATTACTGAACGCAGGGCTTGAAAAATTTACCGGGCACTTACCACCCATACGTCGGGTAAAGAACGCCACTACAGCTATACCCCTTGCAACTTAAGGGAATAAAAAGATTGTGTACTGCTTGCCAGTATGTTAGTCAAATAATATCCAATCTAAAGTTTTTAATATAAATTAATGTTAGAGTTAGTCAAATAGCCAAAACTATTTAGTGAATATATTTGATTGTGAGAGTAGTAATCTCTGGTAACACCTTTACAAAGGACCAAACTTACTAGCCATAGATTGATTCAAAAGATGGGGATAGCTCACTGTTTGGAGTCCCCATCCAATGGAGAAATCAATTTCTGCCTCTGCCAGGTGCTTGAAAGAGGAATCTATAGGGATTATTTATATCCTCTTAAGACATTTTTTTTTCACCTCCAATCCCAGAGCCTCCTGGCTCCTACAAGGTTTCTCTTCTCTTCTCTTCTCCTCCCTGCCCCCCGCCGGGACTTCTGGTAGTTGGTGTCCCCTCAGGAGGGTGAGGATGATGCTGGTCTCTGGTTTTTGTTCACTCCCCCCCTTGAATTTGGACCCTGGGTGGGACTCAAAAGGCAACCCATCAACTTCATTGTCTTATTTAGTTTAAAAACAACAATAATAGGGAACCACTGTTCTATGCTATGGAAAGTGTTATGGGTTCTTTGTAAGTATACTGTAACATAGCAGATTTCGATACTTTTTACTATTTAAATAAAGGATCAAACAAAGTAATCTTTCATAACTGAGGTTGGATCAACTCCTAGTCTTGTTCTAAAATAATCAATTTGAGACTTGGAAAAGGTTCCACAATTTAAAAACTTAATTGTTATGATACAGGGCTGAGTTTGAGTTTTATTAGTAAACTATCTCATAACAGAAAGTAATTTAAAAAAAAAAGTTTTCAGGATGTATTTAAATGTGAAATATTACAACTATTATTTTTAAAGATAATTTTAACCCAAAATTACACCTTTCCATTTGCAGTTAAGGCTGTACACTTCTAGTAACATTTGTTTCAGATCATTTTTTTAAAAATCCTGAAGTTCCCTAAAATTGTTCCTCTTCCTCTGTTTTCAACTGTCAGCTGAAGGCAGGAGAGCATAGTCTTTAAGCCACCGCAAGACAGAATAGCACTTTTCACCCAAGTCACTTCAGAGCCCACAAAAAATGCACTGTCAACAGTTGTCACCACATCCTGTGTGCAGAAAGTGTGTGTTCACCTTTGGGCGTTAAATCAGTTACAAGAGACAGCAGTTCTATATTTTTGGCTTTCAAAATAGGCAGTGCATAACAAATGAAATCTGAAGAATATATATCTGCTAAGTCAAGTCACTGAGGAGGCAGGTCTACACTTAAGCTACAACAGTGCAGCTGCAACGCTTTAGTGAATACGCTAATATACTGATGGGAGAACTCCCATCAGCATGGTTTATCCACCTCCACAGGAGGCAGAAGTTCTGTCAATGGGAAAAGCTCTCCCATCAACATAGTGCTGTTCACACCAGTGGTTAGGACTATATAACTGCATCGATCAGAAGTGTGGATTTTCACAACCTGAATGATGCAGTTATATCAATGTAAGTTTGTAATGCAGACCTGGCCTTAGAATAGTTATGAAGGCAGTGTAATAGCTAGATATCCTAGGTGCTAATAAGTAGCAGCTCTTCCATCTAACAAATGTTTCTTGTTGAATCTGTCAGCAAGTATTAAAGTAGTATACCCTTTAACATACAGTTTGACCTGTTCTGAAATTAAAGGCAACAACTTTAGTTCTAGTGCTTGAGATTAATATTAAACATGATTTTTAATTCTTAGTTAAAATTGTGTCCTGTAAAAGAAAATACAAACTCAGTCAAGAGTATGTTTGGTACTATCAAATAAAAATGAAGATGCAGCTCCTATCCCATGGAGATGAATTTAAGTACGATGCCATGCAGACTAAACATATCATGGAAACATAACTTAAATGATACATCGGCAGGAGATGAAATCGCCATAAGAATGGCCATATTGGGTTAGACCAATGGTTCATCTAGCCCAGTATCTTGTCTTCTGACAGTGGCCAATGCCAGATTCCTCAAAGAGAATGAAAAGACCAAGGCAATCAGTGATCCACTCCTATTGTCCAGTCACAGCATCAGGCAGTCAAAGGCTATGGGACACTCAGAGCATGGGGTTGCATTCCTGACCATCTTGGCTAATAGCCATTGATGGATCTGTCCTCCATGAACTTATCTCATTATTTTTTTAATTCAGTTATAGTTTTGGCCTTCCCAACATCCCCTGGCAAACAGTTCCAAAGGTTGACTGTTGTGTGAAGTACTTACTTTTGTTTGTTTTAAACCTTCATGCCCCTTTTTTCTCTCTCTGTGCTCCAGAGGTGGGAGAAGGAGTTTGATGTAGGCTAATAATTGTAATAAGTCTCTGGGTCTAAATGGCAGCAAGAATGTCCTTTATTACTACTTTGTACTAATACAGCACTTAGGAACTAACAGTCTGATTGAAGACTGTCAGAAGAGTGGGGAAGAGGTGAGGGGTATTGCAGAAATATTTTAAATAAAAGTGCAAAGGTCTTTATTTCGGAGTGTTTTTTAAAATAAAATCCAGATTTAAGTAGAGCATGGCAAATTACAGATTTTTTTTTTCAGTTCACTAGCAGCACCAAAATAAAATAAAATAAAAAAAAACAGGTTGAACCAAATCCAAAAAATTTGAGCACGTCAAAAAAGTAGACACAAAATTAGTTTCAAGTCAAAGAAAACATTTCGGTCAACAAAAACAAAAAAAAATTTCCACCTAAAAGCAAATTAATAAAAGACTAGATTCCTAAACTGGCTGGAAGCAGGAAGTGGTGTCACCTTATAACCTTTAGCACAGTGGTTAGGGAAATCACTTGTGAGCTGGGGTTCAGTTCTTCCCTCTGTCTGATGTGGACAAGAGATTTGAATTTGCAGGCAAGGGCTAGCCGTTCGGCCATGGATTATTCTGGTATAGGTCTCTGCTTCTCAAGTTGAGTTATTCCACTTTGGCCTGGTGACTATTCAAGTATTTTATGCAGAGAGTGAGATTCCTATAGCCTAGTGATTATGGTACTTGCCTGGGAGGTGGGAGACCCAAGTTCATGAGCCTGTTCCAATGACTATTTAATTATGTATACACAGTGGAACAACTTCAACAGGAAAGCTTGAGAGAGACCCACTCCAGAATATCCCATAGCCTGGTCACTGGGGCGCTCTCCTGTAAGGTGGGAGATCCAAATTTAAATCCCTTCTCCATATAAATGTGACAAAAAGGATAATTAAAACCCAGGTCTCTCACATCCCAGGCCATAACCAGTAGGCCTAAAGTTATATCTGCACCTTCTTCTCCTCTTACCATCTTGTGAATGGTTCATGAGGGGCCCTTCTTCAGAAACTGGCTGAAATGATGTATTTGGTGAATTTGAGTCACATTTTGAGAATGGTTTGGGGTTGACCAAAACTGCTTTTTTTTAGTGACTGTCTAAAATTTCACCCAGTTTAAGATTTTTAATAGCGTGCATATCCATGTGTAGTTAGTTTGTTTTTAATTTAAATAGGTAACCCACTACATTTGCAACTTGTAGTTTTAAGAACTTGGTATCTGACAAAGTTGATGCTTTGAAAAGTAATCCCTGGTTTGAGGGGAAAACACTTCTCCATTTTCGCGCGCGTTCTCTCCTTCCTCCCTCCCCCAATACATTTGGCAAAACAGAATTGTGGCTGGCACTACAGAGGTTTAACTAGAAGGTAGTTTGCTGTACTTATGCAGTTACTTATGCAATTATTGCATTACAGTGAGATACTGCAGAGGACACCTTACTCCAATTGTGAGTACTTGTGCAGTTGCTCACATGGATACTGCATATACACCACTACCTCGATATAACGCCACCCGGTATAACATGAATTCAGATATAACGCGGTAAAGCAGTGCTCCGAAGGGGCGGGGCTGTGCACTCCGGTGGATCAAAGCAAGTTCAATACAATGCAGTAAGATTCTTTTTTGGCTCCCGAGAACAGCATTATATCGAGGTAGAGGTGTACTTCTGTGTCTATACATGTGAGAAAGCAAATGCACATGCCCATTTACTTATGTGTATTAAAGTAATTGCTATCAATATACACAATCCTAAACCTCATCAGGAAGAATTTTTTAAAAAATTGTAATGTTTAGCAAAACTTATTTGGAATCCAAGCTACAGTTGTTTAGATCAGACCTAAAGTTCCTGAAAATTTTATTGATACATATTTTTTTTGTCTAGGAGCAATTATATATTTAATACCCCTCAATATAAAGATTGATAAAATACTTCCAGTGTCCTCTATTTTATTTCATGTTTGTTTACATTAAAAATAGTAAAGCTGTATAACATTCCACTACATAATTGGTTACAGTTTGGTATAGATATTACTATAAATAAGTCATGGCTTTCCTTCACTGGTGATGATTCTTAATCTGCTTGTTTACGATATGCAAGACAGTTGCTATTCAACAGACTAGCTGTAGAAACTACTAGTCTGATTTTTATCCAGCTGCATTTAGTATATTTACTAGTTCATGTACTTGTTTATATACAACCACAGTAGCAGTCTTCGGAAATTTTGAAAATAAGCTTTGAAAATGTTTCATATAAAACTAAATTGCTTTACATTAAAAGGTAATTAAGCTAGCATTTAGGTTCTTTCCCCATAGTGCATAGAACTATAGTTGGCTTCAAAGAAAACCTCTCATACTTCTCTTTGTAATCATGTAATTTACATTCTGTGATTTGCTTCACCTGCCCTCTCAGATTTAATCTGATTTTAAATTTTTGATTACATATGCAGCCTAATGGACGGCCTGTTCTTGAAGTATTTGAGGATGAAATCATTCAGACGGTTCGAAGAGAAAATCTGAAGCAGCCACTGGATGCAGAAAAGAAAAATGAGAAGGTTATTTATGGCTTTGAAACTATAGTAAACTTCCTGATGAGATTAATTTTTATGTATTTGTATTATGTGAAGACCTTAACCAGTTCCATTATGTATAAGAGAATAAAAGACAATCCCTGCCCTGAAGAGCTCTTATCCAATTTAAATTATTTTATAAAAATAGTAAATTTTCCAATTGCTAATTTTATTTATTTATTTATTTGAAAGATAGCTTTAAAGATATTAACATCCTACATCAGGAATTAAATGTTTGCACTTCCTTTTAAAACAAAGGAATTTAAAATACTGAATAGCAGCTACTGTACATAAGGCCAAATCAATATTCAATTGTGTGTACTCTTTGTAGGTGCTCAAAAGGTGATCAGTGTAAGCTTTCAAATAACGTACAATTATTGTATCATCTAAAAGCTGAGGGCGTGCTGTTTTAAGGCCAAATCCTACACTTTTAAACTCTTTTACTTGAATGGGAGTTGTTGACTTAAGGGCTTCGGGATCTGGCCTTTAGGTGGTGGTGATGTCCTTAATTTTTGAAGACAATTATGGAACCTTGAAGTCTGATTTTTGGCAATAAATAAAGGAAAAAATTTTTTAGCTTTTGTTATGAAATTAATTACATGCATATCCTGTTACTGACTTAGTTGGCTAAACTTGCATCTTCTGTTAAAGCTTTGCTATACACGTTTAAATAGAAAATCAGATTGCATTTAAATTTGTCATTTCCTACACATTGAGGACTGCCTTCTCATTTCTTCCAGATTTAACATGTACCATAAACCACTGAGCAAATATACCCTCAGTTCACCAGACAACTTTTATTTATCTGATTAAAATAGGCATATGACCAGAACTGACTTTATCTTGGCTCTTTTGCTCACAACTTTATATAATTGAAAAAAAATACAGGTTACATCTGCTGGTTTAAATTATATGATGTCAAGTAAATTGCCGTGCAGCAATTTCCTGATTTGAAAATGATTGTCACATTGGTTTTGGTTCTAGCTCTAATAAAAATGTACTCACTCATACAGGGAATTTTTAAAATCTTTCTGTGATAGACAACAAAGTGATTAGGCTAAAAACTGTTCTCATGATACTGTTGGGGATTCATTTGTACTAGTAGAAGATATATTCTGTAAATAGCATAAACGGTTAACTGTAACTATTGCTGAAAAGTTTTTGAATGTAGGAAACAATTTGATTAAAAAAAACCCAAATATTTGGTCCTGATTTATTTCCCAACTGTTAATGGTTTTATAGCTTTTGAGTGAGTAAATAAGTTATTGGAAATTCTGTAGTATTAGTTAGTTCTGCATTTGAATAACAAGATATGTTCCAGTGTTAGATGGAAGCCTGAATTCTAACGTATATCCTAGGTGTTTGTATTTGGAAGTAAAGATAACATTTTTTTAAGCGAAGAAACAAACATATTTCTCTCTTGCTGCTAACTTTTCTCCTTCCCTCCCTGACGAAACAGTACCAAGCCTAAACTGCAGTTCCAAGTAATTCTATGCCACTAAATGGCTGTTTTTAGTAGAGTAATGTAGTCAGATCATTTTGGGGAAATATAAGGCGCGAATCTAGTAGGATGTCTTGAAGTAAATCAGGGCGATTTTATATCATGATTTAAATCACAAAGTGAAAAGCCTTGATTATTTAAATACATTTTAATCAATTTTCCCATTTGTACTTCTGTGACTTTCCAAGAGAGGTGTATTACTGGTTAATATAACCATTAAAACATGTTGGTTTACAACTAAATAGAGCCTTTACACAAGATTTGGTACATCTTTTTGCTACCTAGGGGTATGTATAAGTATATACATTTAATTTAAGCAAATATGCCTTGGTGCAAGGGACTGGAGCTTAGGTTCCTACTCACCTAAGTCTACTGAAAATGAGAAGACAGCCTCCTAAATTACTGTTCTTCATATTTTTCAGACTAGTAGATCTCATCTCTCCCTCCTCATTTTTATTCATAGACTGGAAGCGAGGCAAGTTTTCCTGCTTTTTCAACTCTCAATTGATTTATCAACTTTGAATGGATTATCCAAATGAAGAAAATACTATTTTTTTGCCTGCAGAAGAGGGGACCATGCTATCAAAAACTGGTTTCGCATGTCGTCAAACTCTTGTTCCAGGTGCTTAGCTAGTGACTTCCACCAATTCAGTGGTGTGACTTTCTTTAAAACATCAGCAAACGTGTACTGCTTGAATGGGACACCTTCCAGCCCTGAAATGTATTATGGTTGGCATGACCGATAGGTAATTTAGATGTCCATGTCATACCAGCATCTTCAGCAGTTAGGCATCTACTTGGTACTTTGGGTTGAGAATATTAGCAAAAAAATGAGGTGTAGTAAGTGCTTGATCCATCTATTTCTTTGTCTTGCAATTTAATTTTGTTGTTGGGTATTTCTTGCTTCAATGCCTCAGTTATTTCCAAATTTCAACAGCCTCAGCAATACAGCAGCAATCTTTCTACAGTTTGCCAAATAATATGGAAATAAGTTTCTGTATATTCAGCATATCTTATACATTTCCCTTCAGGCTGATTAGGACCACTTTGGCTGTTATAGTTCCATCTATTTTGTCATGATTCTCTTTGCAAATTATCATCAGAATAGACCAGTTCTTAATAAATGGCTCAGAACAGTCAACCACTGAATTCAAGTGCATATCTTGGGTAGAATTAGTTTGGATCCTTCTTCTCTCTTCAGTGAAACTGAAGCAAAGTGGTTGTTACAGAAGTATTTTGCAATTTCAATGTTTTCCTTTATTCCTGGAGTTGTATTTTAGTCAAATGAGCATTGAATCCATATGTTATAAGTTTTCAGGTTACCTTCATTTTCTTCTGGATTTTTTCTCATCTTTGCTACATTTGCAGCTTGTAATGTATTTTGTAGTAAATTCATATTTCATTTTAAATAGGTTTATTTTTAAAAAAGAAACACTTATAATTTAAATAAAATCTAAAACATCTTATTTAAATTAAAAGAAAATAGATTTTGGAGTGAATAAAAATATGAAGTCTGAGTGTAAATTGGTGCCCTTCAGTGTCAACTAAAAATAGCTCCAAGCCTCTTTTTCAACTTAGGATAGTTAGAAAGCTATGTTAGTCACTCTGGGAAATCACCTTCTTTCCATACATGCATTGCATTGTTAATAGCTTGAGTGCACTGAGTAGAATCTCCCAAGGCCCTGTGAGAGTGCTCTTTCTTTGTTCGGCTTAGAGGAGTAAACTGATGACTACAAGTTAAGTGTTTTTTTCCATATCTAAAAATTACTTGGCATACATTGAGTTTTTTTGTATTGGTGCTCTTCTTGTGTTTCTGCGATTCTTTGCTGTCTTTCTCTTCAGGGGCCATGAGCCTCACTTATTCCTTGAAGATGGTGACAGTTTTCTGCTTGTCATCTCCAGTATGGTCTTGTACTGAAGATGCATGTGTACTGTCTGCAATTTGGCCACTTCCCTCTTCATCTCTGCCTTGTTCAGTTACACAAGAGCAAAAAATAAGCGAGTCAACTTAATTTGCCATACATGTCTGCCATCCACTGGAAAGTGGCAAACTAGAGCAAATGGAAAGTTACTTAAAGCTCCTTCATAGCTAGTTTTATTTGCAAAAAAGCATGCATCATCTTGAATTAGTACTTTCTTATGGTGGGGAAGGAAAACTTACGTTTACATTCTTTATTTTCCTCTGTATAGAGGCCCGCATCTGTCTGATCTAAAGTTTTTTTGCTAGTCTGCCAAGTTCTTAATGTATCGTTCAGCTGATGGCAGAGCGAAGATTGGCAGCCTTCTGTGCAGCAGAAGGTGATCATTTAGAATGAATAGAACTCCTATTTTATACAGTCATCTTGCGCCTCCTGACTGTTTTAGTCAGTGATATAATTGAGATGGTGACTGATGTTAGAAACCTTGACTGAGTTTGGCAGGTTGTGGAAAAAGTAGATATGTACCATGTTCCAGTAATTGATATTAGGAAAGCAAAGATGATAAACTTTAAGTTCTGATTTATTTATTAAATCCTTGTTTACAGCAACATAAATTCCCTATTTGTAAGACTCTATAAAAACATTTAATGTGAGCTTTTCATAGAAAAGCTGGATGTTAAATTTGGATGTCTAATACTCTAATCAATTTTTTAAAATTTAATTGTCAGAATTTGTATGCAAGTTATTCTTGTGACTATGTAGGCCTTTTTATTTAGTTGTTAATGTTTGTCATTTGACTCTTCATGCTGTATTTTGAAGGTGATGGGTCAAGCAGAGGGGCAGTTGGGTTTGTGCCCTCTTTTTTGGAGGTGTGGGGGATGATGATAAAGAGATGGAACGAGGGGGCTGTTAAAGCAAAGCGGACAAAAGCCTTTTTTAAAAAAAAGTGTTTAGGTCCTTTTTTTGCCTGGAAGATTTTGATGTCTGGAGAACTTCTGAAATAATAACCTCACAAGAGCCAACAGTGGAAGTTGAGCAGTTATGGGGAATTGGTTTATAGTCTGTTTACTCCTTTTTTTTGGAACATCTATTACTTGGTGCTCACTAGAACTGGCCAGTCAGAGTTTTTCAACTGCCCTTTTTTATCATTAGTTATATGCTTTCTTATAAAATAGTAGTTTAGTTTAAGAATATGTACAGTATTTTCAGTTGTATAGGAACTGTTCCCCTAACACAGCTGGGTTATTTTTCTCTATACCTAATTTAGTTTACTACGATAGCAAATGCAGGGAAAAAGAAATGTTTGAAACTTACCCTTATTCTTTTGCGGGGGGGGGAGAGAAGTTATGGAGAGGAGTCAGTAGCCCTCCCATACTCAGTGCTTGGTAGCCGGTTACTGAATAAGTGATCCTTCTGCCTTATAGTTAAGGCTTCGTTTTACTCACAGGTGTTTCTAGTAAACGTCATGGACAGGTCACGGTCAGTAAACAAAAATTCATGGCCCGTGACTTGTCCATGACTTCTGCTATATACCCCGACTAAATCTTGGGGAGGGAACAACCTGGCGGCGTGCTGCCCGGGACCCCCACTGGTGCTGGGGAGGTGCGGGGGGGGGCGGTGCGCAGCCCGGGACCCCCGCTGGTGCTGGGGTCGACAGGCTACATACCTGCCTCCACGCCTCCATCTAGGAGCTGAGCAAGGAGGATGTTGCAGCTTCCAAAGAGCCCCCTAGGTAAGTGCCACCCAGAGCCTGCCTCACCCCGTACCATGCTGCAACCCCCTCCCACACCCAAACTCCTGCTACTGCTTGGGGGTGCGGTGGCCCGATATTGCCCCAGGAATGGCCACTGGGCCTGGCACCGGGACTGCTTTGGCTGCCCCTGGGCCAGGCGCACCAACTGCTGCAGAAATCAGAGGTCGCGGAAAGTCACTGAATCTGTGACTTCCGTGATCTCCATGACAAACTTGCAGCCTTTCTTATAGTTAGACTTGGCAGGACTCTATTTAAATTCACAGATGTCAATTAATGTCAATTGCAGCTTACACTGAAATGGATGAAGAAAAAATCCATCAGTAACAGTTGGTGTGAGTGCAGTTCTCCCTGCCCCCTCGCCTAGTCCCAGCAGGGATCAGGTGTCAGCAGCCATGCAGGGAGCCCTGCAGTCACAGGAGCGAGGGAGCCAGGGCCATGACAGTGGAGCTACTGAGGGTTCCTGGTATGGCTAGGGACACTGGATCCCTGCCACCGCAAGGTGAGGGGGAAGGCTGTGGGGTTAGCAAAGCAGAGACCCCAGCCATGGCTGCCAAGAGGACTCATAGACTCTAAGGTCAGAAGAGACCATTATGATCATCTAATCTGACCTCCTGCATGATGCGGGCCACAAAAGCTGACCCACCCACTCCTGGAATAATTCTCTCCCTTGATTCAGCTGTTGAAGTCCCCAAATCATGATTTAAAGACTTCAAATCGCAGAGAATCCTCCAGCAAGCGACCCCTGCCCCATGCTGCGGAGGAAGGCGAAAAACCCCCAGGGCCTCTTCCAATCTACCCTGGAGGAAAATTCCTTCCTGACTCCAAATATGGCGATCAGCTGAACTCTGAGCATGCAGGCAAGATTCTCTAGCCAGACCCTCTGGAAAAAGTTCTCTGTAGTAACTTTTAATATCCCATCATTGACCATTGTTACTAATTACCAGCAATGGCACGTTATTGACCTATTGACTAAAATCACTTTATCCCATCAAACCATCCCCTCCATAAACTTATCAAGCTTAATCTTAAAGCCAGAGAGGTCTTTCGCCCCCACTGTTTCCCTCGGAAGGCTGTTCCAAAACTTCACCCCTCTGATGGTTAGAAACCTTTGTCTAATTTCAAGCCTAAACTTCCCGATGGCCAGTTTATATCCATTTGTTCTCGTGTCCACATTTGTACTGAGCTGAAATAATTCCTGTCCCTCCGGTATTTATCCCTCTGTTATGTTTAAAGAGAGCAATCATATCCCCCCTCAGCCTTCTTTTGGTTAAGGTAACAAACCAAGCTCCTCGAGTCTCCTTTCATACGACAGATTTTCCATTCCTCGGATCATCCTAGTGGCCCTTCTTTGTACCCGTTCCAGTTTGATTTCATCCTTTTTGAACATGGGAGACCAGAACTGCACGCAGTACTCCAAATGAGGTCTCACCAGTGCCTTGTATAACAGAACCAGCACCTCCTTATCCCTATTAAAAATACCTCGCCTAATGCATCCCAAGACCGCATTAGCTTTTTTCAAGGCCACGTCACATTGCCGACTCATAGTCATCCTGTGATCAACCAGGACTCCGAGGTCCTTCTCCTCGTCTGTTACTTCCAACTGATGCGTCCCCAGCTTATAACTAAAATTCTTGTTAGTCATCCCTAAATGCATAACCTTACACTTCTCACTATTAAATTTCATCCTATTACTGTTACTCCACTTTACAAGGTCATCCAAATCTCCCTGCAGGATATCCCGATCCTTCTCCGAATTGGCAATACCTCCCAACTTTGTGTCATCCGCAAACTTTATCAGCCCACTCCTACATTTGGTTCCGAGGTCAGTAATAAATAGATTAAATAAAATCGGACCCAAAACCGAACCTTGAGGAACTCCATTGGTAACCTCCCTCCAACCTGACAGTTCACCTTTCAGTACGACCCGCTGCAGTCTCCCCTTTAACCAGTTCTTTATCCACCTCTGGATTTTCATATCGATCCCCATCTTTTCCAATTTAACCAATAATTCCTCATGCGGTACCGTATCAAACGCTTCACTGAAATCGAGGTATATTAGATCCATTGCATTTCCTTTAGCTAAAAAATCTGTTTCCTTCTCAAAGAAGGAGATCAGGTTGGTTTGGCACGATCTACCTTTCGTAAAACCATGTTGTAATTTGTCCCAATTGGCATTGACCTCAAGGTCCTTAACTACTTTCTCCTTCAGAATTTTTTCCAAGACCTTGCATATTACAGATGTTAAACTAACAGGCCTGTAGTTACCTGGGTCACTTTTTTTCCCTTTCTTGAAAATAGGAACCACATTAGCTATTCTCCAGTCAAACGGTACCACCCCCGAGTTTACAGATTCATTAAAAATTATCGCTAAGGGGCTTGCAATTTCTCGCGCCAGTTCCTTTAATATTCTCGGATGAAGATCATCCGGTCCGCCCGATTTAGTCCCGTTAAGCTGTTTGAGTTTGGCTTCTACCTCGGATACGGTAATGTCAACCCCCCCTCCTTTATTCCCATCCGTCTCGCTTCCACTATTCCTCAGCCCTTCATTAGCCTCATTAAATACCGATGCAAAATATTAATTTAGGTATTGTGCCATGCCTAGATTATCCTTAATCTCCACTCCATCTACAGTCTTAAGCGGTCCCACTTCTTTCTTTGTTTTCTTCCTATTTATATGGCTATAAAACCTCTTACTATTGGTTTTAATTCCCCTTGCAAGGTCCAACTCTACACGGCTTTTGGCTTTTCTCACTCCATCTCTATATGCTCTGACCTCAATAAGGTAGGTTTCTTTGCTGATCCCTCCCATCTTCCACTCCCTGTACGCTTTCTGTTTTTTCTTAATCACCCCTCTGAGACGCTCGCTCATCCAGCTCGGTCTAAATCTCCTGCCTACGAACCGTTTTCCCTTTCTCTGGATACAGGCATCCGACAGCTCCTGCAACTTCAACTTGAAATAATCCTAGGCGCCTTCTGCCTTTAGACCCCTAAATATGTTAGTCCAATCCACTTCCCTAACTAGTCCCCTTAATTTATTAAAGTTAGCCCTTTTGAGGAGGAGCAGCCTCTGGCTGTGTGGAGGCCACCTTGCTGCTGAATGGCTCCTGCCCAGGGACAGAGCCATTCAGTAGCAGGATGGCCTTCCCCGGGGAAGGGGGCTCTTCCTCCTTGCAGTCCTGGCAAGTGTTCTCTACTCTGCTGTGCCAGAGCCTTCCCCACACCTTGTGCCTTCAGGGATTGGGTGTCTCTGGTACTGCAGCAGCATAGAGAACCTTCTGCATGTCTACTGTCACATCCCTGCTCTCACCAGCTGGGACTGCCAGGTGTCCCTTCTCTGTTCTACCAGAACTGTATCTTTTCTTGAGCCTGACCTCTGCAGAGATTGGGTGCCACTGGCCCTGTAACAGTGCAGAGAGCCCTCTACAGCCCCACTGTCATGGGAGTGAGGGAGAGGCCATGACAGAAGGGCTGCAGAGGGCTCCTTGCATGTCCACAGGGCCAGTGACATCTGGTCCCTGTAGGTCCAGGGTGTGGGGGCAGTTGTAGTCCTGGCAGGGCAGAGCAAAGACCTCTGGCCAGAACTGCAAAGAGGAAGAAGAGTCCCCAACCATGGAGTCTCTCTTCTGGCCCACCGGGATCAGCACCTCCCCTGCACCTTGTTCCTGCAGGGATCAAGTGTCACCAGCCCTATGGCAATGGAGGGAGCCCTCTGCAGCTCTGCTGTTATGGCCCTGCTCACTCACTTCTCAGCCAGAAGTGAGAGAGCCATTCCCAGGTAGGAACTATACAGCAGTGAGGTGATTGCTCCTTGCAGGCCTAACTAACGGTCTGCTCTTCCAGCCACGACTGCAGCCTCCCCTGCACCCCACACTCGGGTGTCTTGGGCCTCTCTGCCGTGCTGAGAGCCCTCTGTACCCCACTGTCAGTGCTGCCCTAACCCCAATACTACTCTCCTTAATTTTCCACAACTGTAAACATTAAAATTGTTAAAAATTAAAAAATCTATATTGTTGAAATTGCAAAAAATAAACATCTAATTCTGCCAAGCCTATATACAACTTACTTTCTGGACCTGTTATGTCTTTGCTCTGATAACAGTGAAAGTTTAGGGCTTCCCTGGTGGAATGCATCAGTTAACTCAAGGTACTTCTTTGCAGAGATTTATATAGTTTGAGGCCAGAAGGGACCATTCAGTGATGTAATTTGACTTCTGTACATCACAGGCCATACAATTTCATCCAGTTTACCTGTGTTGAGTCAAATAGTTTATTTAGCTAACGCATGTTCCAGAAAGTCTCAATTTGAAGACCCCAAAAGATGAAGAAAGCTGTTTGTACAGGGTTTACTCCTGGGGGAATTCTGAGCCAATGCACAATGTAGAATTTTGCAGAAATTAATATGTGCGCAGAATTTCCTTTCCCCCACAGAAATGGGATGCAATGCTGTTGGTCACGAGTAGGGGCCGCTGGACCCTGCAGAACCCAGCTGGCACATAGAAGACACTGCTGGGGGGAGGGGGAGGGAGCTAGAGCATTCCTGGCAGCTGCAGTTGCCAGCATGCCCTGAGGGAAGGAGACAGTGTGCAAGAAACTCCATAAAATTATGTCTTGCATCTGAAGAAGTGAGGTTCTTACCCATGAAAGCTTATGCTCCCAATACTTCTGTTAGTCTTAAAGGTGCCACAGGACACTCTGTTGCTTTTTACAGATTCAGACTAACACGGCTACCCCTCTGATAAGAAACTCCATGTAAGCCTGAGACCAAACATCAGACTTTCTCCCTCTGGATCCCTGGGGTTTGGGGGGAAGGGGATGTGTGTATCTGGGCAAAGGGAGGGCCTGTGGCTGGACTCTATGGGGGGGGGTTGGGCGTATTGGCTGGGGGAGCACCGTGACTGGGCTCTGGGGGGGAGGAGTTGTGCGTCTCTGGCCCCCCGGCTGGGCTCTGAGAGGGGAGGAGGCAGAGAAACAGGAACTGGATTGTCATAGAGGTTTCTTTAACTCTACTCCTGGGGAATTTTTGTGCGTATCTGTATTGTTACAGACATACTTGCTGACAGGTATTTTGAAATAAATTACCAAAATAATTGAAACTGGTCTGATCATATAGTGTTGTTTTGAAAAATAAAATTTGCAGAATTTTAAAATATTTTGCGCAGAATTTTTATTTTTTTGCTGCAGAATGACCCCAGGAGTAAGTGTTTAAAAATTTGTGCCTGCTTTATAATATGAATTTGTCTGGCTTCAGCTTCCAGCAGTTGGTTCGTGTTATGCATTTCTCTGTGATCACAGAGCCCTTTAGTACTTGGTATTTTCTCCCAGTGAAGGTACTTAGACGTAATCAAATGACCTCCGTCTTCTTTTAACAAACTAAACAGACTGTGCTCTTTAAGTCTCTAACTGTAAAACATTTTCTCCAGCCCTTGAATCATTCTGCATTGTCCAATTTTTCAACGTCTTTTTAAAAACGTGGACAGCAGACCTGCACACCGTATTCCAGTATGTCTCACTAATGCTATATACAGAAGTAAAATCACTTTTCTACTTCTACTTACTATTCCCCCCGTGTGTTTATCTGAGGAATGTGTTAGACCTTTTTGTCAGTGTTGTACTAGATGGAAAAATTTGCATTTGACTGTATTAAAATGCATTTTATTTTAATGGGTCCAGCCTATCAAACAATCCAGATTGCTCTGTATGACTGGCCTGTCATCACTTGCTGATCCTCCAGTTTTTGGCAGATTTTGTCAGCAATGTGGGGTTTTTTTGGGGGGGTGGGGTGGGGGGGAGTTGCTCTATTTAAATATAAAAAAAAGAGCAAAAAAACATTCCCTTTCCTCCTCCCTCCCCCCCCCCACACTTTTCATACTGAAGAAATGTTTCCTAAATGCCACTACTTTGGCACTAATCAAAAGGTTAATCTCGCAAAGTAGGTCTTCCATTTCTAATCCGTAAATATCTTTTCATTCTTACAACTTTTTATAACAATATTTTCTTAATACCTGTAATAGAAACATTTAGTCTCTTTAATAACATAAGACTGAATTATTACTTTTTTAATTTTAGTCAAAAAAGAATAAGAAGAAATCAAAGGGAGATGCTAAAACAGTTCAGGACCTGTCTCGTCTCGATGGAAAAGAAACAGATGAAGGTACTAAGAACAGCATTGATAAGGCAATGCAGTGAGACTTTTTAGCCTACATGCTATCTAAGATTTACTTGTTTAAATATATAACAAAATTAATTAGCTGATGTCATAATCTTAAATCGGATATGTGGTCATTTAGTGGTTACTACCTGATGAAATGTTCTTAGATTAAGACTGTTTGGATGCTGAATATCTGAAAATCCAGGATTTCTGGAACAGAAAAGTTTAAGCTGGTAGCTTCAGAACTGGGGTGTTGGCAATTTGATCTGTGAATGTTGGATTAGAAGGGTTGAAAAATACTAAAATTGTTCATCAAAGGCAGTCATCCTACATCTTATTCTACCTGAAGTGTTGTGGCTCATATGGTTTGAGTGGTTGTAAAAACAAAACACTATTATTCTCGCATCCAGAAAAAGGACATACTTTTTCAAGCATGCCATTTAAACTCTTAAGTTCAGTTACCTACCCTTGTTCTCACCTTTACCTATTGGTTTCAGTCTATCTTATTGCTAACTCTTACAAAATTAAACTTGGTTCCTAGTTAAATTTTAGTTGGGTTATTCTTTTACCATTGTATTACTCATGTAATGCCATTTTTATTTATGGGGATATTTTAGGAGCTTGGGAAACTAAAATCAGTAACCGTGAGAAAAGGCAGCAGCGTAAGCGTGACAAGGTACTGACTGATGCTGGTCCAATAGAACCAAATCTCCCTGGGATGGAAAATGCAGTTACAGTAACCACTGAACAAGTAATACCTACACCATCTTTTCCAGTTGGTCCCAGAAAAAATAAAGGTATGTTGTAGAAAGAAAGAATACTTGAAAAATAAGCAGTGTTCACTTAAAAATGCATTATAATAGGAGGGGGATATATCCATGTAAAGAATATTGGAATTGGAAGTTGTAATACTTTGTGTGGAATTAAGGATGGAGGAAAAGCTAAAAACAGCATTTAACAAAAGATACCTGTCCCACTAAGACTCCCAGTTATTGGCTCCATGTTTTCAGCTGGAGCAGGTGAGAACTGTAAAGCCTTGTCTCTTGGAACCTATAGAAGCATCCCTCAATCAGGTACCTAGTCTAGCCCCTTCCCACCACCATCCGTTGTTCTTTTCTGACTGTGCTGGGGAAGATTTTCCTTGTTTCACAGATCATTCCTGATTTTTTTGGCAGATCCCAATGGTTTTGTTTTTGTTTTTTTTAGCAAGCCTCTTCTCACCCTTCCTTTCCCTTTGTGGTCAGTTTGTTTCCTATTAAACCGAAACACAAACTACTTTTTTTTCCCCTTTCCACCACCATACCAGTTCTACTTTGGGCATTGTTTGCATAACTGATGATACCACAGCTTCATCAGTTGCCCGAGCCCCACAAGAAGACCGGAAAGACACCATTTTGTTGGCCTACTAGATACCAGATTTCCTCTAGACAGTCTGGTACCTGTTGAGGCATCTGAGTGCCTAATTAAACAAAGAACAATGCATCAAGTGTTCTGACATAGGAGCTAGGCTCAAGCTTTCTGGTGCTTTACTATATTACATTCACCTTCTAACTTCGACTCCTTGCATCGTTGATGCCTCAGATCCTGCTTTCTTCTTTGATCGGAGCTTGTTTCTGTCCTGACTGAATGCACTGTCCTTGCGCTTGAGTTCTATGTCAGTTTTCCCTTTGTCACTGGGGGCATGTAGGAAGTAAGGCAACCCAGCAACTTCAAGAAATGTGTTGACTGTAACTGTATTGTGATCTTTATGGACATTAATGACTACTGTAATCTATCTGAGCAGGGACCATGGCAGTGTGTAGTGCACCATCAGTTCTCAGATGTCACCTTGCACCAGGTTAATTTGAAAGGAGTTCAGCTGCATCTGCAGCACTGCCTGGGTTCGGTAAGAGGTAGAAACAGTGGTTTCCTTTTGTAATAATGTCTGGAAGAGGCTAGCGGAGGTGTTTGCAATGAAATGACCTCTTCCACCTGGTCTGGGTATACTGCTCATGAGCACTGGAAAAATAGTTGGGCTCCTTTCAAATTAACTCTTTCTTAACCTGAATTAAAAGCTGATTAGGGTTCCTTGATTTAAATTCTGAGATATCTAAACTGTATATAAATCAAATAGCCTTTGAGATTAAATGCCCATATTTTTCAATTTAATATAGCTTCTAAAAATTTGCTGTATTTGCAAATTTTTCCTTTAGTTTAGGATGTAAATATTTTTTGTCTGTTAATGATTGTTAAAGAGCTGATCCTCTGAAGTATAATTTGGCTTTTGGTAATGAATACTTACTATAGATGTACAATGGTTTATAAAGACTCTCTCTTTAATCAGGTGATACAATTCTGAATGTTCAAGTTAGCAGCTCTAAATCTGCAAAGGGAGATTCAACAATTCAGCAAGGTAAAAGAATTCATGACTAGTGTGCATGCTAACTTGTTAATCTGAGTAATAGTTTCCTATACAGAACTAGAACTCCACCTAGGTCAGAGTGCAGGATGCTGTGCAGTTCATGATTTAGAACTTTTTTCTCAGTTATGCAATTGCTTGCTCTTTAGTTGTGGGTGTCTGATTTGCACAGTCATTGTACAGTTATTTCTCAATAACAGTACATAGGCTATATAGACTCTTTATGCCCTAGTTACTCTAATAATACTGCCGTACTGTACCTAGAGTTTTTATGCTGTTTATACCTGGTATAAAAATTACTACTGAGTAAACCCCAAACATTCGTGTCTTGGAACAACATTTGGGGACTGTCCAGACTAGCCTTAAGAGTGTTCACTTTCTCAAGTTAATGAGTTAACAAGTTGCCTAAAGTAAATAAATAAATAAAATAAAAGCCTCAACATATTTGCTTTGAGTTAAACACACAGGTCCTGAGTCTAAGGAATCTGATATGCAGTTTGGGCATAAATTGGTGATTTGGCACCTAAACACCACAGTAGTGGGCATATGTAGATTTTGCACATGCCAATACCTGTTGGTACATGGAATTACTATAATTTTAGCCCAATTGGGGCTCAAATTATAAAAACTTATGTTTTGAGTGTTGAAGCTTCTAGTTAGTCTTTCTCGTAAGAGAAACTGATCCAGGAACATTTGGGAAACTGTTTAACTCTGACCCTTGTCAAATGCATATGGTAACTATTTAAGTCTAATGAGGGGTGAAAACATTATCTAACTGACTACATTTACAGGAGAATGTGAAGCTAGCTGGTGGATGTAGCTGTGACCAAATATAGTCCAAGTAGTTTGGCAGATCAACATTATGTTGAATTCTAAGAAATGACATCCAGCAGAAAGCAGGTCTCTTGCTGTCAATCCTTCAGAGCTTTGCCTCACAAGCAAACTGCTGGTGCTGTGCAGCACTGCTAGAGAAGAAGATATGTGTGATAAGGAGATTAGTACAAGAACCTGAATAAAATATATGCATTACTGTCCACCTTCTTGGCACTCATAGCTTTCCAGAAGGACAGCCTGTTACAGTAGTGACTGTGGTCATCTTCAGGGCTAGGATATTCCGAAAAGCTGTGGATATTTTTATGCTGTACTAGACAGGGAAGAAAACAAAGTTAAGGGGCAGAACATGGAATATTTGTCTCTACGTTTTCAGATTTGATAAGACCAATACTTATATGCCCTTTTCAATATGGAAAGCTCCTGACTATTCATATGGGATTTTTTCACTAGGGTTACTTCCTGAATAAAATGGAAACCTTCCTCCATCCCATCCTAGCTCTGAATTGCCAGAAGGGGCTTCTCACAGCTGTCTCAATTGCTGCTTTTCTGGTGGAAGGGGCAAAGGAGGTGACATGTTGTCTTTGTCACAGAGAGAGAGCTCTTTACAGAGCTAGAGGTCCCCTTTTTAATGCCTGAGGGAGAAGTAACAGTGGGCAGGAAGTAGCAGCCCTTTAAGGGGGAGAAGAGCACAGAAGTGAGGCATAGCCTTCTGATGTTGCTTCCTATTTCTCCCAGCTATGAGAGTGAACGGGCGCTAGTCATCAGAACCAGAGAACCAAGAGAAACAGAGTAGCTGCCCCTTTTCCATGCCTCATGTAGAGAAGCCGCCTTGATGTCCCATTTTGGCTCTCTTCTATTAGGAGCCAGGAGGGACATGACATCAGTACTCCCTCCTCTCGCATTCCTTTTCCAGTGTTCTCTTGATCCCGAACAGTGTTGCAGCATTGTTTAAAAAGTCCCTTTTTCTGCTGTCAGCAGTTCATCCAGAATATAGTTCCTTTTCAGTTGTGTACATACAGGTTAGGATATTTCTGCTTTACTGGTTTTATTCTTATGAGCATGCAAGAGTATTCAAGTACTCCAGAATTGGGCCAGTTCATAGATTTGCAACTAACCTTGCTCGAATCTAAACTCTTAATACCCAGGATTCTCATTTGTTTAGCATACTTTGTTGTAAAGTGCCATGTTTGCTTATGGCAATATGTAAATATCACAACACACTGCCATATTGGGATCAGAGTTCTACACCTGGGCCTGTAAGGAGCACTATGCTCTGCTCTCTCTTGTCCCCCAAAAGCTGACTGAAAGAATGGTATTGACTGACTTTGGAGAGAGCAGTTTTTAGCCACCCCCACTAGGAAGAAAGTGAAGCAAAAGAAGGATATGGAGCAAAAAAGGATATACTGGAGGCCCTCTAGGCATGAAGAGGGGGAGGGAAAGAAGGGCAAAAAAATAGAATCCTGTTCTCTAACATTGCAGGAGGAAGGCAGAGTGTTAAAACATTTCAGTATCTTCACAGGAATGGAGCCTACAGGCAGAGGTGAGGGACACAGATGATAGAAGTGTTAACATTTGAAACATGAGGGGTATCTGACTTTAGATATTTCAGCCTTAACAAGTTCACCTATTTTAGAGGCTAAGAATTATTGTAACAATTCATAGTTTGTGTTAAAACTGTCTTGCAACTGCATATGATTCTGGTATCTAATATTTAGTTGCTGCTGACCAAAATTCAATAATGAACTTGATTTCTTTATAATCAAGTAATATTTTAACTCTTCATCCAGTAACTTTTTTAATGTATTTTTTATTTTTTAAGTTTCTTCAGGGTTGAATGAAAGTCCTACTGTAAATGGAGGAAATTGGAATGAGAAGTCTGTAAAAATCTCCTCAGAGATCAGTGCAGGTGAGGAGAAATGGACATCTGTTCCATCAACTGCAGCAGGGAAGAGGAAAACTGAGACATCTGCTTGGGGTCAGGACACTGGAGATGCTAGTGGAAATGGAAAAGATTGGAGTGTATCCCTTGTGAGCAGGTCCTGGGGAGAGCGTACTTTGTTCCCTAGCATTGGTAAGTATTGCTTCATGCAAGCATTCTTGCACCTTTTAGTAAAGGTAAAACAATGTTGGGATTCTTAAAAACATAATTGTCATTTTGTAATCTTGTTGCTGTTTAGTATAAAGTTATTTCCTTGGTTAATATTGATAAATTGATTGAGTCCTGGTATTTAGGAAAACAATCCAGTTCGGCTGCTTTGAACGTCTATATTTTATATTTGTAACACATTCAATTTGCCAGGTTAATTATGGGGAAATGTTTTTTCCCTACAGTCATGTAGAAAACTGCTTGCCCTCCCCCAAAGCACTACTAAAAATCAGTAGTGTAAAAATGTAGAAATGGTTGGTTGAGGGCCTTGTGGATATATTTTTTGTTTTTAGTAGTTTATATTTTTTTTAAGTGGTGGCTAATGAATTTCGAATCCAAGGCATTTTCAACTTGATCACAAAGAAATTCCAATTTGATTTATGTAAACATTTGTTTACTAATGTTTATTAAACATTTGTCTTTACTGGGATTTTTTGAGGCTTATATTTGAGGTAAATATTGAAGACTTTTTTTCTAAAAAAATGAACTGTAGGCAATTCTGCACCAATGAGCAACTCTATGGCAAAAGCATTTTTTATTTTTTAGAAAAGTCTGAATTTGGAAGGCACGGGGGAGCAAGCCTCTCAAAATTGGCCGGATATTGCAAGCTGACGGAGTGAGGTGCAAGTTTAGGGCCTCAGCATTGACTGAGATAATGCTTCAATACAGAAACACCCCATGCCTCTAATTGTCACCTACCACCCTACACTGGAACCTATATAGGGTACAGTTAAACAGTTACAACCCATGCTCGATGAGGACCACATCCTGAAAGAGCAGGGGTGAACAAACAGTTTTGGCCCAAGGTCCACATTGGTGTTGCGGAACTGTATGGCGGGCCAGGTAGGGAAGGCTGTGCCTCCCCAAACAGCCTGGCCCCTGCCTCCTATCTGCCCCTCCCACTTCCCATCCCCTGACTGTCCTGACCCCTATCCACACCCCCGCCTCCTGACAGTCCCCTCCCTCCCCCAGAATCCCATGCCTATCGAACCGCCACTGCCCCCCGGAACCTCCTGCCCTTATCCAACCCTGCTCCCTGCCCCCTTAGCGTGCCGCTCAGAGCGGCAAGCGCTCGCAGCCACACAGCAGGGCCAGAGCCAGCCATGCCGCCCAGAGTGCTGGTGTTGCGTCACATCGCGCTGAGGCTGTGGGACAGGGAGGACAGCAGGGGCGGGGCTGAGGGTTAGCCTCCCTAGCCAGGAGGCAGGACGGTCCCGCAGGCTGGATGTGGTCCCCAGGCTGTAGTTTGCCCACCTCTGTGAAAGAGAGATCTTTCCTAAGGCCCCCTTTCTGGTGTTCAAACAACCCCTGCAGCCTTACCATAATCAGAATCCCCACAGACCAGAACCTGCTAAGTCAAAGCAACACCAGACTTTGCCATAACAGATGCAAAACCTGCAGACATACTTCAGCTGCCATGATGATTAACACCTCCCAACACAACATCTTTCAAGATCTATAGGGCCTACACATGCCTGTCACATGCTGTGTACCTCATCCAGTGCATTAAATGCTCCAGTAACAACTATGTGGGTGAAACCAGACAATCACTAAGCTCTCAAATGAATTCGTACAGAAAAATAAGACAAAAACACCTTGTTACTGTAGACCAGGGGTCGGCAACCTTTCAGAAGTCGTGTGCTGAGTCTTCATTTATTCACTCTAATTTAAGGTTTCACGTGCCAGTAATACATTTTAACGTTTGGAATGTCTTTATAATATATAACTAAACTATTGTTGCATGTAAAGTAAATAAGGTTTTTAAAATGTTTAAGAAGCTTCATTTAAAATTAAAATGCAGAGCCCCCCCGGACCGGTGGCCAGGACCTGGGCAGTGTGAATGCCACTGAAAATCAGCTTGCGTGCCGTCTTTGGCACGCGTGCCATAGGTTGCCTGCCCCTGCTGTAGACTAACACTTTTCACAAAATGATCGCTCCATATCTGACCTCTCAGTCCTTGTCCTCAAAGGAAACCTGCACAACAACTTTGGCCAGGTGTATACTACAGACGTGTATTGATATAACTGTGCCACTTGGGGGTGGATCGGTGACAGAGTTATACTGACCCAACTGCCTGTGTAGAGAGCACTATGTCGATGGGAGAGCTTCTAATGCAGCATTTTAAGTGTATATCTGCCCTTCAAAAGATGAACCAGGGAGCTTAAGTTCATAACTTTGCTAGACATTAAAAACATGGTCTCAATAAAGACACTGGATAACTACAACAATCTGTAACCCCTAACCCGCCTCCCTTTTGTTCTATGATTGCGGAGGTGTTAACGGGCCATTTCACCTTGAATTTTCCCTTAAAACAGAGGGTCTCAATCATTTTCTTTCTGAGGCTCCCCCCAACATGCTATAAAAACTCCACAGCCCAGCTGTGCCACAACAACTCTTTTTCTGCATATAAAAGCCAGGGCCGGCATTAAGGGATAGCAGCCTGGCAATTACCCGGGGCCCCATGCCACAGGGAGCACAGCGAAACTAAGTTGCTCAGGCTTCAGCTTCAGACCTGGGTGGCGATGCTTGGGACCCTGGGTTGCAGTCCTGTGTGGCAGGGCTTTGGCTTTCTGTCCTGGGCTCTAGCAATTCTAATGCCCGCCATCGTTGGCGGACCCCCCTGAAACCTGTTTGCCGCTCCCTAAGGGGCCCAGGACCCCTGGTTAAGAACCACTGCCTTAGAATGTTATCGTGCTAAACAATCTCTTCCACCTTGTATTTACCTGTGACGCTGAAGCCATGTCTAAACTTAAATCAGTACACCTCTACCCCGATATAACATGAATTCGGATATAATGCAGTAAAGCAGTGCTCTGGGGGAGGCGGGGCGCTGCGCACTCCGGCAGATCAAAGCAAGTTTGATATAACGTGGTTTCACCTATAACGCGATAAGATTTTTTTGGCTCCCAAGGACAGCGTTCTATCGGGGTAGAGATGTATAACTATGTTGCTGGTGTCTCACGGAGGTGGATTAACTAGGCTGATGGGAGAAGCTGAGCCACTGCAGCGTTTTAAGCATAGACCTACCCTGAGTACCTTTCCCAGGCCTGAAGAAGAGCACTGTGTAGCTTGAAAGCTTGTCTGTTTCACCAACAGAAGCTGGTCCAATTAAAAAATATCGCCTCACCCACTTTTACTCTTGCTTACTGAGTACTATAAGAAGACAACTTAAAGCCACAGGTAATATTTTACTAGGATGAGACTTTGTCTTGCGGTTGGAATGTCTTCTGATTTTTTTGACCATGTTCCTACAGCTTTAGATAACTGATTTTTAGATGCCTTCAATATGGCAAAATAAAGTGTGAAGTTATTAAGCTCTTTATTTTTTTTTTCAGCTGCCTGGAATGTAGATGGAAGGATCAAGGCCTCTGAACCAAATTCTGCCTCTTTCACTTCCTTAGGACTAAATCCTGCAATTTCTGGTATGTTAAACTTTGCAAAGTTTTTTCTACAACTGTACTTAAATTAGACACCCTTTTTTTTTTTTTCTTCAATAATCGTTCTGCAGACATGGTTATAGTTTGTGGTTCGCAAGACAGAGGCATTGTCTACACTTAAAAGGCTGCAGCAGTACGGATGCAGTTGCGCTGCTATAGTGCTTCAGTGAAGACACTATAGAAGCCAATTGGAGGGCTTCTCTCATCAGCATAGGTAATCCACCTCCCCAAGAGGCAGTAACTATGTCAACAGGAGAAACCCTCTCATCAACATAGCACTGTCTACACTGGGAGTTAGGTCAGTATTACTGTGTTGCTCAGGGGGTATGGATTTTCGTCATCCCTGAGCAACATAGTTATACTGACATAAATTGCTAGTATAGTCTAAGCCTAAATTGTAGAAAAAGAATTTGCCACATCTTTAATCATGGAATTGATTTTTATGTATTATACATTTAAGTGTTATGCAATTAGAATAAATACCTCATTCTCCAAAATGATAAATAAAAACCCAAAAGCTAGACTAAATATGAGATTGTCACCTCAGTGTCTTTTCCAGATCCTTCCTGTTCTGCTCATCATTCATCAGAAGCAATCTGTGTTTAGGAACACTTGGGCATTGCTGCAGATGTCAATTTCAGACTCCTGATGAAGGAGCATTAACATAATTCCCTAAAGATACCATATATGTAGGATTGTAAATTCTATGTCTTAGCTCCTTAGTGTGAGACTGGAATAACTCCCTTAACTCTTAAAAGTATTTTTTACCCTAGAAAGGTGCAGTAGCAGAGAGGATTGCAAGCTAGACCTCCTAATAACTCTTGTATGCTACCTCTGCCAAGTATAAATACTGCTTTCTAAACACTGCATCACCTCCTAGAAGACCACTGTCCGCAAAGGAGAAGCGGCATGTTGGAGACTGCACTTTTGTCTAATTCCAGTTTTGAGTTCCTTTGTTGCATATTTATTTGCCCATTCCTCCAGTCAACTTGGCATATTTACCTAAACTTTTTGTGAAGCAGTTGCATTGAGTGCTCGTGCAAGTTCTGTGAAGCATCTCAGCTGTTTCTTTTTTCTAGTGTTTCTGCCTTTCCTGGGGCACTCTTTCTACCTCCTTTTCCACTGTTCCACTGATTATCTGACCTCCATTATCCAGCTCTTCGTATTAACTGAACAACCAGTGTGTGCACAGGTCCAGAAGTGGGCAATCTTTCTTACGTCTGTTAGACAGTGCTGCAGTCTCGCACTCTCCCATTCTCTGGATTATCTGAATTTTTGATTATCCAATCTAGCCCTGGTCTCAATTAAATCAGATAAACCGGGTTCTGCTGTACTTTGGTGTGTCTCCACCTGGATGTGTCTCTTATCTGGCACTGTTGAGTGTGTTCATCACCATATTCTTTACAGCCAGTATCTTGGCACTCCAACACCTGAGTTAGATGCTCCAGTATCTAATTTCATAGAATTTAATGCCAGAAAGTACCTTTAGATCTAGTCTGACATCACAGGATATTAAATTTGCCACAAATACTCCTGTATTGAGCCCAATGAGTTTAGTTGGACTAAACATATCAGTTCTCAGTAGATTAAACTGTTGTGTGTCACAAGCAGAGAATAGGAGAAGCTTAAGTCGCAGTAGTGGTAGCAATGCCTAAAATCCCAGCTATGGTAGGAAATTCTTCACATGAGATTAGAAGGTGATCAGTGTTCCATGCTGTAGAGGAAGCCATAAACCCCACTCCAGGTCCCTGCCAATCTCACTTGGGGAGAAATTGCCAGATTTTGGGTCAGAAATGAATCAGTTGTGTGAGCAAGACATATCAGTCAGACATCTGAGGAACAAGATTCTCTGTACCGCCTCAAAGTACTGATCTCCCCAATTTGGTGGCCAATCTCTGCTTTAGAGAAAGGTGGGGGAAAAACCAGAGCAGAATAAACCGAGCCAGTTGTGCATCTGGGAAGGAATTTTTTCCTACCTCTGCAGACAACTGGCTGAAGCCCTGAAGCATGAGATTTGATGTAGCTGCAAAGATTATGAACATGTTGAGAGAGAAGTTCAGGCAATCCTTTTATCCTAGTGGACCATGAAGGAGGGGAATGAATAAAAGGATTCATAGATTTCTCAGACCTCTCGGGGCACTGCCACCTACTGTGTTTTCTGGGTGCTGGAAAACTTTGCTAGCATTCTTTCAATGCTTCACCAGTATTGGCTTATCGTGGGAGCTTTGCCTCCTGCACAATCTAGACAGCTGACTGTAACACTTGGAGGGCAGCATTTGTACTCAACAGGGTATTGCATATAACAGCCAGCAATGATGATTGTTCTTACTCTGTCCTGCTACACTGCACTCAATGGTGAAACCTTTAAACCTTAAGAACTAGTAGAGTTAAGAGCCAGGAGTGAGAATCCTATAAGACAGCGGTTCTCAAACTTTAGTAACCTGAGGACCCCCATTTTGGTTTAAAATTTTTCACAGACCCCCAAGCTGGCTTCTAATTTTCCCTGGGGGTGCTCAACCCCTGCTCAGCCCCGGTCCCATCCCCACTCCACCCCGCCCCTCTTCCCCGCCTCTTTCCGCCCCCTTCCCAAGCGTGCCCCATCTCTACTCCTCCCCCTCTCTCCCGGTGCCTGCTGCACGCCACGGAACAGCTGTTCAGCAGCATGCAGGAGGCGCTGGGAGGGTAGGAGAGGAGTTGATCAGCGGGGCCAGCGGCTCTTGACATGACTTGCGGATCCCCTGGAGTACCCTCCGCAGACCCCAATTTGAGAACCGCTGCTATAAGAGATCTTCAGAAAAGCAGAATTACAGGCAAGTAATTTTACCATTATCATAAGACTCTGTTGTGCCCTCAATATACAATAAACAAGGTTCAGTGGAATGTTGTGTAGTCAGTGTTTATCTCTTTCTCCATAGCCTGTGATCCCTTAATTTTGTCTTTGTGTTTCAGTATTTCTATTTTTTTTTTCTTTTACTGGGATCTCTATGTCCCTGCTCTTCCCGCTGAATATGCTCCATTTTGAAGGCAGTCTGTGGTGTCCTTTATCACTGTGACTGAATGTTGGGTGCACTCTTCAGTGTTCCCCTCTCTTGGCTTGAAAAAGAGAGATTAAATTTGGTACCATAGTCCAGTATGTTTCTGCTGGACTAGCAGGCCAGCCTGCTGCTGTAGAGGATCTCCAGAAGACGTTTGTCTGTTCTTCTGAATGTAGAACTTCAAATTGCAAGAAATGTCACAGTGAATCTAATGAGTTTTGAAATCCTGATAATTGTTTTTGCTCCTTCTGACTTAAAATATGCACAGGAGGAGGGGAGAGAGCAGAATTCCTGCTCACTCAGAATTCTCTGATAAAAGTTTTCTTTTGTTTGCTGGATTCTCCCTCTTTTTCTTACCTTACCTTGTTACTTCCTTTTATTTTTAAATAAGAGAACTCAGCACCACAGACCCAAGTTTATAAGCTAACAAAAATTCCAAAATTTTCATAAGTGTATTCCTTCTGCTCTCTTTCAGGATCTAGCAATGAGCCAGTTACTCAGCCTGGTACTTCTGATTTTCAGTGGGATTTAAGCCGCAGTCAGCCCCATGTTGATGATGAATGGTCTGGGTTAAGTATGTTCCTCTAAAATTCTTGTGATTTAAAATTTTCTCTGCTTTTTTCAGCCACACAGTCTGAACTTTTACATTAACTGGCTTCTGGTTTTATATTCTGTTGCTTTTGCTTTATATCTCTTTCATTTCTGTAATATTAAATGTCAATTTAAGGCACAAATATCAGGAAACTTACTTACAGCTGAAATTCATAGTTTTAATGATTATGTAAATATAAAATAGTCCTCAAATAGATATTTTTTTAAGCTAAAACACTTTGTTAAGGAAATTTACCTGTTTCAGATATGGAAAAAAACTGCATCCAGTTTCTTCTGGTTTTTGCTAGAAATAGTCTTAAGTAATTGAATCCCAGAGTGAAGTGTACTGGCTTAATATTACGGAGGTACTGCTATGGGATCCAATAGAGTGGGTTAATACTCCAGCGCATGAGTACATAACAAGCCTCTGAGCTCAGTTTATGTATTGGTCATAGCACACTGTGCTTTACTGAGTATTGGAAGACATTTGAATTCAGCCTGTTTTCTGTGAACCATCTAATAATATCAGAGGGGTAGCCGTGTTAGTCTGGATCTGTAAAAGCAGCAAAGAGTCCTATGGCACCTTATAGACTAACAGATGTATGGAGCATGAATGGTGAATACCCACTTCTTCGGATGCATGTGGTGGACAGTGGGTATTCATCCACGAAAGCTCATGCTCCAATACGTCTGTTAGTCTATAAGGTGCCACAGGACTCTTTGCTGCTCATCTAATAATAGTAAAAGCACACAATTATTGACTATATATAAATGTCCCCCAGAGTGAATACCCCTGAAATCATTTAAGAACTGGTGTATAAAGCTCAGTTTCATCATTAACTCTTGAATTTTTCTTGTACATTTGAAATATGATCTTGTAGTTCCTCAACACAGATCAGTCTTTCCAAATGTGAAGAGTATAAAATATTAATGTAACTGAATATTTAAATCTTAGTCCCTACTATTAATACTATACTTGTAAAGAACACTTACTGTCTTGTTTAAGATATTTTCACATTAAACTGCTTAATATTTATGGCTGTTTATTTCCATATCAATCTAGTGCATATCCATTGGCTGATTAGACTAGGAAACAGTAGCTATAGTGTTACTGGCTAATAAGTTTTATCCTGTCAACTATACTACTGTATTATTTATTAAACAATTACTAAATTGTTTGTAGAAAGATAGTATGTTTAAGAGCAGCAAGGAAGTAATATATGCAAATAGTGTAGATTCTGTATGACCAGTTTGACACAACTAGTCCAGCACTCGGTCTTTTTTCATCCGATTTAATAATACAAACTTGCTTTTTTTATAGCTCTTAGAATCATCTTAGGGTCAATCACTTGTCTGAATTCTAAAGGGTATAGTTAGCCAAATTCCTGAGCATGTTGAGCCGCTGGGAATGTTTATTACATAGTTCAATAATGTCATGGATATCAAATAACTGAAGTACAAATGTGAGAGAAGAAGTGGGAAACGTGTAAAGTGTACATATTTGTGTACATTATCCCCTGTTTCAGGTTGGATGCAAATAAAAGTAGTATTCAGATGCAGAGGTAGTGCCAGTATCAGATTGAATAGAAAAGAATGGACAACTTTGGGATCTTCAAGTGAGAAGCCAGTATTTTGCTAAGGATTTTAGATGTTAGGCTATAATTGAACCATATCAGTCTGTCTTACTAGCTTGTTACACTAACTTCACCCCAAGGTGGGAGGGAGTTCAGTTTTGGCAGTATTTTAAATGATTGGAGAAGTCAATGCATGGACGAAAGGGATACAAATATAAATATTCTGAAATCAGACTATTCATCATTGGTAAGCAAGTAAGTTTTTTTTTTTTTGTTTTGTTTTGTTTTTTGTTTTTTTTTCCCTTTTCTCTCTTACCTTAATTTCTTTAGTCTACTCATATTTATGGTACATGGCATAAGATGTTAACTTTGAAACCCACTTGTTGTCACTCTGTACAAAAGTTTCCACCTTTCTTCATAATTCGCTCTAATCAGTATTTCTACTCTATGAAATGTGAATTGACTTATTAAATCTGTCACATTCATCAGTGACAACATATTTGCAAGTCCTCAGTGAAATAAACAACCTAATGGAAAAATGGAGCAAAGACCTGCAAAACTTGAAGAAAAATACAGTATGCAAAAACTCAGTAAATCAACTTTTAAGTTCAAGATTAAAATCAAATCAACAGAACGCATTTATATACCAGTCTGCTTACAAAGAGTCACCTTGACTGCTCATACCATGGTTTGAAGAACTGGGTTAACTGTTGAAAATGAGAACTAATACCCTTTTTGTACCAATTTATGTAATAACATATCTTTCTTCCAAGATCTTAATTTGTCAGTAAATGTGGATGCAGTTTATAAAGAATTCATACTGATAACAATTTTGGCCAAGAAAATTAATTCTCCAGAAATTTAAATCTTTGCAGACTTTTAGTATTTTGTACTATTATTGGAAATAACAGTATTGCCCATCTAGAAAAAAATCACTTTAGAAATTTAAAATATTTAAATATTTTAAATATTTAAATTTGGTCCTTCTGTTATGCATTCCATTGGAGGATCTCAAAGCAATTAGGTCCTACCTCAAGCCTTCATCAAGCGTCTTCTACTTATTAATAAAAAATAACTCTATAACATTAAAAATAATAAAAATGAGTTTGTACTATCTTAACAGCAAGAAAATGTAGAGTTTATTACAGGATTGACTTTTGAAGTGCTTTTGGCATTTTCCTGAAAATTGGCAATCGTATTGTAGAATAAGTAGGTTTTCCTGAAACTGTCATTATTTTTAACCTTTGTAGATGGTCTTTCTTCTGCTGATCCCAGCTCTGATTGGAATGCACCAGCAGAAGAGTGGGGGAACTGGGTAGATGAAGAAAAGGCTTCTATTCCACAGCCTGAGGAACCATTATCTGATGTTCAGAAGGTAGATAACCTAACTTATTTCATACTAAATTCCCTACCTTATCCTTTACTACCTTTTTTGGATTATAGTAGTGCATGGTAGCAATAAACAGGCAATTTAATTCCCACATTACACTGACTTTTCATTGAATATGTATAGTGGTGCCGTTATTGTTACAAACACAAAAGCACAACAGTCAAGAAGGAAAACATTTAATGTTTCACTCCTCATTGCCCAAATTAGGATTGGTATAGGGCAGCAATTCCTTAAAATGAACATTTTCTCAGTGCTTGCATTTTGCTCTGCAGCCCTCCCATACAATTGCAGGTGGATGACATTTTTTCAAAGTATCTTTAATATAGCTTATCATAGCACTGGCTCTACCGCTATTCTCTGGAGTAATTTACAAAGGAAGGGATAGAAGTAGAGTGCTCACTGTAGACTAAAAATGTCGAGCTATTGCGCTAGTATTGAGAGGAAAGCTCATAGTGCCTACCATGACTTTGGTATTTTGATTATGCAAAGCAAATATGTCATTATCTTGGCCATTTGCCAGGCAAGTTGCTGTTGATAGTGTTTGCTAAATAGCATGAAAAGAATGTTTTTCTATTACCAAAATACTCTTAATTTTACCAGTTCAATCTATCTGGCCATTTGCAGCTTTAAGAATTTAAGTACAAACAATACAAAGGATTGACATGCATACCATCTTTAGAAGGTCAGCGAAAAGCAGTGAGAAATTATACTTTCTTTGGACTCAGTTTTGTACATCTAATACTCAGGCTTCAGATGATGAGAGAGAAAAAGCAGAGCCAACTCTCCAGAGCTGTAGTAGTGGCAAATCCAAGAAGAAGAAGAAGAAGAAAAAGAAGCAAGGTGAAGAAGCTAGCTCTCCTGCACAGGTACAATAAAATAAGAACATGTATTACTGATCTCTCTGGGGCAAAATCCTTGATTAATTTTAAAAGATGCACTTGATTTTTTTTCAATACTTTTGAATTATATTCTGTTTCTGCTTGTCAAGAATTAACATGATTCGAATACTTGACTGATTAATGCCAGTTCTAAATAGCTGCCTGACTCTTTTGGTGAACATAGTTCAAAAAATTGAATCATGTTCATCAGATTAATTAAACATCAAATATTTAATTGTTGATCAACAGAAAAATCATGAAACATGAGGGAAAATGTGGGTGTTCTTCCCAAACCAGTTCAGTTTCGCTTATCCTGAACTATTTATCATCCTCAGCAAAATAAAGTTTCTGATCTTCACTAAGGGTGCACCTAGCAACCATTGTTTTCCTCCGCAGTGGGTGTCTGGTCTTTCGGAAGAGACTGCTTGACCATTGTATTACATAGGGGAATAACTCACAGACTTTAAGGCCAGAAGGAACCATCATAATCATCTACTCTGACCTCCTGTATATTTCAGGCCACAGAATCCTACTTACCCATTCCTGTAATAAGACCATAATCTCTGGCTGAGTTACTGAAGTCCTTGAGCTTGATTTAAAGACTTCCAAGTTACAGAGAATCCACAACTTACTCTAGTTCAGACCAGTAACTAACCCATGCTGCAGAGGAAGGCAAAAATTCGCCAGGGTCTCTACCAATCTGACGGGAAAAATTTCTTCCTGATCCTAAACATGGCAGTCAGACCCTGAACATGTGGGCTAGACCCAGCAGCCAGACATTTGGTAAAGAATTCTCTGTAGTAACTCAGAGCCCTTCCCCATCTTATCTCCAATGGCTGAAGATAGGACACATTTCCTAAGAGCAGTCATGGATAGGCCATATGTGATTATAGGCCACCTAATCATGCAGTCCCCTCTGTAAAGCTAAGTCTTGAAACAAGTTAGGCTTTTTGCCTCCACTACTTCCCTTGTAAGGCTGTTTCAGAGCTCCAGTCTTCTAATGGTTAGAACATTCGATTTCAAACCTAAACTTTTTCCTTTGGATTGAGCAAATTTGAGTATGTATTAATGCGTCAGTGATAGATTATTTCAGAATGTTTCAGTGAATTGTTCCACTTTGAATTCATGTTTCTGAAACATGGTACAACAGAATTGCACACAGTACTCCAGATGAGGTAATAACACTTCCCTGTCTCTGGTGGAAATACTTCTCCTGATGCATCCTATATTGCAGTAGCCTTTTTCACTGCTGCATTGCACTGGAGGCTCATAATCGTCCTGTGGTCGACCGGTACACCCATGTCTTGTTTCTCCTCTGTAGCTTCCCACTGATATGTCCCCAATTTATAGCAAAAAATTTTGTTGTTCATCCCAAAGTGCATGACCTTACACTTCGTGCTATCATGTTTCATTTTACTCCATTTCTGTTACTCCCGTTTTCAAGGTCATCCAGGTCTTCCTGTGTGATATGCCAGTCTTCTTTCATATTGGCAGTACTTCCCAACTTTGTGTCATCTGCAAATTTTATTAGCACGCTTCCACTCTTTGTGCCAAGGTCGTTAATGAAAATGTTAAATAAGGGTACGTCTGTACTTACCTCCGGGTCCAGCGGTAAGCAATCAGTCTTCTGGGATTGATTTATCACATCTTGTCTAGACGTGATAAATCAATCCCGGAAGTGCTCGCCATCGACGCCGGTACTCCTGCTCCGCAAGAGGAGTACGCGGAGTTGACGGGGGAGCCTGCCTGCCGCGTGTGGACCCGCGGTAAGTTCGAACTAAGATACTTCTCTTCAGCTACGTTATGGACCAGCCCTAAGATGGTCCCAAGACCGATCCCTGAGGAACTCCACTAGTAGTCCCCACCCAGCCTGGTAATTCACCTTTCAGCTTGACCCATGGTAGTCTCCCCTCTAGACAGTTTGTTACCCACCTTTCTGTTCTCATTAATTGCCATCATCCTAATTTAACTACAAATTTCCCATGTGGAACTGTATAAAATGCTTTACTGAAATCCAGGTAGATTAAATCTACTGCATTTTCTTTGTCTAGAAAATTGGTTATTTTCTCAAAGAAAGAGATCAGGTTGATTTAGCATGATCTACTTTTTGTAAAACCATTTTGTATTTTATCCCAGTTACCATTTATCTCAGTCTTTCTCTCTCTCTCAAAATTTGTTCTAAGACCTTACAAACATCTGTCAGGGATGGTCTAGATCAGGGGTCGGCAACGTTTGGCACGCGGCTCGCCAGGGTAAGCACCCTGGCGGGCCGAGCCAGTTTTATTTACCTGCTGACGTGGCAGGTTCGGCCGATCGCAGCCCCCACTGGCTGCGGTTCGCCGTCCCGGACCAATGGGGGCAGTGGGAAGCGGCGCGGGCGAGCGATGTGCTGGCCACGGCTTCCCGCTGCCCCCATTGGCCCGGGATGGCGAACCGCGGCCAGTGGGAGCTGCAATCAGCCGAACCTGCGTCAGCAGGTAAATAAAACTGGCCCGGCCCGCCAGGGTGCTTACCCTAGCGAGCCGCGTGCCAAACGTTGCCGACCCCTAGTCTAGATAATACTTAGTCCTGACATGAGTGCAGGGGACTGGACTAGATGACCTCTCGATTCTATGATTCTACGATACAGTTGAGGTCAAACTAATGGGCCTGTCATTTCCCAGATCATTTTTATTCCTTTCTTAAATATAGGTACAATATGAGTGAGCTGAAAGTTCTTTTGGCAGACTGTCTTATACCGTATACCCTAATGATATGGTAGTGATGTGACTTTATCTAAACTCTTACCTAAGATCGTAATTTAGCTTGATTTTGTATGAAATTCTAAGTCTCCAGGAATCATAACTTCCTAGGAGAAGCTATGCTCGATCTCAGCAAGCTAGGTCTGAACAAGATGTTAATTACTACCTGGGCCGGAGTAAGAGTTCCTTAGGTCACCTCAGTAGTTTATAGTATTTGCAAAGATAGCACAAGAGTTTCACCTCTATCTAGTGCTACTAGTGTTCCCGGACAGGGTGAGCTCGTTCTACTGGGAGAGTAACTACTTTAGCTGCTTGTGCTCAAATGTATATCAAATGCAGGGCTGCCTTTCACAGTTCAGTTTAGACATTTTACAAATCATTACTGTCTCAAATCTGGAGTCATATTGGATGTTTTTTGGGGGAAAGCTGTCCTCTGGTGTTTTTGGGGGGGCTTATTTTCTTTTTGTTTTGTTTTTTAATTGATCTCACTCCTTGGGACTGGTACTACTTGCCAGTCACTTACAGTGAGACTCTGCAGAGGCAGTTTCATAAAGAGAGATTTAACCATCAACTGGGATTTGTAACTAATGCCTTTGGAGAGAGGGAGAGGCACTGTAGATTTGCAGTATCTTACTTGCAGTAAAGAAGAAATGAGGGTTCTAAAGGAGCAGAGCTTCTAAAACCACAGCTTGGAATGCTCAAATTCCACACTGTGTTTGTCTCTCTTCTGTATAGTGGCCTGTGGCTTGCAAGAAACAGCTCCTCCAACAGGGACCTGCAGAGGCAATATATTCTGAATTCCAGATACTATAAATATATATATACTATACTATAAATATATCAGAGGGATAAATACAAGGGAGGGAGAGGAATTATTCCAGCTTAGTACTAATGTGGACACAAGAACGAATGGACATAAACTGGCCGTGGGGAAGTTCAGGCTTGAAATTAGACGAAGGTTTCTGACCATCAGAGGGGTGAAATATTGGAACGGCCTTCCGAGGGAAACGGTGGGGGCGAGGGACCTGTCTGGTTTTAAGATTAAGTTAGATAAGTTTATGGAGGGAATGGTTTAATGGTAAAACATATTAGCCAAGGAATACCAAGCAATTGCAGGTAAATAGTATAATGGCTAACAGGGGTCAGGCTGGAGACTCTTGCCTACATGCTCGGGGTCTTACTGATCGCCATATTTGGGGTCGGGAAGGAATTTTCCTCCAGGGTAGATTGGCTGAGGCCCTGGAGGTTTTTCGCCTTCCGCCGCAGCATGGGGCAGGGATCGCTAGCAGGAGGGTTCTCTGCCAATTGAAGTCACTAAAACACAGGATTTGGGGACTTCAACAGCAGAGTCAAGGGAAGGGGTAGGGACGGTTTTGTGGCCTGCAGCATGCAGGGGGTCAGACCAGATGATCATGATGGTCCCTTCTGACCTTAAAGTCTATGAGTCTGAGTCTATAGTTACATGTAACCTACCTGTCAATTATCCTGTCCAATTGATTCCTATCCAAGGAATCAAGTGCTAGCTACACTCTAATATTTCTAATTTCATTTAATTTTGCATCTCCAGATATGTTTCATAAAGTTCTTGTTTAATACTTTTCGTTCTGATTCTCAGTTTAAGAAAGCTACCTTTTTTGGATTTGTATATCAGCCTAAATGTACAGAAGGTGAGAATAACTTTTTACCATCCACAGAGCTTATAAACAGTATTAAAAAACCTAAATTGTTTAAATCTCTTGCTTGATGGGTGCATATAGAACTGTCAATATGAGAGCCTGTTGTAAGGTTAGACTGCTATTACAGTAGGACAAACTAGTTTACAGTTTAAATCCAGAACACTAAAGTAGGTCTGACAGTGATTTTCTCATTTGAAAAATGATTGTGTACAGATGGGAACTTATTCAGTGGATATACTTCCAGTGTGGGCAGTCATATCTGCTGATTTGAGTGACCAAAAGTAAGGGTTTTTGTGTTTGTTTTTGTGTTTTGTTTTGTTTTAAACTGCCTTTGACGTCTGTTAACTAAAAATGAGTGAGCTGGATTCTATTCCTCCTCGTTCACCAACATAATTGTTATGGTCTGATTGGTTTCATCTGTGCAAGCTGAAAGGAGTGTGTGGAGAAGGATGGTCCAGTGTTTAGGGCATAGCTTTGGTCTTGAGACACTTGGGTTCAATTTCCTGCTCTGCCACAGACTTTGTGTGATCTTGGGCAGTCACTAGGCCTCTGTGCCTCAGTTTCCCCATTTTACAGATGAGGGTAAAAGTACTTCCTTAATTTATAGAGGTGATGTGAGGATAAATACACAAAGATTATGAGGTGCTCAGATACCGTGGTGGTTGGGGCTATATAAACATCTAAAATAGAAAGATTTCTTTCTAGACCTAATTTGAAGACAGTAGAGTTGCATATACATCTCTGAGGGCTTAGCTTTTTCTGCAAAACCTTCATTAATAGTGTTGACGTATGAAATAAGCAGAGTTCAGGTTTAGTCTGCAGGGCTCATGGTTAGGAATGTCTTTTTACTTGTAAACTGAGCATGGAATTAACAAATATCAAACCCCAAATGACATTTTTACACAGTCGCTTTTCAGAATAGAACTTCACTTTAAATTTCACACACACTTTGTACATACATTTAAAGTGCTTCATAATTTAAAACACTTAATTTTGTTTGTGATAAGTAATTTACTTGTATAGGTTATTGCCTTTAGGACATCACTGATTTACCTCAATAGATATTTTCGTGCTACATTCTAGAAACTATTTGTAATAATCCTGGCCTGTACTGCATGTCCAGGTGTATTAATCTAATACTTTCTTTACATGTTTACTTCTCTTAATGTCATCCATGCAACCTAGTTGAGTTAGTATCACAATAGAACCAAGACTTAACAGGAAAAGGATAATGGAATTCTTCTGCAGCTGTTGGCTCATTCCCTTCTTTTTTCTGTAGGATGCTGAAGACCTGGATAGAGAGGTTGGAGAGGAATTTCAGGAGGATACTGCAAAAGCTCAACCACAACAGGAAATAGGTTTTTCTTTGAAGACCATAAGCACTAGTGAACCAGCTGAGGTATGAATTTAAAAAAAAAAAAAAAAAAAGTTCCTATTTTAAATACTCAAGATCAAAATGTTTCAATGCAATTTTTTTTTGACTTGTCTGCATCCTTAACATTACCATCACTTCAGGCTATGTGCTTTCAAATATGAAATAGGCTTGGAACGTTGATTAGGTGCACTTCTGCCTCCTTAATTTAAAGGGCACATCTGCTGACTCAGTAGACCTTTACCCTGTGTTTATTGTTCAAGTAAGCAAATATAACTGAATAAAGTATGCTTGCATTAACTGGGGGTTTACAAAGTAATAAATCAGACCTGATATAAGAATGGGAGTGAGACCTGGATTATAATGTATTCTGGCATCCACATTAACAATTGTTAAATATCAGTTACAAAATCTTTATTATTCTGGCTCTCTCAGTGAGCTATGTTGGCCCTTCAGATTCCAGTGTTGGTAGGTAGAAAAAACATCTTTAGACTGGTAAACCGAGCGGATTTGATGTGGGGAAGTAACTGAAACAAATAAGATTTGTTTTTGAAATCTGTACTTTCTGGGAATTTAATCTTGTGTCTATTACATAATCAGTCTTAAAATGCACTCCCATCTCAAGAATTGAAAAATTGAAGGAAAATTGCATGTGGAGGTTGCATGTAACCGGTGTGAAAAGAACTGTTTGTCATCTAAGTCTGTAAATGTTCTGGCAGCCAGTTTCATCTCTCCGAAACAGCAAGAGATCTTTTGGTTGTGGGGGAAGAGAGGAGAAAGGAGGCAGACTTCCTCTCCCCTCCTCCCGAGCGCCCCCCCCCCCCCCCCCCCGCCTCTTTCTCCAAGCAGCAGGATCTTTAGATATTGTCATTGAATGATACTCATCCTCCAGAACAGGATCTCTGCTTCTGGTAGTAGGCTGGAATCATGTGCAGTGTAGATGGCATTTATATATAAACTGAAAACATCTGGCACACTTTACAAAATGGTGTTACCCATAAATGAAATATTATTTAAAAGTTAAGTAGTCCACTAAAACTATGTAGTACTGTTGGTTTTGTCAATTTCTGTGGGTAAAATATTCTTGTAGCTATGTAATGGCTAAAACTGAAAGTCACTGAGACTGCTGTTTGGGTGGTACAATTTCTTCTGATGGGTATATGATGTTTAACTTAAGTTTCAACAATGGCATGTAAAATTAGAATTTCTTTTAAAACATTCCTCTAACAAATACAAAACATCATCAATTTACCACAGATAAGGTCTAAATTTCAAATAGTTACTTATTAGAATAACTTTGTAGCAAAGATCACAGATCGCCCAAAGGAAACAGATATAGTAAGATTTTTATAAAGAATCTGATTATTTTTTACATGAAAATATAATTCTGAAAATTATATTCAGGCACTAGAGCTACCTAAAATATCATCCTTTTATGTGACTTTTTAAATCTTGAATGGTAAATATGCAGATTAAAAGCTGACTTTACCATTAAAAGGTCGTTTAATCTATTTTGCCTGAAATAGAACTGACACATAACTGAATGATTGAAACTCTGCCTGATGAACTAAAAAACTTTCTCTATACATCAGTGACTTTTTCTGGAAAATGTTGACCTCTTTTATATTTGCCATTTAATTTTATATGCACTATGATTTGCTCATGTTTCTGTGTTGGGCCCAGAGTTGCAACTAATTTAGTAGAGAAGACTGGAATAATTTGACAACTTAATTGAGATACAAAAGATTTCTAGATTAGGATCTGGAAAGCAGGGTTCAGAAGTACTTTAAAAAAAAAAAAAAAAAATCTAGTAATTTTTTTCCTAAAAGCCTATTCATGTTAGAAGTTTAGAACTCTCTTACTACAGGACTTCACAATTTTTTTTTTTCACAAAATCAAGACCAGTGTACTAAAATATTTTTTTATTTAATCAAAACTCTAGTTAAAAATTTTAGTCTTCATTTTCTCTTATAAATTGATAACCTTGTCAGAATCTGACTGTTTTCAGCAGATTTTGTTCATTGCTCATAATTCTTTGTTTTTAAAAGAAGTCAACTCTGGTTTTGATATGAATGTATCAAACAGGCAGACTGTGTCCCACATGGAACCCTTATATGGATTGATTGGTGCACGCTATTGCCTGGAGACTTAGGTTGCGCCTATTGTTCTGAACCATCAGGTCTGTGCAGGAATGCCCATATATGGGTTCCACGTGAGACACAGTGTCAGCCTGTATAAAATTGCAGGATCAGGCCTGTTTACACAAATTTAAGAACGTAATTCTTTTCTATAACAATTTTTCCCTTGAAGTTACAGCTAGGTAGCCTAGAGTTCGCACTGCGTCAGCTGGGCAGAGTTAAACACATGAGTGCCAAGTTGTCTAATATAATTTTAGTTACCAAGATTCCTCGGGGTAAGGGTCTAACATAGTGTAATTTTCCAGTGTTGACAATGCAAGAGAAGCCTCCTTGCATTTTCGATTTTCTTGGCCATCTCTGAAGATTTGATCGGTACAGAGCAACTCCTTGTATTCTTTTGTTTCAAGATGAAAATTTCTGAAAAAAGTTTCTGAAACAGTGAAGGAGGTCTCCTTTGGTAATCAGTATTGAGTAAATACCCATAAAATTAGAAAAGCAAAAGTAAGATAGAAAACTGTAACATAAGGTATGCTTCCTGAGTGCCCCAACAGAGAGGGAGAGCAGGGTTTGAGGATCTTACTCTCCCCCTGCTGACATTACCAGCATCTTGTAGTGGGTAGGACCTGGTGGGAAAAGCTGCTGGAATCTAGCACTATGGGAATTCATATATACACCCCCTTCGAAACTGAGTAGCGGTGAGTTTCAGAAAATCCCAGTGCTACTAGTTACATACTAATAAATCAAATCAGGCACCAGTGTAATTATTCTCCTTTGAGTGATTGCACATGTGCATTCCACTATTGGTGTCTGTGCACTCAGTACTCCCCCTGCTACCATGCACCACTGTTTGCGGATATAAATGGTAGAGACGCCCCTACCCCACTCAGTTCCTTCTTACCACCCGTAACGGTTGTTGGGACCCTGTTCGGTACCCGAACAATATTCTCTCTCAGCTTTTGTGTACAATAGTGCACGTAATACTATTTGTTCTAGTTATTAGTATAATTCAGTTGTGTTCCCGGCCAATGGGAGGTGCGGGGGCAGTGCGCAGAAACATGGAAAATGTACAGTTTAAAAAAAAAAAAATTCCAAGTTTCATTTTGCTCCATGTGCATCAAATAGATAACTGTAGGGGAGCTAATACAACTGGAAACAACTTCCAGTATGCCACATATCCCACTTCATATTTGTTATCAAAACATGAAAAGCGGATCACTTTTTTCTGTTAGTTTTCATCTGAATTTCTTATTCTTAATGTTGCTTTACAGTAAGCCTTGTAATCAGTGTACACCGGAGTACAGCAAAGCCCAGAGCGCAGTACCTGTTGCAGGAGTAACTTAATCTTATTGTTTAGTAGATCTTGTCTGGACTGGCTCTTCACAGTCTTAGCCAATTACTTTCTCGGCACCAAAATGGACCTGTTCTTCTTCGAGTGCTTGCTCATATCAATTCCAGTTAGGTGTGTGCGCGCGCTGCATGCACGGAAGTCGGAAAACTTTTCCCTAGCAGCTACCTGTTGGGCTGGCTGTGGAGCCCCTTGGACTGGCGCCGATATGGCGCTCTATATAAGGCCCTGCCGGCCCGACCCCCCCTTCAGTTCCTTCTTACTGCCCATGACCATTGTTGGAACAGTGGTCTCTTGCTAGCGAGTACTCCACTACTCCCTAGCATTCTCTTATCGTTGTAAATAGTTTCCTTTGTTAGTTAATCATTAGTAGTTATCTTAGGTTAAGTGTAGTGTAGTGGTTGGGGGGGTTTTCCCCTTCAACGAGTGCCCTGCGGGGCTCTGGGGCATGCTGTCCCAGGGCTTCAAACCCTGTAGTTCTTGCGGCAAGCCCATGCCTACGGGCGAC
Source organism: Trachemys scripta elegans (assembly GCF_013100865.1). Lineage (NCBI taxonomy): Eukaryota > Metazoa > Chordata > Testudines > Emydidae > Trachemys > Trachemys scripta. Next base: position 243,263,070 of record NC_048299.1, read on the forward strand.
CCCATGACTCCTGCCTTAGGTGTCTGGGGGAGACTCATCAGGTGGACAGAATCAAAGGAGGCGAAATACATGGACCTCTTCAGTAGTAAAATTTATTCTACGGAGGGCCTCTCAGTTTGAATCGTGAACCAGCTTGTGATTCTCAGCAGATACAGCTATAACTTGTGGTCTGCAATCCTTAAGTTCCAGGAACTCCTCCCATGTGAGTCTTGCACGGAACTGGGGGCCATCGCTAAGGAGGGCAAGCTGGTAGCCTGAACCTCCCTCCAGGGCTCCCTTGATGCCACGAACGCGGCAGCTCACACCTTGGCCTCCAGCATCGCCGTGTGTCGGAATGCATGGTTCCAGTCATCCGGCCTCCCACCTGAAGTGCAACACACCATTTAGGATCTTCCATTTGACAGCCAGGGTCTGTTCACTGAGCAAACTGACTCTTGTCTGCATACCCTGAAAGACACAAGGAACACCATAAAATCCTTGGGCATGCATACCCTGGCCACTCAAAGAAAGCCGTTTAAGCCTCAGCCCCTGCAATAATGCCCCTTCCTGCCTAGACCTAGGCAGGACTTCTCCCGTAGGAGAAGCAGGTACCCACAGTGTAGATCATCACGCCCTCCTTCGGGACAGAGCTGCTGGGTCACATGGCATCTTGCACCTATGTAGTGCAACATGCCAGACTACGTCTCAGACCCCTACTGATGTGGTTGGCGTCTGTATATCGACCGGGCCACAACAACCTACATATGGTGCTTATGGTCCCGAGCCCCACTCTCGACTCCCTGCGCTTGTGGCTGGACCCTCAAACGGTGGGGTCCCGTTTCATCCTCCTCAACCCACCCTGACTCTGGTCACAGATGCATCCGTGCTGGAATGGGGGGCTCACCTCAAAGACCTGACAACGGAGGGTCTGTGGCAGGAAAACGAGCTAACTCCATATCAGTATCAAGGAACTCAGGGTGATCCGCCTTGCATGCCCAAGCGTTCCTTCCCCACCTACGAGACCGTTGCGTAGAAGTTCTGACAGACAACACCACGGCCATTTTTTATCTGAACAAACAAGGCGGAGTCTGGTCATTGCCGCTCTGCCACGAAGCCCTTCTTCTGTGGGAATTCTGATTAGCTGTCAAAGAAAAACACAGTTCTCACTCTTTGGTTAGTTGCAGCAAAATCAGATACTTTATTCTCAAGCAATTGCATAGAGGGAGAGAGTGCACTAGAACATAGGGTCTCCCCCTGGTAGGCAGGTCTCTCTACAGGTAAACAATAACAACAAGCATTTATACCTTTTGTTACAGACAATAATAAGCATCAGCTGCATTTTGTTTATACATAGGTCATCCTGATATCTTATTTTTCTCATTTATACTCTAGTCTACATTCCATATTATCTACACAAGGTCGCAACAACTTCTCACAGTTCTTCCCACTCGCCTCACACAATCCTCGCTTCTACAAATCTCGCGTTATTAGGGTTACAGTTAGCCTGACTCTTGCTAACAAAGACTGTTTACATTTGAAATTCCCTTCCAATCCCTGTCAGGCCTTGCTCTGCTTCCACATAGCCCGCTCCATCACTCTCCAAGCTTCATACCTGCCGGGTTTTCAGAACATGCTGGCAGACAGCTTGAGCAGATGCTTCCTCATGCACGAATGGTCGATTCGCCCGGACATCATCTACTCGATCTTCCGCACCTGGGGGTTTCCCTGAATCGACCTGTTCGTTTCGCGGACCAACAGGAAGTGCCCAACCTTCTGCTCCTTCAGGGGTCACAGTCCGAGCTCGATCGCGGACGCTTTCCTGGTCTTGTGGTCGGGCCAGCTTCTCTACGCCTTTCCGTCATTTCCGCTGATCCACAAAGAACTTCTCAAAGTACTCCTGGAAAGCCGTAAACCCTTTACCAGACTCACTTATGAAGCTAAATGGAAAAAGTTTTCCATCTGGTACACCCAGCGGCAAGTATCCTGCTCCAAGCTCCGATACCCTGCATCCTGGACTACTTGATGCACTTGAAAGACCAACATCTTGTCTTCAATTCCCTTAAGGTTCACCTCACAGCCATTTCAGCATTCCATTCGGGAGCGGCGGGACACTTAGTGTTCGCACACCCAGTCGTGTGGCGCTTCCTGAAAGGTTTGGAAAAGATCCATCCCCCGACGAAACCTCTTATGCTAGCCTGGGACCTGAACTTGGTTCTCTTCTGTCTGATGGGGCCTCCTTTCGAGCCACTGGCTTCCTGTTCACTCCTCTACCTTTCCTGGAAGGTCGCCTTTCTCTAGTGGCCATTTTATCGGCATGCCGTGTTTCTAAACTACGAGATCTCACATGTGAACCACCTTATACCATCTTCCACAAGGATAAAGTTCCGCTAAGGCCTCACCCAGCCTTCCTGCCAAAAGTGGTATCTCGTTTCCATGTAAGCCAGGTCATTTTCCTGCTGGTTTTCTACCCGAAACTGCATGCCGACCTTCGGGAGCAGCGTTTTCATTCACTGGACGTTAGAAGAGCTCTCGCCTTCTATATAGACTGCACAGGTCATTCCGTAAGATGACTCAACTGTTAGTCGCCATCGCGGAATGGAAGAAGGGCACTTCGGTCTCTGCCCAGCGGATATCTTCATGGATTACCGCATGTATCCATACCTGCTACAATCTGGCAAAAGTCCCTCTGCCTGCTGTTACGGCTCACTCTGCAAGGGCTCAGACATCGTCTAAGGCCTTTCTGGCAAATGTGCCCCTTCAGGACATCTGCAGGGCTGCCACATGGGCCTTAGTGCATACCTTCACGTCACACTACGCCATAGTCCAGCAATCCCGCGATGATGCGGCCTTCGGTAGGGCTATTCTTCTGTCGGCACTACCTTGACTCCAACCCCACCTCCAAGGTAAGGCATGGGAGTCACCTAACTGGAATTGATCTGAGCAAGCACTCGAAGAAAAACGGTTACTCCCCTCTTTGTAACTTGTTATTCGAGATGTGTTGCTCTTATCTATTCCATTCCCCCCCCCCTCCACCTTCCGCTCTGTTGGAATAGCCGGCAAGAAGGAACTGAAGAGGGGTCGGGCCGGCAGGGCCTTATATAGAGCGCCATATCGGCACCACTCCAGGGGGCTCCACAGCCAGCGCAACGGGTAGCTGCTAGGGAAAAGTTTTCCGACTTCCGTGCATGGGGTGTGCGCACACACCTAATAAATAGATATGAGCAACACATCTCTAAGAACAAGTTACAAAGAGGTGAGTAACCGCTTTATCAGTGTGGTTGACTATCTGTGATGGACAGCACTGTCCTGGCTGAATGACACTGTTGTGCAAGTAATAATGAGTCTGCTTTTTCAGATGCGTATGGGTGAGTCTGCTGTAGACTTGCTGTGCTTATCCTTGGTTGGAGGGTACAGAAAGTAATCTTGTACTCTTGTTCATCTTCACCTAGGGGTGGGGAAGGCATACAGAAGAATGGATTGCAGTATCAGTACGCTGATGTTACATAACTATCCCATTTTATTAACTCATTCTTGACTGTCATCCAGTGAGCAGACTTTCTAGGTAACTCTTATTATGATGAGAAAACTGGTTAAAACTCTATCCAAAGGAAGACTGAGGGTAGTGATTATGGTTTTAATCAGTTTGACAGATGTGCCTGTCTTTTCTGGAGACTACGGAGGGTGTTGATAAAATAAGTCAGAGAATAGACAACCCTCCTGCTTTCTGAGCCTGGACATACTGTTGTGGTTATTACCATCTGACAAGTCCCTGTCTGCCAGGCTGACCTGCCTCCATCATCCATAACTTTGTGAAATCTAGACTAGATTACTAGGTGCTCCATAGTTTGGCTTTCTTTGAAATTGATTTACAACAAGCTGCAAAATGTGGCCTCTTAGGGTACATCTACACAGCAAAAAAGACCTGGGGCAGTGAGGCTGAGTCTGGGTCAACTGACTTGGGCTTTTGCTGCAGGGCTAAAAATAACAGTTTAGACCAGGACTGGTCTCCAAGACTCTCCCCACTCACTGAATTGGCTGCACCCAAAGCGTCTACATTGCTAGTTTTAGCCCTGCAGTACAAGCCCAAGTCTCTGCTGCAGGTGTGTTTTGCTAGGTAGATGTACCCTTACTTGCTACTCACGATAGCAAATGGAATTGTTAGTCTCTAAGGTGCCACAAGTACTCCTGTTCTTTTTGCGGATACAGACTAACACGGCTGCTACTCTGAAAAATGCAATTGAGTCAGTCATGCTCATCCTTTGGGACCTTCTCTAACTCATGGCATTCTACCGGATTCAATTGGATATCCTTGTATATAAAGACTTCCATAACTGAGAAATTATTCTTAGCAATGTGGGTATTTTTTGTAAGAATTTACTATAAGGTTCCCATAAAGTTTTTTTTGATTATAAGGTGCCCAGATCTCATGACTGGGCATGATATAAATCAGTAGATATAAAATCTTGAGTAGGACATAGGGCTTATGATCTTGGTTTATGATCTTGCCTGTCCGTTACAATCCGTTTTTGTCCCTAGACTCAGTCATCATGGGGCTGAAGGCAAACCCTTTCTCGGTAGTCTGACGGTTGCCTTGGTAGCGTCAAGCTAAAGCAGCTTGGACTTATCTGTAACCACTTTTTAGAGAGACCCTACATTGTCTCTTCATCTTACTCATTCTCTCCCCTACTCCTTAGGATTTAAGTCCTTTTTAGTCAAGTGTTTTACCCTGAAAGTTGGAGTTTTTTCTTGTGCCATATTCCTTTTTGTTCTGTCTGGTGTTTAGGGTGGCTACCTTTCTGATTTTTGTGTTTTGGCTTGTATTTTATTGTGCTTGAATCCAGATAAGTGCCATACAAACAGGTTACATAAAACGGTTTTACTTAAAATACAAGTGCTGCCTGCAATATTTGAACATGTGTATCTCCAAAACAGCATGCAGTAATTATATTTGCTTCTTTGAAATACTATAATGTAGCTAATGGGATAACGCTATAAAGTATCTTTCCATTAGGCCGTTATACAGTGGTCACCATTAAAATCTTACAAATTTTGCAAGTATGTAATGTTATTGTAGTACTAGTATATGACTGTACAGACATGGTATTGTGAATACTTAAGCAACATTAACTAGACACTTTCTGATTACTGTAGAATGTGTGATCTTATGAACCTTGTAGTAATTGGAGTTATGCGTAGTCCTGCTTAAATGATCGATTGCATTACTATGAAATAAAAAGTGTGTAATATTTCACAGTGCACTATGCAGCTGTAATAAATACATTCCTGTAAACGAGATCAAATTCTTTCTATCCTTTGGGTTATTTTTCCTTTCTCCTCACCCCAGTCTCTTTGACTAGAGGAATGAAATGGCCTAGTATCCCCTTAAACATTTATTCAAACTAATTCATTTTTTTCACTAGAGGGCAGCCATGATCTTATGACTCTGTTGGTAAAATTTGACAAGACATTAATCATAGTTTAGATTTGTTTTCAGTATTATCCTTTCAGAAGACCTGTAAGTATTCAACCAGAAATGCCAGTGCTTAAACAATGCTTAATGTTATATAATCTATACTTTACCAAATTAATCCAAAAAATGTTTGTTTCAAAATAGCCTGAGGAGACTCCTCCACTTGCTGTTTCTACTGAGCCATCTGTAATTGTAACAGAGAGTGATTCTGACAAGATCTCTTCCCAAGTGCCACAGATGCTACAAGAGACAGATGTTTCCAGTCCCAATATTAAGCAAAATAGTGTGCCTCCTCCACAAAGTAAGTAACACTCAGTATGAAGATCAAATCATGCTGACTTTTTTTTCTGTTAAATTTACATGCTTAATAACTGGAGTATTATTTAACCATCTGCTGGGTGCAGGGAGGAGAGAGAAGGAAGACCTGTATTTGGCAAATGCACTAGCTTTTTGCTGTATGGAAACCTGGATTCAAATCTTTTTTGTATCACAAATGAAACTGGTGCCTAGCATTTTCGAGTCCCTACTGGACGCTTGTATCGAGCTGTTGGAATATGAACAATTCAGCATACTTGGTAAATTTTGCTTACTAAAGTGAGAACTGGAGATTCGTGTTATGACTAAGATCTTTGGCAGACTTGTATGAAAAGCTTGTACAACACCGACCTGTCTTGTTACTAACTGTAAGAAGTGCTATTAGTCTTGATTATCATTTCTATTTTGGAATTTGTAAGGGGCCAATCTCTATAGTGTTTAAGGACCAGCCTTGTTGAAAAACATTAACAGTTGAATATTTTTTTTTCCCCTTTGGGATTGAGCAAATTTGAGTATTAATGCATCAGTGATAGATTGTAGTTCAGAATGTTTCAGTGAATTGTAGTAGTCATGAAAGAGCAAGTGATAACATGGGAGTAGCTGGGTAGTGGGCAGGTGGATGTGGCATATGGCTTTCTGCCATATGCACCTCAGCCTAAACTATTGGTGGTGGTATGGTTTTTGTTTGCATTGTGCTAATTATTACCTAGTGGCCTCAAACCAGGGATCAGGAACCTGTTCTACTAGGTATTGTACTCATATGTATCAAAAAGGTGGTGCCTACCTCAAAGAGCTTGCAATGTAAGTATATGAAGGGAGCCAACAGATGGATACAACAGATGTGGAGGGGGAGAGTACAAGGTGACAGTGAGATTGTGATGTGTTTATTTAAAGTGTCTAGAAAACAAGCTAATACACTTGACCACTGTCACTTGAGTACTAAAAATTTAGAGAATCCTAACTTAGCTTTTCAGCCCTTTTGTAGCTTACTGTTGTGTAATAATTTGAAAGATTCCTAAATGTTTTAAAGCACAAAACCAGAGCCCATCAGGTGAGAAGAATTTAAGCAATAGACTATTTTAAATTTAAGTTGTCATCTTTTGCATGGCTGATCAAATTGTACTTGCCCTGTGGGGTGGGGGGGAGGGGAGGAGTAGAATTTTGCAAAAACTGCTTGAACAGTACATGCTATATTTCTGCATAACTTCATCTTATATTAATGTGAAATGTACTGAATTAATATTTTTGAAGCGAATTGTGCATAAATGTCCTGAACCTTTTACATGGGTTTCATTTTATTTTTTGTTACAACTTTTTTAGCCAAGTCTGAAGATAGCTGGGAGTCCCCAAAACAAGTTAAAAAGAAGAAAAAAGCAAGAAGGGAAACGTGAATTTCCTGAGATGGACGTGTGTTGGTGAAACGCTGTCATGAAGATTATGCTGTTTATGCAATAATTTGTGAACATGTACAGAATTTTATATATTTCAACTGATTTTTAAAACAGAACTGCTGTGAACACGACCATCTTTAAAAAGGAATCAAAGGAAATTGTGATAGAGAGCAGCAGAAAGTGCTACAGTGCTGGAAGATGCTTTGAAGAGTCTTTTTTTTTCCCACTGTAAGGGAAAGATCTTTAAAAAAATAAAATAAAATAAAAAAAAAACCTGGTTTTACAACACAGTGCCCTGTTTACAACGGATTATGCCCTATCTCATCTGCAGCTGGGAATAAAGTATTGATTTTTTTTTTTAAGAAAGGGTTGTCTGTAAAAGAGTTGTCTATAAAATAGGTGGTGTTTCTTGCATCTCTTTTGAGTGATGCATAAGAAACTGAGATCTACCATTTGATTTTTGCTTCATGCCTAAATCAAAGTGCTTTGATTAAATACATAATCTGCCATATTTTTACAATATGCTGGTTAGCCAAGCATGCTAACCATTAAAGGAATCACAAGTGCAAATAAAATCATTAAATAAAAATCCATTTGTACAGTTCAACCTTCATGGTTTATTATAAAAAGTTAAAGAAAATAAAAATTGGTGGGCTAAAAGGCTGAGAATGTGATTGCTGAAACTTGAGTATGGTTCATGAAGTTATTTTTGATAGCCTCTATTACATTACTTGAATTGTTCAAAGTAACAGTATATTTTAATTAAGAATGTGGCAATGTGCATAAAATCAGTTCTATTGTTTTCTACTTTATCCTGTATTCCTTTTTTTTTTTTTTTTTGGGTTGGTAGGTTGACTCATTTAAAACTCATCCCTGATCATTTTTAGACTCTTAAAATAAAATTCATATTTTCCTTTCCCCTTATCATTTATTAATTACCTTTCTTTGTTAATTTTTTTTAAAGCAAGATCAGCTGTTTTCATTCACTAACTGTACAGGACTTTAAGGATTTGGTGGAGAATGAAAGAATGGCTTCAGACAGCTTTAATTGACATTGTCAAGACCACCAATTATCAGGAATACATTTTTTTTACTGCCTTAACCTGTAGTCTGTAGAATATGCATCTAGACTTCTTGAAGGGGATTAGTGTTTTTATAAGAAATTCCATGCAAGTGTAGCAGTTGTAAAATAAAGAATATTTCCCACTTGAAACTGTTGATTAAAATGGTGTTGGAGAATTGTCCTTATTTTCAGGCACTGTGTAATTGCATCGTATCAAACTGGCAGGTTTCTTTTTATCTATAAATGTGCATGCTCAGCCATGTACACTGTAAATAGCCTTTCCAAGCTTGTGTTTGATAAGGACCATAATTAACATCACTTATTGAATTCTGGTAAAGAGCCATGATTTATTTCATGTGATTGACTTTGTTGTTTTTTGTGTGGCAAAGAAATGAAGCTGTAACCAATGGTACTGATCAGCCATCCACTATTCTCTTATACAGGACTGCAGTTTGATAGTATTTACGTGCAAGACAAGAATAGTTAAAGAAACAAGCTGATTTTAATTGTACTGAAGACATGCCTTACTAATTGACGCTTTCCTAATAAATGAATACTAACTTATACAGGTATCAATACCTATGTCAAGAACATGGCAAATGTGTTTATATGTTCAAAAGTTTTGTTTAATTCAATGACATTTCTAAGTTGATTTGTTTAAAATAAATTGAGCAAATTGATAATATTGTTTTATTTACTGGAAGGGAGTAACGTTTAAGCCTTGATGCCTATCCAGGATTCCATGTAAACTGAACTGAAATACAGTTTTCCACAGGAATTTTTAAAAAGGGAATGTTAAAAATGAAATCATGTAAAGTGCTATTGCTTGTAGATAACATTTCCATTTTGTTTGCTTTTTTTAGTAAGTGTGACAAATACTTTACTTGTTTTAAATTTAGGTTTATAGTGAATGTCCAAAACTGTTTTGCATGGTTCCCAGTCTCTACACTTGGCTAGAAGTGGCATTCTGAGGAGGGGTTTGAGGACCTTAAGTAATGATGTTTCCCAAAAAGGCTTTAAAAATTGGATGACTTAAGTGTTATATTTTTTCGTCTCTCTTGACAGAGGGAGGTGACTGCTTAGGGTTGCCAAATAAGTCCTTGAATCACTTGACATATTAATAAAACTTGTTGCAAATAAAGCAGACTTGCTGCTAAACAAACTGCTGTTCCTAATTTATGCACATTAATTTTCTTCTGCCCAGTCTTAACTTCAGAATGCTGTCCACTTAGCAGCACTCCCAGTCATTTTTTCACTAGGAAGTATATGGATTGATTGTCTTGGAAAATTGGACACTAATCTTATTTGACAAAAATGGCCCCAAAGGAAGATGAAACTTGTCTGTGAATGGAGGTTTAAAAATATCTACTTATTGCTTTTCTTTTACCCAAGTAATGAATAGTCTTAATGATAAACTGTACACCTGGAGCAGAGAGAGAAAACAATACAGTTTAAAGAAATTAAGATGCTCATTTTGCTGAATGTTGTGGAATGTGTTCATAATTGAATCTAATGTATTGTTCCTTGTAATATTTCCCAAATGGTTTATATACACAACTTTACAGAAATTGTGGTTGTGATGTATAAGTGGATAGTTGTTGCATGGTTTAATTTCTTTTTTTCTTTTAGGGAAAATGTACAGAATTCCTAGTGCTTTGTTACAAAGCTCGCAATCTGCAAGTTGGTTCAAGGTGGATGAAAACTGTATTTCTGACATCTCCTTTCATAAACTTAAAGGAAAACTTACAGTAGAAAAACCTTATGAAAATATTTACTGAAGAATGTATACATTAAAAATGAATTTTCAAAACGGTTTATAGAAATGCCATTAGTATCACTATTTCTCTCTTGGAATTTTCTCATTGGAAGCTGCCATTTTACCAATAGTTCCCCATCTGGAAGCCTAATCTGAGGAATAGGTCTTGAGTGAATGCATGACTAAAGTAGACTTTCAAAGTTAGTAAACTGCTTTATGGCTAATGTAAATGGTAAGTAATTAAATTACTCAGAAGGTTCCCAGTTGAATAAGGTAATGTAAAACATCTTTGGAATTCTTGTAGTCATGTATTCAAGTTTCATTTATATTCCACATCCTAATCTGCATACTACTGTCAAGAGGGTAGATCTTTATTTAATTTTTTCTCTTCAGCCCAAATATACCAGTCTAGAGAGTGGACAGTATGATGAAGATAGGAAAACAAAACTTTGATGTTAGCTATACAACATGGATTAGCCCAACAGTTCATACCAGCTGAGTTCCCATCTTCATGCAGGTGAATAATTTGCACCTCCATTTGAGCTGTGGAGTTCTATCAGGTTTTTAGCCGTGGATTTAGTCAATATTAGTTAAGGGTTCACTTGTGAGAGTCCCTTGAATTTTCTGTACAGTCATTCACCTGTTTTTCTTGCTACCTTTCAGAGGCAGTGATTACTGTCCAAGTGGATAGTGAGTACCCAATTCTTTTAGTGGCCTGGAGCCACGGGAACCAGCTGAAGGAACCTTGGGCAAATGAGGACAGACAGCATGTGGCTCCCAGGATGTTGCTAGATCCTCTCGCTGTTAACAGAACACTAAGTCCAGCAGTTCTTCTGACTCTTCTGTCCTGTTGTGAACATGCTCATGCAGTGGAAAAAATAAATCCTTTTTCAGGGGCAGCCTTCTGAATATTATCCTAGTCTATTTTGTACGGCAAGTTGTTTGAATATTGATTTGCACAAGCACAGAACCCCAAAACCCAACAGTCTGCCAGTCACTTTAAACCTGCTCATGTTCAATCATAGCTATACTTGCTGGCTCTAGAACTCATTTTAACAAAGAGAGCCTAACCATATAAAGGGTCTCCCTCTCAACTATACCTGTTGACAACTTTGGTTTTTAAATGCTTCCCCATTGTCCTAAGCTGACTTTTTTCTAGTGAATTGAAGTACTTTTGCTTCTCCAGTGGAACCAGGATGTGTCCAATGTTTCAGGCTAAACTTCTAGTACAACAGGGTACAGTGTTCTGAAATCCTTTAAAACAAAGCAGTTTTAGCTAACTTGTGTTTTTGCTACTCATGGCTCAATTATGGATCAAAACTCTTTGGCAATCTCAGATGAGGATTTGTGCAGCTCAAGCAATTGTAGCAAGTAGTCTCTTACCCTAAATTTACTCAGTATGTCACTTTCAGCACATGCTGGGGGAGAAGGTACAGTTCAGTAAGGACTCAACCACTCACATTGAACGCTTAAGGGGAGCTAGGACCAAAAGGGGCTCCAGGTGTTTGCCCAGGCATGGACTCCCTTGTCAGACTTTGCTGCTGAATGTTTCACTTAGCTACTCCATGAAATTTACCTTGGTGCAATTATGTTTGTTCCTTCCCATTTCAAAGTTCTAATCTTGCAAGTTGCTGTTTTACTTGGGCACCATGATTCCCACATGCTTGTCTGACTGGGGGAGGTGTCAATCCTGTTAAGGTGCCAATAGATACCAGCACAGGAGCAGACCACTGTTCAGCACAGTGGATTTGGGGGTCACTGTGGCACTTTAAACTGACAGCATTGTTAGTGGGCTATCAAATGGTGTTTAGGCTTCTATCCAAAGGATAGCACTTATATGACCATCCATATCTAGACAGCTACCTAATACAAGCAAAATCATTTGCAGGTATCACCCAAATTGTCAATGCAGTTTGGTCCTTCCTGGAAGCTCATGCTGGGTTATAAAGGCAATCAGAAGCGAGCCGTCCCACCTCATGTGCTGTTGTAACTGGGAACTTGGCTACGTTCTTGAGCACCCATCACCAGTCTTGTGATGGAGTGTCTGTCATTTTACTATAATCACAGAGCTATTGGAACACCATGGTCTGGAGAGTCTGAGCCTCAGCCAGAGTGACTTAAAGAGTGGGAACTGTCATGTGGTGAGCTTCCTTGATAATGATGGGAAATGTAGGTGCAAGTGACATAGTAGTCACCCAGCTCAATGCTCTATCTGAGGTTGTCCATACCTTCACCCATGTGACTTCAAACAGGCATATGCCATTTCCATTTGATGAATAGAGAGGGTCCTCCAGAAAATATCCACATCAATGGATAAAGATTGCTCTGGTAGTTCCAAAGTGGTCCAGGAGACATCTCTATCTAGTTCTCATAAATCTAATCCTCAGTTTATGCCATCCATCTTTCTCAGGCAGGATCTGTTTTCCTGTGGCCAGTGTTACATCCCCTACAGCTTTGGAGGAGAGAGAGTTTTTTGGGAGTAGGGAATATGCACTGTGCTACATTTGTGATAAGTTACTACTTGTGCTGATGTGCTTTCAGGTGTTTTGGGGACCTACTGCACAAAGAAACCCTTGTATTTGTTTCATCTTGAAGTTCCTAACTTACCTCCAAAAGAGGCAATAAGTTTGCTAGTTGCCTGTAGGTTCAAGCTGTGGCCATCTGATGGGTAAAAACATCCCTCTGGCTGAGTACCACTGAAGAATTATCCCAGTTTCTTAACAAAGGTGACAAGCTCAAACCAGACTTATAATTCCTTGCATGCCTTACCTTATCCTGAATGCTTTCATGGTTTCTCCTTTTCAGTCCATATGCTAGATACTGGAAAGATTTCTGATCCTAAAATGATATTTTAGTGGCCATCTCCTCAACCATGTGAGTTGAACAGTTAAGAGTGTGTCTACAGTGCTGCTGGGAATGAGCCTCCCAGCCCAGGTAGATAAACTCATGCTAGTGGGGCTCAAGCTAGTGCCTTAAAAATTGTGTGGACATTGTGGCTCCAGCAGAGGCTTGGCTAGCTACCCAAACTCAGACTTGGTTGGCAGGAATGGGGAGGGGGGAACACGAGAGCTTGAGCTGCTGCACGAGCCACAATGTCTGTACTGTTATTGTTAGCATGCTAGCTCAAGCGGTGCTGCTGAGTCTGCCTACCTGCACTAGGAGGCTTGCTCCCAGCTGCAGTGTACATGTACCCCTAGAGACCCTTCTCCCTGCAGGTACTTAACTTACTAGTCAACCTGGTGAAGACACTACCTCTAGTGTTTGCCTTCTTAGTTCCTTTTAGCTATCTTTTCTCTCCCAGAAACAAAACTGAGATACTAATCCACACTAAACATGAGAAGGCTATGAATTTGAATGAAAATACTGGTTTCCTAAAAGATGTCTATAGTTTCTATAACCAGATCTGAGATTCCGTCAGGGATGCCTATGTTGCCAAGAATATACCCAGGCAGCAGGTTCGAAACAAACAAAAGGAAGTATTTCTTCACACAACGCACAGTCAACCTGTGGAACTCCTTGCCAGAGGATGTTGTGAAGGCCAAGATTATAACAGGGTTAAAAAAAGAGCTAGATAAATTCATGGAGAATAGGTCCATCAATGGCTATTCGCCAAGCTAGACAGGGATGGTGTCCCTAGCCTCTGTTTGCCAGAGGCTGGGAATGAGTGACAGGGGATGGATCACTTGATTACATGTTCTGTTCATTCCCTCTGGGGCACCTGGCATTGGCCACTGTTGAAAGAGAGGATACTGGACTAGATGGACCTTTGGTCTGATCCAGTATGGCTGTTCTTATGTTTACCAGCATGCTCTGTACCAGGGCAGTGGCTACCTTCATGGGCAGAAAGAAGGCTTCTCGAAAACTCTGGCGCTGCTATCTGGCTTTGCATGCATTTTTTTTTCCCTTCTGTTGCTACAACTTTTATATATGTCACAGCAGATGCTGTGGTAGGCGGATCCTGCACACAGTTGTCCCACACTCATTTTATATACTCACCCTATGTCTGTTCTGGCCTTATGTACTTCTAGGGCAGTTCCCTGGTGTCTGGACTGGCTTATTTGGATATGGGTCACATTTATTTCCCCTTAGGCTAATCCAGATATCAAGTTTGTTCTGATGATGCAGAATGAGGTTCTTTGGAAGCACCCTCTGTGGTCAAAGGGGTTTCTTTTAATATTTTATTTAAAGATTGTTTCATATGTTTTTCTCGTGGTTTTAGTGTGAGCAGTTCTGATGATGAATGCAGTCAGGTTTGTGTCTCTGTCTTCTAGCCTTTTACTTAGAAAGCCTTTTACTTACTTTTCATTTTTGATGGGTTTTTTCCTTCCATTTGATGGTTTTCCCTGTTTGACAGCTTTCAAAAGCATTTATTCAGCTGGGGCAGTTCATATTGTAAAGGGATGGTTTCCCAAAGTTTTGCTTTTTATTTTCTCCACCTGCTACTAGGAAATTGTATTACCAGGCATCTTGACTGGAATATTATTGGACCAAGAGAACCTACATTAAGTAGTATGTATTTGTATGTATGTATTTTAAATTGTTGAGGATATTTACACAACTTTGGACTATAGGCTTGATGTAGGGTGACCAGATTTTATAGGGACAGTCCTGATTTTTGGGTCTTTTTCATATATAGACTCCTATTACCCCCCATCCCCGTCCTGATTTTTCACACTTGCTGTCTGGTCACCCTAGCTTGATGATTGGAATATCTCCTAATACCACATTGCAGTTGCCCTTTTCTGACTACCAGAGAGCTCTAGAAACTATTGTAAGAATTAAACACTTCATATTATATCAGAATATACTTTAAGACATTTTGCATTCCAATAAGAAATGGACAGAAAAGCCTCTTTTAATAAAAACAGATGAAATCTTGGTCCTGTTAAAGTCCATGGCAGAGCTCCAGTTGACTTCAATAGGGCCAGGTTTCCACCCAGGTATTTAGGCCAAACAGCATCTGGTGTTTCTGAATAGAAAATACACACCCACGCGCCATCTGGATACTGAGCTGTGGAGTTTTTGTGGCATGTTTTAATGATACTGGTACTTGAACCATCTTAGTTTTCCAACAAAACCAGTTTAAGTTCCATTGGGGAATACAAGATAACTTGCCCCATCTATTTAACATGGTTTGAATCCTGAACCGGAAGTCAAAGGAGATTGATTCCTCTGATTTCTTTATAAGCTTGCAGTCTGATTTAAGGTAAGTGTGCGTATGGTAACTTGAGTGAGACCCTTTGACACTCTGTGCTATTTCCCCTCAAAATGAACTAAGTTGTTACTGCACTTATGTATTAGCAGATGGTTACAAGCACTTATGAAAAGTGACACTGATGTGAATGAAAGCAATCAGTTGAAATAGTTATTGTGTTTACAGATAAGCTAATAAAGCATACATGAAACAGGAAAATACCTATTCAGGTAGTAATGATTGTAACCAGTAACCCATTGTACGATTAGTCTAATTCCAGAGAGTTTAAAAAGTCTTATAATGCAATGTCTTAAAATAATTTGTTGATTAGTTTTCCTTAGCTCTTTGTTAATTTCATTCAATTACATTTTGCTTCCCTATAGCCCAGAAATTCTTTACTTAATTTTAGCAATTTATTTATTTAGGGATTTTTGTTAATATAGCGGATTATTTTTGTTGACACTAAATGATTTAAAGGAAACTGTGCCTCAGCTCAAGAATATAAAAGTTTGCAAGATAATGCACTCATGGTGAGAAGTGCTTCTTAAGGAAAATAGGTATTTCTGATTCTAATGCTGAACTCAACCACATTGCTGAAAAGTGGTGAATTTAATTATGGTTGTATGACAGTGCATTGTAAGACTGTAAACTACTTGAGCATAGTATCAGGGATAGCTGTGTTAGTCTGAATCTGTAAAAAGCAACAGAGGGTCCTGTGGCACCTTTAAGACTAACAGAAGTATTGCAGCATAAGCTTTCATGCGTGAATGCTTGCATCTGATGAAGTGGGCATTCACCCACGAAAGCTTATGCTGCAATACTTCTGTTAGTCTTAAAGGTGCCACAGGACCCTCTGTTGCTNCCTGTGGCACCTTTAAGACTAACAGAAGTATTGCAGCATAAGCTTTCATGCGTGAATGCTTGCATCTGATGAAGTGGGCATTCACCCACGAAAGCTTATGCTGCAATACTTCTGTTAGTCTTAAAGGTGCCACAGGACCCTCTGTTGCTTTTTACTTGAGCATATTTGACAAACACTTAAAACTATTATTTAAAACTCATCTTTGGACTTTTAACTAACTAATAAAGATTGATAATTGGTTTGCACTGCCCCTTTGACTGTTAGCCATCCTACTGAAAAATATGTGTTATGTTCGGCTCTAGGATCAGAAACTAATTACATTAAAAACTTTAGTTGGGGTGGGGGGAAGAGGGGAGTCAAGAGCTAATTTATGTATAGTCACAAACAGTCCTTACCACCCTTTGAATTTTGTAAATTGGGTTGAAAGTGAAAATCAGTTTTTAATTTTTCTTTTTAAAAAAATCTGGCAATATTAGGAATATTTTGAATATTTTCTTCCTTTTTTGCTTGAGGTCTTTCTTGGAGGACCCAGACATGTAGTTTCAAAGCTTTCTCAGCCTTTAATGGAAGTGATGACAGTGGAAGGAAGCTGAATATTTAATAAACTTGTCTTCTAACTGTCCACTTTGTTTGTTTGACTTAATAAACACAAACCGCAGGCCTAAGTAAGTTTTTCTTAAATAGTCTTGCACAATGTGCAATCATCAAAATATGTGAAGCAGATTTTGAAATTGCACCCTGAATAATTTCACTGAATTTATTTCATTAAAGGAAGTTAAAATCTCAACCACACTATTGTATTTAAATGATTGCATTTAAAGGAACTCTCCAATTAAAGCATATTTTTAAAGCTTTCTTTAATACCCGAGAGTACTAAAATGTAACAGATTTTTTAAAAACAACTTTACTTTTCATCATTTGTCATTTACTTTATACACTTTACTCGGAGTGAAAACAGAGAAGTTTTACCTTTTCTAGTGCGTTGTAGACATTACCAGTAAATGTTAAAGTCTAAACAGTTTTCATTGAAATTACACTAACGAAAACAGTTTTAGATTTTGTGAAAACCTTTGAATTCCTTGAAGGGTGTTTAAAGAAACATTGTCAATTTGTCCAAAATTCATTATGGGTTCCCCAGCAAGTATAACTTGCTTGCACGGACAATGACGCATCCTGGAATTATACACCATCAGGATAGTCCATTTCTTTAGATTTGTGTTAAGTTTCTCAGGGCCACCAGTCCAGGGAGGAGGGTTTGGTCTATGGTAGCTGGGGGAGAGCGCTAAATCAGAACTGCTGGGCAAAGCCATTCCCAATTTCCCTGCCCTCCCTCCATCCCTTGCCTACTTCTGCTACCACTGCTTGCAAGAAAGTGGTGAGAGCCTAAGGTCTGGCATGGATCTGCATCTGGCTACATGCCATAAAAATAGAGAGGCCAAGTGAAACACATCTTGGTAGGCTGGAATGTAACAAGCAACACTTGCGGTGAGATGTGCATTGGTAGATGGAAGCCTGCTGAGACCCATTTCTTCTTTTCTTCTCCCCCTCCCTCCCTCCAAAAATTTTTCAAAGGGGGCCATTGCAACATAGTCAATGCTCCAGCCTCTGGGTGGAGTGGAGAAACTGCTGATGGCTCATTTGTATTTTCCTGTGCTCTTCAAACTGGTTCCTTCTTCCTTTTGCCACCAGAGATGGCTGTTGTTTCACTGTCCTAGAAACAAAGCCTTGTTTCTACGTCCAATATTAGCTGAAGACTATCTGTGGCTGTGGGAGCCACATAGCCTGTCTTTAGGTTATGGATGCTGATTCTACTGTAGGCCAGTTTAATCAGGAGAAAGGGAAGTCTGGTACCTGGTACCCACCCATGCTGCCTACATGCTAGGGACGTGTAACACTTTTAAACATCCAAATGCACATTCTACCACCATTCTGCACTTGCTCAGGCTATAGTTGAACTGCTCCTGACTACTGTCCAGGCTGCCTGTGTATGGCTTCATGAGCCATGGCATTAAGGGGTAGGCTGGGTCCCCAAGGATAACTATAGGCATTTCACCATCCCTAACAGTTATTTTCTGGTCTGGGAAGAAAGTCCCTTCCTGCAGCTTTTGAAACAGACCAGAGTTCCTGAAGATGCAAGCTTCATGTACCTTTCCTGGCCATCCCATGTTAATGTTGGTGAAATGTCCCTTGTGATCCACCAGTGCTTGCAGCAGCATTGAAAAGTACCCCTTTCGGTTTATGTACTCCCTGGCTTGGTGTTCTGGTGTCAAGATAGGGATATGGGTTCCGTCTATTGCCCCACCACAGTTAGGGAATCCCATTTCAGCAAAGCCATCCACTATGACCTGCACATTTCTGAGAGTCACTACCCTTGATAGCAGCAGCTCTTTGATTGCATTGGCTACTTGGATCACAGCAGCCCCCACAGTAGATTTGCCCACTCCAAATTGATGCCTGACTGACCGGTAGCTGTCTGGCGTTGCAAGCTTCCACAGGGTTATCGCCACTCGCTTCTCAACTGTGAGGGCTGCTCTCATCTTGGTATTCTGATGCTTCAGGGCAGGGGAAAGCAAGTCACAAAGTTCCATGAAAGTGCCCTTACGCATGCGAACATTTTGCAGCCACTGGGAATCGTCCCACACCTGCAACACTATGCGGTCCCACCAGTCTGTGCTGCTTTCCCAGGCCCAGAATTGGCATTCCACGGCATGAACCTGCCCCATTAACACCATGATGTGCACATTGCCGGAGCCCGTACTTTGTGAGAAGCCTATGTCCTCATCACTCTTGTCACTGCGCTGCCGTTGCCTCCTTGCCTAGTTTTGCTTTGGCAGGTTCTGGTTCTGCATATACTCCAGGATAATGTGTGTGGTGTTTAAAGTGCTCATAATTGCTGCGGTGATCTGAGCGGGCTCCGTAATCCCAGTGCTATGGCATCTGGGCTGAAAAAAGGTGCAAAACCATTGTTTGCCGTTGCTTTCACAGAGGGGGGGCCTGACGACATGTATCCAGAATCACCTGTGACACTGTTTTTGCCCCATCAGGCATTGGGATCTCAACCCAGAATTCCAATGGGCGGCGGAGACTGCGGGAACTGTGGGATAGCTACCCACAGTGCAACGCTCCGGAAGACAATGCTAGCCTCAATACTGTGGATGCGGTCCACTGACTTAATGCACTTAGAGCATTTTGTGGGGGACGCACACAATTGACTGTATAAAAACGATTTCTAAAAAAACGACTTCTATAAATTCGACCTAATTTCGTAGTGTAGACATACCCTAAGACTTCCTTTCTTGCCACCTACTCTCACTTTGAATTGCTCTGATAACTCTTCCTCCTCCACTGTCTCAAATTCAAGCTTCTTATAATTGCCCTAAAATCCTTATAGAATTGTTCGTCCCTGCTCTCACACATTTGTTACTTACTCCCTCTGTAGTCTGCTCATGTCAGCCTTGACTTCCTGCTGATGTGCTTCTCTCAAAGCAGTCCCTCTGCTTCCTTCCGTGCTGCCCCTTTGTATGGAATGGCCCTTCCTGAGCTGCTGTGCAAAGCACATTACCCTCCTGGACACCGTCTACTTGAACGCTGGCTACAAGAAACCATAACACCACCCTGGTCTTGCCAGAATCACATCTCAAGAGCTCAGGGTGTGACCAATATGGTTTTATTTAGGAATATTATCCAACTTCCTTCAGGATTTCACGCAGAAATAGCATATCCAAAACTTTGATGTGTGATCTCTGCTTATAAAATGTTTTATGGTGGAAATGAAGTAACATATTTTCTATATGATCCATCCCAAGAGTCAAAACCTATTGTTAATTAAAGCAATGCATGCGTTACCAAGTTATACATTATGATACATTATGGAAGTAATGTTTATAATGGACTTGGTTAAGAGTTGCCAAATAAAATGTGATTTCAGTAGAATTATAACAGAATTTATTAGCGCAGCTTGCTGTAGATTTTAAAATGTGAGGGATGAAAAATGAGACATTTTATTTCAATCATCAATCTTTCTTCTGGCACAAGGGATCGTAGAAGGAAGCATTAGAGGTGAATTTGGCCTATGGTGGACAGAAGCCAAGAGCGTCTTCTATTTCTGTACTCAGAAGAGCATTAGTGGCCCAATCAATCTCTTCAGAGGAGGGGAGGAAGAGAATATGAAGATACAAAATGAAGACTTCAATCTTCTCTTGCGTCAGAGCTGGAAGCTCCGTCACTTACTGCTTGTGACCTTGTATTCCTGTCTGCTTTTCCTGATATGCCATAAAGGATTTTAAAGACTAAGCAAACTTGATCGTTAGCTTCATGTGCTATTAA
This sequence comes from Trachemys scripta elegans, assembly GCF_013100865.1. Lineage (NCBI taxonomy): Eukaryota > Metazoa > Chordata > Testudines > Emydidae > Trachemys > Trachemys scripta. The sequence goes on from NC_048299.1 coordinate 243,283,426, forward strand.
CATCAGACATTACTGCCTTGTTTCATTACAAACTACGTAAAAAACCCATAAGAGATGTAGCTCAAGTGCTCAGTGAGGGAGAAACCATGACCTGTAGTGTACACACCCTTGCAGAGCCATAAATTGCTACCTGCATTCCAGGCTACAGGACTGGTGTGGCTGATACTTCCCCCACGACAGGCAGGTACCATAAGGGAGGCATAGCTCTGAGAAGCCAGGCCAGCTGAGCCAGCATGATGGAGGAAGAAAGCTGGGCTGGGTAAAGGGCTGCCACAGCTTATTTCCTTACCCTGCCAGCCCTGGAAGCAAGAGGAAACCAGGGACTCCCCCTGCAAGTCCCAGTAGCTAGTCTGCTATTGTGACAAGGCAACTATATGCTGCCCCTTCCTCAGGGGTTGTGCTAACTCCATGATTTAGCCCTAAAGGAAAATACATCTATTATTAGCCCTGGTCTGGGTTCCATCTACAGAGCTGGAACTGAGTGTTTAGTTGCTAGCAGATGCTGTTATCACTATCAGTCTAGCTTTCTATTACGAGCTTGTGACGAAGTAGTACAAGGATTTTGCTAGGATTAACTAGATGTTTTGTTGTCAGAGGCTACCGGTGTGGTGCTTCTGCTTTCTCCTGTTGCTATCACTCGGCTGCGTGTGTGTGTTCCCTCTGTGTGCTGCCCCAGATCTGCGCAGATAGCTGACACAGCAGACCCGACGAGAACCCCCAATGACCACAGAGTCTAGTAAGGTACAAAGGCACCTCGGCCAGGTTTATTGCGATCTCGGACACAATTGCAGTTCCCCGTAGATTACTTAGTCTACGGGGCATACTACTAATAGATGCCTCTTGGCAAGGACCCGGCTCAGTGGCGGGACTTTCCACTGCCCCCCTGGCCGGACAAAGACACCACCCCAGGGACACATTCTTATACACAGGTACAAACAAGTTACACATCACTCCTGACGTATTGAGGTGCAACCCCTCTACGTAGTAAGGTACAACCCCTCTATGCAGTAAGGTGCCGCCTTGTACCTGTTGGTTCGATCAAAACAACTCTATCCATCATTTTACCCTTTTGCCCCTGTCATTGGGATGGGTCGGTCTGTTCCATGTTATCTGTGGAATGTTCCCGTATGGTATGTCTTGGTACCATGTTTATACTGTAACTATGCTAAATGAATATATATTTATGCAACATCAGCCCTTTCCTTGCCAGCTTCTGTGAGCAGGGCCTGCCTCTTGCTCACAGCTTAACTTTGCTTTTTATGCTAGCAAAGTCTTGACCATTACTTTAGTTTGGTTCAGGCCTCATACTGGGCCTTCATTAGGCCTTCCCTATGTTGCCTTCACTTACTACATTTAACATCTATTGCTGTATTGCCTCTCTCCCCCTCCCTCTTGTATCATATCTTTACATGTTTATATTAGAAATTCCAGTGGTGGGAGGACTTTGTTTTATGTACAGTATTCCAGTAGGCTCTAGAACTCTGAGATCAGGGGGCTATTGTGCTCGGCGCAGGAAAGGCACATACTAAGAGCATGCCTACACGGCAATATAAGCCAAGGGTTAGTGGAACTCAAGTCAGCTGACCTATGTCCTGGATCCATGTGTTTGAGCATCTACACCGCATTTTAACCCTAGGTTAAGAACTTCTTGACCTGTGCTCAAACCAAAGGCTCTGGCATCCATGCTGCAGTGCACAGACCCGAGTCAAAGTAACTGTATCCCACAGTGTCTACACTCTAACTCTATGCATACATTGCAGTTTGGGAAAACTACTGCCACCCCGTTCCTAGCTGTGGTGGTGCTGTTGATGGGATGCAGCTGCCCATAAGAAGCACGAGTGCATAAACTGCATAATTAGCTCTTTGGTGACTGTCTCAGTAAAATGACAGCAGTTTGAGAAGGCTTTATACTAAACTACCACCTAATGGGAGAATTGGGCTCTCCACCTCTAGGCTGAGTCACATTGGCAGGTAAATGCCCATGTGCATCTGTTGTGAGGATAATTAGGACATCAGTCTCCAGGGCTATTAAACTATTACAATGAAACTTTGCAATTCTTAATTTTTAAAATGGGCTGTTTAATGAAAGGGTTTTTGTTTGGTTGGGTTTTTATTTATTTTTGTCTGTTTGGAAGTTTGACATAAAATGTAGGTTTCAGAGGAAAAACACAAACTCACACCCCAGCCTGGCTGCTGCTGGCTGCAGAGTGGTGAACTGCATCCCTGGGGCTTGGGGTGCAGTGTGCTCCAGCACCCCCCAGGGCATCCTTTATCCCAGCCCCTGCTGCACCCTGGGAAGCAGGGATAAGGGATCCCTAGGAGGCTGTGGAGAAGTTTTGGAGCTAGTTCCCACTCACCCCCCTGACAGTGCACACTGACCAGGCGCCTCTGCATGTGCACCCCAGGAAAGTGGGTCAGGGCCAGGGAGCATGGTCGGTATGTGCACTGCCCGTTCAGGGAGGCTAGCCCCCAGCCTCACCCCTTCTGCCTGAGGCCCTGCACCCTCCCCCACCGGAGCCCCGGGCCAGCTCCTCCTCCCCCAGAGCCGTAGCTCCAGCCCCGGAGTGCCAGGCAGCTCTAGCGCCCCCAGTCCCAGAGTGCTGGGCGCTGTGGCCCCCAGTGCCTAGGGGCCCCCCAGCACTGGGTGGCCCCAGCCAACCCAAGTTCTGGCCCCAGCCTGGCCCATCCTAGCCCCAGCCTGCTTCCACGAAGAGGAGCAGCCTGCCTGGGCTGGGGCCAAGGGAGAAGCAGCAAGCAAGAGGGGGTCTTGGGGTGGAGTGTGTGCGAGGCCACGCAGGGCTGTTTGGGGAGGCTTAGCCTCCTCAGGCCTGTGATACCCGCCACCCATGCCTGGGAGCAAGGGACAGAGAGCAGAGCAAGCCCAACCAGCTGCTTTGCAGGGAAAGGCAGAGTTCCTGGCTCAGCACAGCCAGGGGAGAGATGACTCCCAACATCCTGGCAGCTGGGAGCTGCCTCCCACCTGTCAGCTTTTCTCCCAGCTCTGGGCAAGCTCTTTGCAGCAGTGAGGAGGAGCTGGAGCCAGAGCCACTGCTACAGGAGGCTACAGACAGGTTTTGGGACTGGCTCCTATGCGCCATCCTGACACTGCACACTTCTATTTGCAATGGAGTACAATAGACTGCACAACAGATTGTTGGCATATAGAGGACTATGGAAGTTGCCCCAAGGAACTCTGGGATACATATGGAGGACTTCTGGGACCTGAGCCAAGGTGGGACGGCATTCACACAGACAAGCAATAGGCTTGGACCCTTAACATGGGCTTGGACCCTCCAGCCCTGCAGGGACCTGAGACCCTAGGTTCAAGCCCTAGATTAACACAATTGGTGCGTGGACACAAGGGGAGTTAGGCTTGAGCCGGGGTTTACATTGCCGTGTAGACATACCCGAAGAGGCAGCAGTGCTCTGCAGAGTTTACACACTGAACAAAGAAGACTGAAAAAAAGTGGTAGGGAACCAAGGCATAGAGGCATGAAGTGACTTGGGCAAGGTCACACAGCACATCAGTGGCAAAGCTGGGAATAGAATGCAGATCTCCTGACTACAGGCCAGATGTACCAGTTCTGATGGAGCTTATAGGAAGAAATCAAAGAGGAACTGTCCCTCACAGAGATGCCTACAGGTCTAGCCACCTTTGTGGACCTTACAGTCCACACACATAATCAGCTGTGGGAATGAGGGAGGAGAAAGGATTATGCCTGCAGCCTCCCTACCCGCTTACCATTATCCCAGCTTCTGTATTGTCTGCTGAACCTATGCAAGCTGATCTGGCTCATCAACAATCCACAACTGAAGAAAAGGAATGGTCCTGTCAGTGTCACTTGTATTTCTACTATGGTGAACCTGGCTATGTCATCTTGGCCTGCCCAATACAAATGCCGAAGAGCTTGCAGGCACGGTGGGGAAAACTGGCATGGGCCTTAGGAGAAGAGAACTTCCCTGTACCCTAGTCATCACTGAGAAGCATCCCAAGCACCATCCCCGGGCTTCTCATTTGCAGATTCCTATCCAGCTGCACATTCTGGGGTACCCCGACAGATTCCCCTTCGACAACAAATTCCCCTGCTACTCAAGATCATGCCCAACATGTTCGAAAGTACTAATGGCTCCCCACTGTCTTCAGGTCCAGCTATAGAGGAGCCTGTCCCTCTGGAGGCCATTATTGAGGGGCACGGAGAAATAATACAATTCAGTGCGATCCATTCCCCACATTTTCCTCTCATCCTTGGTATCTCCCAACAGACCCTTCATGACCCCCTCATTCACTGATCAAAGCAGTTCCCATCAGAATTCTTCTGACAGCATGGCCAGGGACCCGGGAGCATTGCATCCAGATCCAAGAAGTAGGGGTAATTGCCTGCACTGAATCACCTACTGGGGGAACTATGGAACTTCTCCCCAGGTACTGTGACTATACTGACATCTTTGAGATGAAGAATGCAGAAAACCTCCCCTCACATTGGGACTACAACTGCCCCATAGAACTTCAGCCAGGGGTGAAGATGCCATTTGGATGGATATATGCAATGTCGGAACCTGAACTGGCAGCACTGCAATATCTCCAAGAGAACGTGGCTCAGGATTTCTGCTGCAAATCAACTTCACCAGCTGGCACCTCAGACCCTTTTGTAAAAAAAGATGGGAGTCTCTGCCTATGTGCCAATTACCAAGCCCTAAATCAGATACCAATCTGAATCTGTTACCCACTACCCATAGTCTCTGAGTTAATGAACCACATGGGGGTTGCCCACATATTCATGAAACTGGATCTCCGGGGAATTTATAATCCCATCCATATTCGAGAAGGTGACAAATGCCTTTCAGACCCACTATGACCACTTTGAATATTTAGTTATTCCATTTAGACTGACTAATGCTTCAGCAATGTTCCAACATTTAATTAACAATGTGCTATGAGACCTACTGGACAAGTTTGTGGTAATGTGCTTAGATAATACATGGATATTCTCAGACTATCTGAACCAACACATCACTCATGTCTGCACAGTTCTGGAGAGACTATGACAACATGGTCTCTGTGCTAAACTAAAGAAGTGTGCATTTGATCAGACCTCAGCCGAGTTCCTGGGTTTCATCCTGTCCCCAGAGGGAATCAAGACAGACCCGCGTAAGGTGCAGGCTGTCCACAACTGGGCAGCCCCCTGCAATGTTTTTTAGGCTTTGCAAACTTCCACTGGAGGTTCATTTTGAATTTTTTTCAAAACAAGCCAAGGCCCTCACTGCTCTACTCTGAAAAAAATCCAAGTTCCATTGGTTGCCCAAGGCCCAGCACACATTTGAGCATTTGAAGCTTGCATTTACCACCTCTCCAGCACTGGCCCGCACCAACATGGCACAAGCTTTTGTTGTGGAAGCTGATGCCTGTAGTATGGTGATCAGGGACCCTAGCAAATACTGCAGCCCATTGCCTATTACACAAGGAAGCTTAAACCTGCACAGTGAAACAGTGAGATCCTGGACAAGGAGCTTCTGGCAATTAAGACTGCCTTTTCAAGAGTGGCAACACTACTTGGAAGGGGCCCAACATCCAGCCCAAGTGTTTACTGACCACAAGAACCTGGAGTACTGTGCAGGGCAAGGTCCTGAACCAACAACAGCTCCGATGGGCCTTAGTCTTCTCCGAGTTCAACTCCTACCAGCCTGGAACCAGGAACAGCAAGGAGGATGCCTTGTCCTGAAGATATGGCCGAGACCCACAAGGCCCCAGTCTGGAACCAGCCCACATTTTCAAATCCCATAATTTTCTTAACGCAACTCACCCCCAGGACATGCTTGCACTCATTCACTCTGCCTCTGTTTCCAGAATTTCATCCGATGAGTTAGCCATTGTCAACCAAGAACTGCATGACACACAAGAGGGGATCACATTTGTGAGGAACCACATTCCCCTGGAGCTGCAAGGGTGGCAGTTCTCTAACTGTGCCATGATTCCACCTTGGCAGGACACTTAGGGTGATATAAATCCCAATGATTAATTTACCATTTCTTCTCATGGCCCTGAATGTGCCCCATGATAAAAATCTTTGTAGCTTCCTGTGAGGTGTGTGCCTGCACCAAGATCCTTTGTCAGAAGCTCTGTGATCACCTCCTACCTCTGGCCACCCCACTTTGGCCCTAGTAAGCCATTTCCTTGGACTTCGTGGTGGAACTACCAGAATCCAGTGGCTTAATGACTATCATGACAGTGGGTGGTCATGAAACCATGAAAAGATAGCTTTTTTCTTCGAGTGCTGTCCCTGTGGGTACTCCATTTCAGGTGTCAGTGCATCCTGGTGAGATCAATCAGAGATTTATGGTAGCAGTGTTCACACGGGCCGTGTGTGCGCAGTAGGTGTCTTGTGGTGCCGTTGGTGCTGCATCTAGCGTGCACAACCTGAGCTCTCCAGTTCCTTCTCAACCATCCTCAGCTGAAGACAGAGCGCTGCAACAGTGTTTACCACTCTTCACATACCTTTAGAAATAGCAGTTTAAATAGTTAGTTAATCAGTTAGAAAGTTCTTTTTAGTCTTAGTTTTTAGTCCTGGTTTTCCCACCCTGTAGTTTCCCCACAGTGGGGTCAGTTAACCGTTAAAGATGCCTGGCTCCCCAGGCATTAAGCAATGCGGTTCCTGCTATGAAGCAATGCCCGTTTCTGACGGGCACTCATTGTGCATCTGCTGCCTCAGTAAAGCGCATATACCACAGAAATGTGCCCACTGTAGCAGCCTGAAGGCAAGAGCCAGGCATGACTGGGATTTCCGACTAAAAATGATCCTAATGGAGAAGTCTCTCCAACCAGAGACCAACCAACGGACCACCTCTCCAGGTACCCCCCTCAGGGAAAGGAGACATGCCTTCCTCTAAAAGATCGAGGAAGAGGGCACACATCTCCACAGACAGCACTGCAGAAACAATGGTGGCCTCCTGCCAGGTCGCTACCCTCCAGTGCCAACACATGCTTGGGTAAGCACCTACGACGCTCAAGGTACCTCCGGCACCGCCAAGTCCTGAGTGAAGGAGATGGAGTTGAGGCACATACCTCCTCCATGGCACCAACCTCACCTGTGAGGGACTTGGTACCGAGCGTCTCCTCAGGCACCATGCCTCCGCCCCCAGCACCGACATCTCAGTTGGCACTGGTAGAGAAAGTCAAATCGGTACTGACCATGCTGCCTAAACTGCCACAACATCTGACAGCATTGGCACTAGCACCAACAAGGGCTCCCCCATCGGCACCGACAGTACCAACAACTGAAACACCACAGAATCTGCCGCATCAGAGTGACTTGGCTATCTATTCAGCACCGCAGTTCCCCTTACTCAGTACTGAGGGCTCTCCCGAACGTTATAGCGGTGATTCCCATACTCTTCATGCTGTTTTACATTTGTCCAGCAAAGACAAGGATGATGATATGCAGGTGCCATGCACCTTCTCACCAAACCACTCATCACCAAAAGATCAAAGACCACCCTGGATCCATATGGGGTCCAAACACCCTTATAACCAGATGGCTCACCCCTGGTATGGACTGCCATGGATGTACCCACTGATGGCCTTCCCAATGCAATGGGCTCATTGGGAACCCTGGGCAACTTACCAGGGCCCTCACTCCAGGCCACCCGTGGCTCACAGAGGCGAGCTGAGATCTCACCCCACTTCCCCCACCCCGCAGATGACAGAAGCTCAGAATGTCGGGGATGACACTGAGATGGGCACAGATCAGGAAGCTACATCTCCTGCACACAATTCTTCCTTCTCCCTGGATGAGGAGATCATGTCACCGCCACCTACCTCAGCAGATGACTTCAAGCAGTTCCAGGAATTGTTTAAGAAGATTGCCCAAAGCCAGGAAATCCCATTGGAAGAAGTGCAGATAAACCAGCACAAACTGGTACAAATTCTACAACCTTAATCTAAGTCCAAAATCGCTCTGCCCATCAACAACGTGATTTTGGAACCAGCAAAGACAGTCTGGCAGACGCCAGTCTCAATTCCTCTGACATGCAAAAGGGTGGATAGGAAATACTATGTCCCCCACCAATGGAGAGGACTTCCTCTTCTCACGCCCATTTCCCAACTCCTTCATGGTCAACGCCGCTAATCAACGCTGTAAACAACAACAGTTTAGGTCAACCCCACAAGATAAGGAACACGAGGCTCAACCTCTTCGGACTCAAAGTCTACTCCTTGGCGACATTACAATTCCAAGTCACCAACTATTCAGCCTTGCTGGCTAAATACGATTATGATAATTATGGGAAACTTAGCTTGTTCACTGCGGAGCTTCCCAAGGAGAAACAATCACAATTTCAGGCCATTGTAAACAAGAGTCAACTCATTGCTAAAACAGCCTGTAAGCATCTCTGGACGTCAAGGACACCATGGCCGTTGTGATGCACGGGCATCCTGGTTGCAATTCTCGGACATTCCTAAAGAATTCCAAACCAAGGTTGAAGACTTACCTCTTGACCAAGAAAAGCTGTTCTCGAATAAGATGGACGAGGTGCTCCATTCGATAAAAGACTCTCGAGCCACTCTTCATATTCTATGGATCTACACCCCATCTGCAAAGAGAAGGCAGTACCAACCTTATCAGAGGTCCGAGATTCCTCTTCTAACCAGCAACGACCATACGAGCACCAAAGACAATGCCAATGTTTGCAGTGAAGGAGAGCACCTCAATCTCAACCGTCATCTTCTCAAACGGCTCTGCCCAAGCCACAATTTTGAAGTTTTGGTCGAGGGTCTGAACGACCTCCTTCACCAGGCAGTGCTTATATCCAATTCATCCTCATGCTTTGGTCATCACCTTTGCCCTTTCTACCGTATCTGTGGCATCAATAACCACAGACTAATGGGTGTTAGAGATTGAACGATTGGGATATACCATCCCTTTTAGCGCCCGACCATCTAACCTACCCTTCTCACAAGCACCTGTTACGACAAGAAATCGATCATCTTCTACAACTGGGGGCCGTGGAACATGTACCTTTGCAATACAAGGGGAGGGGCTCTACTCCCACTACTCTGTGACCCAGAAGAAGAATGCAGGATGGAGACCTATTTGGATCTCAGGAAGCTCAACAAGTTCATACGCACTCAAAAGTTCAAGATGGTCACACTGGGCATGATACTTCCAGCACTGCAAAAGGGGGACTGGTTTTCAGCCCTCGACTTCCAAGATGCTTATATTCATATTACCATAAACCCCGCTCACAGGAAATTCTGCGGTTCACAGTAGGACATGAACACTTCCAGTATAGAGTACTACCATTCGGCCTGTCCACTATACCAAGAGTTTTCTCCAAAACCTAAGCAGTAGTAGCAGCACAGCTATGCAAACAAGGAATAATGATCTTCCTGTACTTGGACGATTGCCTTCTCAAAGGCCCAACCGAACAAGAAGCATGTGACATAGTCCAGACAACAATCACACTATTCAGGGATCTAGGGCTACAGATAAACAAACGAAAATCCACTCTAATCCCTGTCCAACAACTGGACTTCATCTGGGTACATCTTGATGCCATAGAAGCCAAGGCATCCCTGCCCCTGAACAGATTCACAATGCTGACAAACCTTATCTCAGAGGTAAGAATCAGCCCTTAAGTACCAGCTCATACTGTCCTGCAACTATTAGGACACATGGCAGCCACAACATTCATGGTACAACATGCAAGACTACATATGTGCTGCATACAGGGCTGGTTGAGCTCAGTATACATACCCAGCAAGCACAGCCTACCCAAACGATTGACAGTACGACACTGTGTCTTGGATTCTCTAAGCTGGTGGACAAGACCAGAAAATGTGTGCATGGGCATCCCGTTCCAATAGGAACCCCCATCAATAGTAATCACAACAAAAGCCTCGCTGCTAGGCTGGGGTGCCCACATGCATCAGCACATGGTTTAAGGCAAATAGTCTCTTGTGGAGACTCAGTTACACATCAATCTACTAGAGCTACGCGTGGGCTGCAATGCCTGCAAACATTTCCTACCTCACATACAGAATGAATCAAGTCAGATAATGACCGACAACATTGCCTGCATGTTTTACATCAATCGCCAAGGAGGCGCTCGATCACACTCGCTATGCACCAAAGCCATGAAACTGTGGAACTGGTGCATACACCACAACATAAATATTTCAGCCTCCTACCTTCCCGGCTATCAGAACGCAACGGTGGACACACTAAGTAGGTACTTCTCTCAAGACCACAAATGTGAAATGAACTGGGGAGTCCTGCAATCCATATTCCATCAGTGGGACACTCGCCTCATCGACTTGTTCGCATCCCCAACAAACCACAAATATGCAATGTTCTGCTTGAAAGCAGGGATGGGACCATGGTCACTGGGGGATGCCTTCCTCATCACATGGGATGCACAACTCATGTATGCATTCTCATCGATCCCTCTGAGTATCACACGTGATTCACAAGATACGAATAGACAAGGCCAGGGTCATCCTCATAGTTCTGATGTGGCCCAGACAAGCATGGTACCCTTACTTAATGTGCATGGTGATATGCGCCCCTTGAGTTCTCCTTCGCGTCTAGACTTGCTGTCTCAGTACAACGATCGCACTCTTCACCCCAATCCGGAGAAACTCCACCTTCAAGCATGGCTACTGCATGGAGCTAGCCTGCTCGGAACAAGTTAAACACATATTACTGAACAGCAAAAAAGTGACCACACATAATACTTACCTTCAAAAATGGAAGAGATTCTCCTCCTGGTGTCAAGAAAAACACGTGACAGCCTCCACTACACCACTGCCACTAGTGTTGGATTTCCTACTGGAGCTGAAATGCTCCAGTTTAGCAACGTGTTCAATCAAAGTCCATCTCGCAGCCATTACAGCATTCCATCATGAGATTGATGGGACCTCGATCTTCGCACATCCCATTACTAAATGCTTCCTCGTGGGCCTTCGGCACATTTACCTTGATGTTCACCAAGCTATTCTGGCCTATGACCTCAATCTGGTATTGAAATGCATCACCAGACCACAATTTGAACCTCTAGCCACCTGTTTCCTCCTACACTTATCCATGAAAGTGGCCTTTTTGGTCACTATTACTTCCGCCAGATGGGTGAGTGAGAGAGTCCATGTGGCTGATCCTTCCTACACAATATTCTTCAAAGACAAGATCATGCTACGTCCCACCCAAAATTTCTACCAAAGGTAACATGATTCTTCCATATGAACCAACCAATCCATCTTCCTATGTTCTATCCCAAGCCCCACGGGACTCCAACAGAGATGGCCTTGCATACATTGGACCTCAGGCGGGCGTTAGCATTTTACTTGGAAAGGACCAAACCTTTCTGGAAACCTCCTAGACTTTTCATTTCAACTACTGAGCATTTGAAAGGATGCACAATATCCACTCAGAGACTGTCTAAACGGATCGCCACATGCATCCAAACTTGCTATCGTATTTGGAACATGGACCCTCCTGCGCACATCAGAGCATTCTACATGATCAGTTTCAACCTCGATAGCTTTCCTAAACAATGCTCCGATATTAGAGCTTTGTGGAGTGGCCACTTGGGCCTTTGTCCACACATTTACTGAGCACTATGCAATCACTCAAGACTCCATGGCTGATGCCATAATTGGCCTAATCGTACTTACCTCTACAATTCAAATGAACCTGAAGTCCCTCCTGCCTTCCGAGGGGCACTGTTCTACAATCAGCTGAAGTGGAGCTCTCACAAGGACTGCACTAGAAGAAGAAGAAGAGAAAGTTACTCACCTTGAGCAGTAACTGAGGTTCTTTGAGATGTGTGTCCCTGTGGATGCTCCTCTACCCACCCTCCTCCCCTCTACTTTGGAGTTTGCAGTAAGGACTCTGCGGTAGAGAAGGAACTGAAGGGCTTGGGTCATGTGCACGTTAGATGCGGCACCATCTACCGTAACTGCATCTACTGCGGACACTGCTACCATCAATCTCAGATTGACGGCGCTGGGACGCATCAACACCTGAAATGGAGCACCCACAGGGACACACATCTCGAAAAACCTCAGTTACTGCACAAGGTGAGTAACAGTTTCCTTTCTAAGATAGCTCACTTTATTCCCTGCATAAGTTTACCCTCTGTAGACGAAGCCACCCAGCTCTGGATAAACAATGTATTCCATCTTCATGGCATCCCAGATCATATTACCAGGGACTGCCCGTTTCTGGCACAAGGCCCTATGTTTATTAGAAGTCCATGTGCACCTGTCCTCTGCCTACTATCTGCAGTCAAACAGCCAAATGGAAAGAATCAGCAAGATCCTTGAAAAATACTAAAAAAAATTAGGGCTGCAATATGAACCTTAACATAGGCACTGACTGTGTGGGTGCTCTGGGGCCGGAGCACCCACAGGAAAAAAACAGTGGGTGCTCAGCACCCACTGGCGGCCCTACCAATCAGTTCTTCCCCCTTCCCCCCCACCATCTCCCGCCTGCTGGTGATCAGCTGTTCAGTGGTGTGCAAGAGGCGCTGGAAGGAGCGGAAGGAGTGGGGTCAGGAAGAAGCAGAGTGAAGGTGAGGCACGCTTGGGAAAGGGGACAGAGTGGGGAGGAAAGAGGCAGAGAGGGGGTGGAGTGGGGGTGGAAAGAGGCAGGGCTGGAGAGGCTTGGGGGAAGGGGTGGAGTGGGGGGGTCAAGCACCCCTAGGGAAACCAGGAAGTCGGCGCCTCTGAATCTTAATGTCTCCTGAAACAAGGTTGACATTTCCTGTCAAACTCTTTGAATGGGAAGACATGTTTTAATGAAGCATGCTTAGATGAAGTATGGAATTCACCTTTAAGTTTTCCTTCCCAGTATACTTTTTATTGTTTGTTGTAAATAGGATTTTCAAATTAAAGCCCTTTGGTGGAGATCATTGAGCATGTAGAGGAATTCAGTTAGTTTTTTTTCTTTCATATACAGCTGAGATAGAAATTTAAGACAAATTAGCTACAAAAAAGAATGCAAGGCAGAGAAACTAGATTTTCGTTTTGACTCTCACTTGTTTGTGTTTGGTATGTGGATCAATAGGAAAGGCTCACATTACTGAAATATATATTTTTAGGTCCATTTCTTGAAAAAGTCATATTTGCATATGCAAATAAATATTTATTCATAGTAAGACAATTGGTGCCAAGAATGCCGGACTAGGACAGGCTAAAAATGCAGAGATCATGTAAAAGTCCCTAATTATTTATGGAGAACCATATTTAAAGAAGTTGACCATAGTGAATGTACAAGCAGAAATTACAGGTAGATAGCAGTTCTCTGTGCCAAGTTTGCTTTTTATTTGAAAGCCCCTATCCCGTACAGATATATGCAGTAAAGATGTAGCCCAAGGCAATTTGTATCTGGAAATACCTAGGTACCTTTCAGTTTGATATGCGTGTTGTAAATTGTAGAATTTGGTTCCCTGACAAGACTGATATCAATAAAGAAAGTATTTTAGGGTCAGGCTAAAAATGCATAATATAAAGCTATGTTCATTATCCTCTCTATGGCATAATACAGCTCTGAGTGAATAAGTTTTAATCTTTCTCTCACATGAAAGTTTAGAAATGTAAAGTTGGGGTGTGAATACAAAGGTCCTATACTAGGAGGCTAACTTTAGTCTGTGTGTGAGTTAGTACAGTAAAAAGACAATTTCAGCCTCCTCTATACTCTGAGTTGCGGGACGGGTGGAAGGGTAGCATGAGAGAATAAACATTCATAGATTTAAAAATTCAGATTTGGAAAATCCTGATCCATTGAACCCCATGTTTCTGTTTTACAATATTTTACTATAATTGAAGATCTATTTTCACTCTAGTAGTCTGTCAGTGAGTAACTGTTGTACAAAATGGAAGAAACATTGAAAGTATTTAACTCACAGATTTGCCTTATCTCACTCATTTTAAAGTCATTCATGTCTGAGTAGGAAACCATAGGATCAAATGAGAAATCCTGAGATTACCTGTAATTATTTGTATGCCCACATATGAATAAAATAAATGGGGCAGGCTGATTAGAACCTACCTGTGAACTACCTCAAATTACTGTAACATTTTGCAGACCTTTATTTAAAACTAATTCAGTATTCTACAATGATGGCACCAATACAATGGTACCAATACAATGGTAATACTTTTATAAGATGAGATCTTTAATCATTACAGTAAAATATTATAGTATTTCTTAAGATTTTTTCAGGTATGGAGAAAGGCAACAGAAAATCTGGGGCAGAACCATGGTCTAGAGAGAGCTATAGCATTGTTTTGTCTAATCTATTGATTATATATTGATCAGATTACTATTTAGTTTCCCTAGTTAACACTCTGAAATTTGGTAGATTCTTGTCCCAAGACCAAGCCCAGTATTATCAGAATTACTGTTCAGTTAGGAGCCCCAATGTGCACTGTTGCAACACTCACACTTGGGAAATCACACTATATTTATAATAGTTATATTAACACAGCAAAGTCACAAACACTCCAGCACAGCAAGGCAGGTAGAGAGAACACAGAATGAGATGAGCATCCGTATACTTACACCACTCCTTGCACAACAACCTGAAGTGTTTGTTTGTTAGTTAGTTATCATCTTCTCCCTCACCATCAACAACGGTTGTCATCCTGACAGCTTCCCAGACTGGGATACAGCTTTTATAACATGTTATGCCACTGTGACTAATCATAATCAATAGGTGTTTCAGTCCCTTCTCCTTATTTGTAGTTCTGTGCCCTTCTCCCATAAGTTATTAATCTTTCTACCTCAAACTTATTAGCACATATATCAATTAGTTACCATGGCATTCTTGTGGTCCGTAACTAAAAATATCCCAAGCTGTTTGTGACGATGTATCCCATAATGCTTTATGAGAATATGACATAACGGAATTATGTTTTATGCTACATGTGCCATGTAACATATCTCTGTAAAGGTTATGGTCTACTGAAATTATTCATCCTATTTGTACACATATATCATTTTTGTACTTGAAGTTATGAATATTGGCTGTATACTTGCTTGATTTCAAAGTAAGTTTGTAAGGCATTTGGTCAGCTTCTTTAGAAAGGAATTTGCAAAGTTAAGTGCCCAGTCAAGAAGCACTTAAGGAACAATGGATCTTGGAATGCTCTAATCCACATAAGAAGTCTACTTGAGGATGTTCAAGGTAGCATGTGAACAATGGTTGCTACCTGTAGTTCTGAGTCATGCATGGACATCTGGCTTGCCCATGTGACTCCAAAACTCCATCTTGGAGCTGGACTTTGCATAGGAGAGAGGAAGGGGTCTCCACCCACAAGAGAAAACCTATTCAAGCCCGGGGGAGACCCCTCTATTTTGTCTTGAGCTGGCTAAAGAAAGAGCCTCTCCACTCCAAGGATATCTGAAAGAAACTGAAACAAAGGACAATAACCACAGGGAGTGTGAGTGATTGCTGGACCCAGACTAGAAGGAGACTAGTCTGTAAAAGGAAGCTTACTGGTGAGGTTTTAGCTGTACTCAGTTGTATTACTGTATTAGATTTAGATTTGCGTGTTTTATTTCACTTTACTTGGTAATTCACTTTGTTCTGTCTGTTACTACTTGGAATCACTTAAATCCCACTTTCTGTATTTAATACAATCACTTTTTACTTATTAATTAACCCAGAGTATGTATTAATACCTGGGGGGGGGGGGCAAACAGCTGTGCATATCTCTTTATCAGTGTTATAGAGGGTGAACAATTTATGAGTTTATCCTGTATAAGTGTTATAGAGGGTAAAACGGATTTATTTGAGTTTAGACCCCACTGGGAGTTGGGCATCTGAGTGTTAAAGATAAGAACACTTCTGTAAGCTGCTTACAGTTGTTAGGAGACGTGGTTAAGATGGGTCTGGGTTTGCAGCAGTCTAGCGGCTCTGGCTCAAACCAGGCAGGGCACTGAAGTCCTAAGTTGCCAGGGCAGGAAAGCAGGGGCAGAAGTAGTCTTGGCACATCAGTTGGCATCCCCAAAGAGGTTTCTGTGATTCAACCCATCACAGTGGCGTAGTCGGCAGGATCTGTGCATAGCTGATTGCTTTGAGTTACTGGTAGTGATTTTAAGTGAGTTTTAAGTGTGGTGGCGGGAGAACAGATAAAGTGGTTACTGGTTTGTTGTTTTCTGTTTGCTTATTTCAGGTAAGGGAAGTATGGACAGAAAAGGAAGCACAATAAATAAGACTGAAGATCAGAAGAAGCTAGAACTATACAAGTTGCAAATTGCCCAGAAAGGCTGAACACTGGGCACTGGGAAAATCTCTGTTAACTAAGAAGCCCCTGAGCTGAGTGCACCCCAGTTTCAGTGAACTGTAGAGGGGGTGTGGCCCAGCACAAGAAAGCAGGAAAATGACTACCAGTGAAGCAGCTAACAAACTAGAGCTGGCTAGACTGGAAGCAAAAGAGAAAGAAAATGAACATAAAAGACTGATGGAGAGGGAGGAGGCTGCCCACAAGAGAGCTATGGAGGCAGAAACAGCAAGGGTGGAGGCAGAGGAAGCTGCCCACAAGAGAGCTAGGGAGGCCCAGAGGGAGGCCCAGAAGCATGAACTGGCTGTTATGGAGTTAAAGAGACAAAACCCTCCTCCTGCTGGCTCCACTTCCCCAAAAATCCACAAATGGGAGTGACTATGTTCACAGTATGATGAATCCAGCGATATTGCTGAATATTTCATCACCTTTGAGATACTGTGCACCCTCCATGCGATCTCTGAAGACCAAAAGATGACCACATTGACAGCAAAATTGACTGGCAGAGCTCTGGACATATTCAATAAGATGCCTATTGATGATGCTTCAAACTATGGTAAATTTAAGGAACTGGTTTAGAAACAGTTTCAGGTCACACCTGAAACCTACAGGGTTAAATTCAGGAGTCTGAAGAGGGGATCTGGTTTGAGTAATGTGGCTTATGTAAATGAAATGAGAGATTTGGTAGATAAGTGGTTGAGGGGGAAAGGCATTACAAGCTTGGAAGAAATGTGTGATTTGGTTACTCAGGAACAGTTCCTGAATATGTGCAGAGATGATGTAAAACAGTATTTGTGGGACAAAAAGGTGAATGCAGTGGGTGAATTAGCTGGGTATGCAGGCTCTTATGAGGAAGCACAAGCTGCACTTAAACATAAACCACTGGCAGAGGGGTACAGAGTTGGGGGAAAGCAGAATCACCATTTTACCCCTGGGAAAGAGGAGGCTGGGCGTTCACCTCCCCATTCCCCTGTTACTCGTCCCAAATTTCCTCTGCAAGCAGAGGAGCCCAAGAGGTGCTATCATTGTAAGTCCACTGAGCACCTGAGGAATAAGTGTCCCTTGCTGAGTGGGAACAAGCAGCAAGTAACACATGAAACTGCTACTTCTCAGAGCCCAGCTGCTGCATCTTTCCACACAGGATTTGTAAAGCTTGCTTCCACACAACTAAGCAGGGAGCATATGCATGCAGTTAAATTGAATGGAAAAGTGCTTCTTGGCCTAAGAGATACGGGTGCTGAGATTTCTGTGGTCAGGAGGGACCTGATCCAGGAGTAGGATTTGTTGCCAGGGAAAATGGCAGAATTAGAGCTGGTGGGAGCTTACAAAGTCCTTGCACCTTTAGCCAAAGTACACATGCAGACTGAGGGTCTGCAGGCTGAGCTGACTGTTGCAACGGTGGCACACAATTTTGCACTGTTTCTACTGGGGAATGATTTCTTTAATGTGGCAGAATCTGTCCCAAGGTTGGTTAGCAGTGAGAAGGAATCTTGTGCTAAAAGCCCGGGGGGGGGGGGGAGGTGAAGTCACATGGACTGCTGGGGAAATAGGAGGGTGGCTCTTGGATTCCTCTGTAGCAGTAAAGAAAGCAGCTTTGGGGGCAGGGCTGGTTGTAGCCAGTTCCTGTGGCCCCTGGGCTCAAGGCAAGTTCCAGAGGGAGGGGCTGGATGAAGCCAGCTCCTGTCCTGTAATCACTCCCCGGGGGAGGGGAATGATCTACCTTGTAGCAAGGAGGCCACCCCAGCTGCTGACTGCCAGGAAGTCGCAGGTCAGCAGGGGGTAGGGCCTGCCCTGGGGTGCACAGAGGCATGTGTCCCAAAGGTGGAAGTTGGGATCCTGGTGACCACTGCAGTGGGAATAGACCCCAGGTTCTCTGTAGCTGGAAGCAAGCCCAACCTGAGTGAAAAGGGTGGAATTTTGCTGGCCAGTGAAGGGTCTGCCATAGCTGGATCAGGGTCACCTTCCCTTTTACAGGACACAGGAGTGTCTGACCCAGAGGGAAGCCCAGAGAGGGAAGCCCAGGCGGAAGGTGAGGGGGGGGTCTGCCCATCTTTTGTAGGGAGGAACTTTCCCAGGAGGAGGGTGAAAAGTCTGCATTTAAAATGCCAGACCCCTCTCCTGTGGATCAGGTTTTAAGGGAAACCTAGGAATCAGATCTCCTGGAGGGGTGGGGGTCCATCCAGCTGACCTGTTGGGAACAGAAAGTGGGGTGTCCAAAGGGGTCCAGAGCACTCCATTGAAAGATGCTCCTGCTACGCTTGTAAGAGATAAAACTCTCTTTAAGGCAGGAGGGAGAAAAACTTTGCCTTATTGCACAAGTGTGTGGGGTCTAGCCCAGAGAAGTTCCAGAGGGAGGGGCAGAGGGCAGGCATGGTTGCAGTACACCCTTTCCTGGCCAAAGACTCAAACACATGCCTGAATTAGAAGAATCTGCATCAGAGTGCCTACCAGGGGCACAAAGAAATGGGAAAATGCAGTAGACACTAAACAAGCTAAATCGTGTGAACAAAGCCTGTCCACCATAGATTTGCTGTTAATCATTTGTCTGTTGCTAATTCATCTATGGGTCAAGACAAAGGAGTAAATACTAGTGGTTAACCCTTTAAAGAGGTGGGACATACCTGATTTATGGAAAAAACTTTTGTACATGCTAGGGATGGTGACAAGACAGCCCCACAAGCATGTTACTTTTCAGCCTTTACCTGTAAACAGACTGGAAGCTTGGCACAGCAGCAAAAGCATAACAGGCCCATGCTGCTGTGTAGAAGGGGAAACCGAGGCACACCGCCTCATGGCATTGATGGCTAAATGTCAAGACACCTACACTTTAACAGATATTACTGTCTGGATACTGTTAGCAATACTACACCCCTGTTTTCAGGCACCCGGGGACCTGGAACCCCAAAACTTGCTAGAACACTTATGAATGACATCATATGGTTTAAAAGTATTGAATGGGAGTGTGACCAAAGACAAACAGGGGTTTTACATGTATGGCCTCCGCCATGGACAGTGTCCAAGTCTCTGGCAGTAAGTTCAGGAGGAGGGTGTGACTATGTATCCCATAAAGCATTATGGGAATATGACATAACTGGAATATGTTTTATGCTACATGTGCTATGTAACATATTTCTGTAAAGGTTATGGTCTACTGAATCTATTCATCCTATTTGTACACATATATCATTTTTGTACTTGAAGTTATGAATATTGGCTGTATACTTGCTTGATTTCTAAGTAAGCTTTGTAAGGCATTTGGTCAGCTTCTTTAGAAAGGAATTTGCAAAGTTAAGTGCTCAGTCAAGAAGCACTTAAGGAACAATGGATCTTGGAATGCTCCAATCCACATAAGAAGTCTACTTGAGGATGTTCGAGGTAGCATGTGAACAATGGTTGCTATCTGTAGTTCTGAGTCATGCATGGACATCTGGCTTGCCCATGTGACTCCAAAACTCCATCTTGGAGCTGGACTTTGCATAGGAGAGAGGAGGGGGTCTCCACCCACAAGAGAAAACCTATTCAAGCCCGGGGGAGACCCCTCTATTTTGTCTTGAGCAGGCTAAAGAAAGAGCCTCTCCACTCCAAGGATATCTGAAAAAAAACTGAAACAAAGGACAATAACCACAGGGAGTGTGAGTGATTGCTGGACCCAGACTAGAAGGAGACTAGTCTGTAAAAGGAAGTTTACTGATGAGGTTTTAGCTGTACTCAGTTGTATTACTATATTAGATTTAGATTTGCATGTTTTATTTCACTTTACTTGGTAATTCACTTTGTTCTGTCTGTTACTACTTGGAATCACTTAAATCCTATTTTCTGTATTTAATACAATCACTTTTTACTTATTAATTAACCCAGAGTATGTATTAATACCTGAGGGGGTGAGGGCAAACAGCTGTGCATATCTCTCTATCAGTGTTATAGAGGACGAACAATTTATGAGTTTACCCTGTATAAGCCTTATACAGGGTAAAACAGATTTATTTGGGTTTAGACCCCACTGGGAGTTGGGCATCTGAGTGTTAAAGATAAGAACACTTCTGTAAGCTGCTTTCAGTCAAGCCTACAGCTGTTAGGGGACGTGGTTCAGACCTGGGTCTGGGTTTGCAGCAGGCTAGCGGCTCTGGCTCAAACCAGGCAGGGCACTGAAGTCCTAAGCTGGCAGGGCAGGAAAGCAGGGGCAGAAGTAGTCTTGACACATCAGTTGGCAGCCCCAAGGGGTTTTCTGTGATTCAACCTCTCACACGGTTATAAACTAGCATCTTGTGATTACCTACCAGCAATTTGCAACACTGGTAATTATTACAAAACAATAAACAAAGCCTTATGCCATCTTGTGACCTAAGGTCACTGTTAGTTTACGTACTTATGCTAACTTATTGAGCCACTATTTCTATTCAGGCTATAAGGCATTATACTCATGCTAACTGTTTAAGCTATTCTTATAGATCTAGCCCTATAAGTCTCTTGTGTTTCTGCTGTCAGTTCCTTACCCCTTTATCATTTACTTACTATATAACTATACTCAGTGCATGGCTATATACTCAGTGCATGGGCTACAACTGGACTGGAAGTCAGGAGAACTGGGTTCAATTTCTAGCTCTTCCTGAGTTACCATGGACAAATCACTTAATGTCTCAATTAGCAATCTGTAAAATGGGTTGAATAATATTTCCTTGGTTCTGTGGACTTAAATCCTAAGAGGAACTATCTCTTACTTACATGTATGCACAGCCCGTAGTACAATAGGACTCTCATGTAGGGCCTCTAAGCACTCTTGTAAAACAAATACTAGTAATCTAGTTGGAATAGGAATGGGAATCAGGAATTCTGAATTGTATTCCTGCTATGATATTGCTTTGCTCTCATTTATTCTGTGTCTACAAAATTAGAATAATACCCCTCATCTATAGAGGAGGGACTTTGTAGTATCAGGCATTTGGGATCCATGGATAAAGGTTGCTACAGAAGTGCAAAATACAGCATATATTATAAAAGTACTGTAATTTAGAAATATAAGATTATTAGGGTGAAATGGACTCAAACCACAAAAATTGGATTCTGAATCAGCTTTTTATCATGCCAAAGTTCAGCTGTATTATGGTACTATTATATCTGACAACAGCTGAGTACTGTGAAGATTAATGCATTTATGAACTTCAGCAAAATATATTGCACCAATAAAAATTTCTGGAAAATCTCTTTCTCTGAGCATGAAACGCTAAATATTTTTTCTAAAACCAAGGCCATGCCTTGCAAAATAGGGATAGCTGGCATATATATATATATATATTCTTATTTAATACAATAATACAAATATTCCTGTATCTCAGAAAGATTGAGTGCTACTTACAGCTTCCTTTAAGAAACTGAAATAAATTGTGGTAGTGTATCATTGATCATCTGTTTTTGTCAGTAATTAAATGCCTGTGAAATTCAATGCATCATCATAAAAACTGAAATAAACTTAATCTTGTTGCAGTGTGTAAAGGATCAGCTTGTGTGTGTACCTTTATGGAATATTCCACATCAATTAAGTATGTACAGGAACACAGCTATTTAACATATCAGGGCATAATCCAGAGTAGTGGGGGGTTGTATCACCCCTGCCATGCAACCTTGGTGCCTTACAATGCCTTGCTGTAGTAGCTCCCATCCGGGCTGTTCACAAACAACCTTCCAGCATGCAAGTCATACGCGGACTGTCTATGTGTAAGTGCAACCTGCCAGCTACTCCGGCACTCTCATGATCTTTCCCCAGTACTGTATGTCCTGTACTCTCCAGCCCTCTCCTGAACAGTACACATATATTAAGTCCATTATTCCTTTAAGGGACTAACATGCCAGTTTAATATGCCAGACACTTTAAACACACTGCATTAGATAAAACCATAAAATAAGTTTATTAATTACAAAGAGAGAGATTTTAAGTGAGTACAAGTAATGAGGTATAACAGTTAGAATTGGCTACAAGAAAAATAAAGATGAAAATGCTGACTGGTGCCTAACTTAACAAATGATATTTGATTCAAGCAAGATTTCTTAGCACATGAAAGTCAGCAAAGTTACTGACCAAACTCTTCAGGTTAGGACCCCTCCCCCAGAGTCCAATGGCTGTTTCCTTTTGTTTTCTCAGGTGCAGAGAATAAGGTGGGCTGGAGGAGAGAGAGGGATCCCTTGGGGGTGTTTATCCCTCCTTTTTATATCTTCAGTCCCCCACCTTGAAAAACATTTCCAAGTGAGAACCAGGAGCCAAAGTACCTATGGGGAAGTATGTTCCCTGCTGGGTTTCTTTCTCACTTGTTTGATTCCTTTGTTTTCCCTTCCTGCTTTATGACTCTATTTATTGCTTAAATGCAAATTAAGGCAAACACTCATCCCTTTGTCTAGGATAGACCTGTTTGCTGACTTCTGCTCCCCCCCCATACAGGGAAATCTTATAACTTCACATACAATGTTGCCACACACATTTTATCAGGACACTACTGACTGACAAATTACGAGTTTTCAAATGACACCTTACAGTACAGACCTTGTACAAAGATTACAGTAGCATGCAGGGTGTGAACACAAAGGTGTATTCCATCACACCACTGTTCTATAGCAATTTACTGTAGTATCTTTATTAGAACAAATTGCTATAATTAAATAGCACCCAAAAGAAAGTGAAGCGGTTTACCTGGCTATTTCTATGGTAGAGGCTGCATTGTGTTACTGGCCCATGTCTGATCCAGCCAAGTATCTACATTTCCTATTCCCAACAATGTAAACATGCACACGGATCAGCCAGCCACTGTTAGGGTGACCAGATGTCCCTATATTAGGGGCTCTTATACATGCAACTATTCCTCCCCACCCCAAAAGTCCCAATTTTTCACACTTGCTCTCTGTCACCCTGACACTTACACTGACTGCATACAACGCGTTTTTTCAAGGCACATGACTTGCTGGGGAGCATCACTGAGGGCTTTGGTCACGTCCCCTGGCCTGGTGCTTGGAACTGTCACAGCAATTGAATTGCAGGTATAAGGAGAGAGAAAGACACCGGAGTCGATGGCAGTTGCCTGCCGGCACGTGTCGTGCCCGCTTTATCCATGTGGGAACCCCCCCCCCCCCCCTTCCGCCTGGGGCGCGCGCGGCCCGATGGGTCTCTGCCTCTCTCTCTCCCAGGCCTAGAGATTTGGTGACGTCATGGAACTGGAGGCGGGAGGGGGGAGCAGCTGATGGCGCGCGCTGCCCACGCGGTGTCCCTCCCTCCTGCGCTCGGTGCTCAGCCGCCGCAGTGCTCGCGCGGCGATTCGGCCCCATAGGAGCTCCAGCAGGCGCCGCTCGCTGCGCCCCGGCACCCTCGGGCGGCCCCAGGGGGAAGCGAGGCGATGAGGACGATGAGCTCCCCGTGGGCTCGGTTCTACTCCAACAGCTGCTGCCTGTGCTGCCATGTGCGCACCGGGACCATCATCCTCGGCGTCTGGTACCTGGTGAGCGAAGCTGGCAGGGAGCGGCCATAGCCCAGCACGTTAGCCAGGGCTGCACCCTGCGGTGGGGCTGGCGTGGGTGTCCCGGGGCGGGAGCTGCCCCCTCCCCCTCCCCTCCTGAGGGTCGGGCTGGCCTGGCTTAGGAATGGGCCCCGGAGCTTGCTCTCTTGGGAGAG
This sequence comes from Trachemys scripta elegans, assembly GCF_013100865.1. Taxonomy (NCBI): domain Eukaryota; kingdom Metazoa; phylum Chordata; order Testudines; family Emydidae; genus Trachemys; species Trachemys scripta. The sequence goes on from NC_048299.1 coordinate 243,307,356, forward strand.
GGGTGCAAGAGACGCTCCTAGGAGAAACGGGGCGCGAGGTGTGAGGAGGTGGGGGAGGCACAGGAGACCCCTGTGAAAATGCGCTTCCTTCCCTTGGGTTTGTTAGAAGCCGAACAGCCAAATCTGGACGTGGGCCCTTGTCCTCTATGGTGCATGTGAAAGGGGCCATCGCTTGGGTCTGGGAGGGAGGAATGGTTGAAAGTTAGACTCTGCCAGTTCTGGGCCCCAGCGCCCCAAATTCCAGAACGTGGCAGGATCCAGATCCCAATGTTTGTGTTGCTGTTGGTCACGGGCACATCAGATTTTTGAGGTGCAGTAGGAGCCACTAAATACGTTCTCTATTTAGCCAGGGAATTTTCAGAGTCGGGGACAAAAATTAACTGATCCAGGGGCCAGATAGAGGATTTTGCAGTGCTGTTGTGGCAGGATGCACCAGGGCATGGGGGATTTGATGCAAAAGCAGCAACTCGATTTGACACTAGCTCTATTAGACAGTAGAATTTTTTTGGGGGGGAGCTGGGACCAAATATTGTCAGGGCCCAGATTTTCTCTTTTTTATCCTGCTTGCGCCTTCACCAATGTCCAATGAGAGTATCTATGGAAAGACTAGGCAATGTGGTCATTGTGGTTGCTTGAAAAAGGAGGTTCATTAAGTCCCTCAGTGTCTCATACTTATTGGCTTTCCGTTAGTAGAGACTTCATAGAGGCTGGCAAGTCAAAGCCCCGTTTTGTGCTTTGAACAGGCAATGCGCATTTGGGCCTGATTACACTGGTGTAAGGCAGGAGTAGCTCTATTGAAGCCAGTGTGGTTCTGCTGGTGCAGGTGAGAGGAAGTGGTCTCAAAGATTTCAGTGCATGCTAATAAAACAACCCATGACACTGTCTAGTGGAAATATCAGTAAAATAAATAAATGTTGGCTTCATGTAAAAATAGCTCCTGAAATTGTGCCTACTTACCAACAACCTTTTGCTTTGGACAGCGTAACACAAAAGTTTCCAGAAAAACACTGTCCAAAGGGAAAACCTAACTGCTGTTCCCCTCTGAGCCAGTCAATATTTGTATAAAATAATTTCTGTTATATTGAAATGGAAGGTGATTCCATTGACTATCAAAAGAAACTGTTATAGTATCATAAACGGCTAACCACTAATGGCTTGACAGAGGGCTAGATGGGGATAACCGATTATTTAAAATTTACAAATTCTTCATTGTCTAGGTTTCATCTCTCCCCTATCCTTTCATTTGTTGTTTGTTTCTTAGATTTTAAACTCTAGTTTGGGCTAGGGATTGTGTCTCTTTCTGGGTTACATCTTGCTACTGATTTTTAAGCAGCGACTTCAATGAGTTCTGCTTCAAAATGTTCAGAAAGGACCTGTTCATTGTGAGCACTGCTGTAACACAAATAATAAGAATCCCCAATCTCCTGCCTGAGTCCATGTTTATTTCCAGTGCTTTCATACTTTGTCTTTTATAATTATTGTTCTGCATCTTCGATTGTTGCTGGTAGCTGGTGTGGAATACTGATTTCAGCTGCTAATGCTGCTTTTCAGGAGAGTGGCTATTTCTGGGGAGAGAGCCTCTAAAGGGTTGTATTATTAGCAACATAATCCTTATAAAATACAGTAATTCCCTCTAGGCTGCCACAATCTGTAAATCTGAAAGCAGTTTCCTTCCTAGACTGATCATAAAGAACTCAGAGAATCCCATTTAGATGCTACCTAAGTTAGAAAATAAACAATGTTCATGACATGAAAAAAGTGCACTTTTAAACGTTGCATATTAAATTGTCGTTTACGTGATTCCCTGTTTTAATTTGAGGCTGGGTTGAATGGTCACATAGCACTAAACTAATGATGCTAGAGTAACATTAAACAAAAAGTAGCCCTGCTGTTCAATGAAATTATGATAGTTAAAAAACCCAACATTTGCACATTTTTAAATAAATTTCCAAAACCAGTGTTGAATGTAGGGGTAGCAAATGGTAAATTACAACATTAGCCAAATCAAGGTTTATTTTATTGATGGTATATATTAAACATATACTGGTATTAGGCTGGAAATCTTTCTGACATCCATGGTTAGTGTTCACATGAGAACTTTGGAAGGTTTTTATAGTCAGTAGTAGTATTGCAGTTCTTTATTTGCTAGATAATTGAGTATTTGGACTTTTTGTATGTTTGAATAAATTAAAAAAATACATGAGTGTTGTTTACCAGAAAAGGTTCTTCATCCCTACTGCTTTTATAGGAAATTAGTGAGGCAAACTGCACTAGAGGCATGAATCCACTTTCTGACTATCATGTCTCCACTCCTTGGGTAGCAATGCAGGGAAATCCGCTACGCAGAGGTCAGTGCTGACATTGCAGGATTTGCAAACATGTTGTTATAATAAAGAAATCTGGTTCATTGCCTCAGACTATGCAGATGTATTTCATGCCATGGTCAGTCTTCTCCAGCTCTTGATACAAGAGACCAGAGTCTGAATCTGACTCCAAGACTATCCGTTTTTTTTTTCAGATATATGGCATTGCAGATTAGACCCAGACTTGCTTACTAACCCCTGAAATTTCCTTTGGAAACAAGTGGAAATTGCAAGGCTGTAGTTGATGTAGGGCATCTTGTTAAATAAATTCATCAGAGTAATTAAAAGGCTAAGTTGACATTGATCTGTTAGAATTCATATAAAACAGTCTGTGTCCTATAAAACAGATGTTACACTGCTGAGTAAATTATAAATTAATTTAGCTATGTATTGCTTTTACTTTAATATAATATAGTTAAATGAAATCATTTGCAGGCATGTACCATAGTATCTGGGATATTTATAGTGCTGGAAGGAGAGTTCCTTTTTCATTATGGTCATGTGTTTTCATTTCATTTCCTAAAAGCTTTTGAGCAGCTCTTCCAGGACGCATGGCTTTATTCAGTCTGACTTCAGTGTGCAGGGTTGGATGAAGCCTCTCTATCGTGGCTTAAGAAAAGCTAGGTGAAAGACATTTTGGCTTTCAAATAATTTTTAAAAGAACATTTTAGATAAGAAATGGGAACTTAAATGCAACAGTTAAACTTGCATATGAATAAATATATACTTGTCATTTGAATTGAGACAATGCATAAGACATACTATCTCCATACTATTGCTCTGGTTCAGCAAAGCATCTAAGCGTATGCTTAAGTCCATCTCCATTCAGAAAAGCTTTTAAATACATGTCTAATTTTAAACATGTGCTCAAGTCTTATTGACTTCAATTAGTTATAAGACCATGCTTAAAGTTAGACAGGTACTCAAGTGCTTTGCTGAATCGCAGCCTGAATTATCTAATCCTCCCAGTTAGTAAAACTTGTTTAGCAACTCTTTTCAGCAACAACTTTAGTTTTTATCTTATTTTCTTGAAATCTGGTTAAGAAAAATGTAGTTTCAAATTAGCTACTTCTTCTTAAAACTCACTAAATCATCATTTGTATACTGTTAAAATGTTTTCTTTTCTTTTTTGTCTATAAAACATTCCTTAACTTGCATTATATCCCTCTTTAGTTTCTTCTCCACTTTTTGCACAAATATCCTTCAACATGAATTTTTGAGTTATTCAAACTGATATTAAATCATGACATTCATGGAGAGGGGAGGGATAGGTCAGTGGTTTGAGCATTGGCCTGCTAAATCCAGAGTTGTAAATTCAATCCTTGAGGGAGCCATTTAGGGAATCTGGGGCAAAAATCTGTCTGGGGATTGGTCCTGCTTTGAGCAAGGGGTTGGACTAGATAACCTCCTGAGGTCCCTTCCAACCCTGGCATTCTATGCCATATGGTTGTAGATCATTTAAAATTAAAGTTGGAAGGCTGTAAATGCAATAGAAATTCTTGATGAATGGGGGTAAGAGTTCATGAAGAAATTTACCACTAGCAAATATACAGAGACAAATTACTTACTAATTTATTTAATAATTAGCTAACCTGGTTGAAACGACACAGCTATACATGCTCATTTATGAAAAGCTTTTTGTATCTCAGGATATCAACTGTGACTTTGTAATTCATAGAATGGTGGGTATATTTATAAATAGAAGATGGTAGGTTTATCTGCCTGATTTTGAGACAGTTGTATTACTTATGAATAGCAAAGCCACAAGTGAATTAGGCAGATTATCTCAAACACCAAAAAATGTTGATATTTCCCACATCGTTATGCACTCTGCAGGACAATCTTTTATGGGAAATGGCTGTGGAAATATTTCAGAGAGCTGTAAAAATGTTTTTACTGTCACTATTTTTAATATCCCTGACCAGTAAAGGCAGGTTGCTTGAAGCTGCTCAGCAGTCTGGGATACTGGAAGCACCACTGGCAGAGAGTTTAGGGAGCAGAGTGCAGGTGATGTATGGTCAAAGTGGCACAATCAGCATTTTGTTACATAGATATTGCTAGAGCCTTATGACATTATTTAAAATTTTTCATTTTATTTTTGGGGCATTTTATTTTATCCATTAAAATGTTTTATTTTTTTATTACATTTAAATTAATAAAATACACAGATGACTGTATATAAATGAAAACTGTGTATAAACCCAGTTAATCTATGCTACATCATTTTATTAAGTATAATGTATTATTCCACGCATTGAGTTGTTTAACAACCCACACCACTATTCCCCACCCCAGACAGCTACTTAGGTTCCCCCCTTGAAATGTACCCAGTTCTGTAACCCCCAGATAATCCCTACTTCTCCATCCCACTCAGTGACACAAACCTCATGGGACACCACGGATCTTCCCAACCCCTACTGCTTCCTTTTGCAGTCCCCACCCCACTCCAGTCCCTTCTCTGTTTCCGCAGGGACCCCTTACTGGACACTCTCACCCCCCTTAAGTTGCCCCCTTCCTCACTGAGACCCACCCAGCCACCCCTTCCCCTCCCCCATTAAACCCAGGGACCCCTTCCTATCCCCTTTCCTTGGTTGGGTGGGAGAGGGTTTGCAGAGTGAGACCATTCCACAGTGGCAGCTTCTGTCCCACAGGGCTGGGCCCAGCTCCCCGCTCTGGGCATAGCTACCTGCTACATGAGGTTGTAGTCCCATTAAAATGTGGCCTGGCCACCCCCTTCATCATGACTGGGGAGGGGAGGGCAGGCCAAATGTAAGTGGTTCTGCAAATCTGTGAGCCTGGAGTGGGGAGTCAGGCCCAGCCCTGCTCTACAGGAGCTGCTGCTGCAGGGAGAGTTTTTCATTTTATATAGGTTATGTTCTTTTTTCATATTATTTTGTGGTGTTTTGCATTTGTAAAACGTAGAGGATATTACTGTCACATGAGGAAGGGGCAGTGTCTGTGCACACTCCCAACACGCACACAATGCTGTACAGAATACTTAACATAGTTTCATATAATAGGTTTAGCAGGGAAACAAATATGTAACATTGCCTTCTCACATTAGAATGTGATGGATCAGAGAACTATTATTTATTATTTGTGTTACTGTCCTGAACCAGAGTTCCATTGTGCTAAGCGCTGTACAGACACAGAACAAAAAGACTTTGTGTTTTTACAGCCACTGTGTCTCAGTTTCCTTTTGGTAAAACAATATGTTCTATAGGTAGAAACAAAGTACTTTAATGTAAAAGGTAACTTGCGGGGAGTGGAGTGGGTAAATATAGTGGGATGAATATCAGAAAAACTTCCTGACAGCACAGTCTATTGGGCTGATGCTGAATAGAGTCTATTTAATTATTTAATTAATAATACCAAATACATTTTATTTCCAGGACTGAATCATGTGCTGGGAGGGGAAAGGCTCGTGGGAGGAGTTGGGATGTTCAGTGCAAACATTATCTTCTGTAATAAAGTGGGGATGATTGTTTGGCTGTCTGAGCAGAGGGGAAGGGAGTAATGGCTATTCATAGTGTTAGCAACCAGTTCAGTTCAGAGGTTTGTTTTAGTTTTTTGCACTGCATGAGGGCTTTAAATTTCACCTGTAATATCAGACATGAAATATGAGGTCAGATATAAGCAATCACACTTACTGTGTGTGCAAACTAGCTGCAAGTATTATAAATTAAAAATGAAATGGGGACTATGAGAAAACGACTTCTGGGTAATTATTCCTAATTAAATTGTTATGACAGTAAGCTGTCCAAAACTGCATTGGGACTGAAACCAATAGATTTCTATTTTGAAATTATCATAGCATTTTAAAAATGTAAGAAATGATGCTTGTACGAGTCCTAGTTGTCCAGTTAATGTTGACTAATCAGTAATAATATCCTCTTTGCAAAGCTCCGTAACAGCAATTATTAATGCAAGCTATCAGTAATCTGACTGTTCCTTGTTTGTTTTTTAAATAAATAAAACAGGGTCAGATGTACTGCCATTCTCCTTGCAGGATTTTCCATTACCTAGATGCGTAGTGAGGGATGTTTATGTAAGCACGAAGGACTTGATCCAGCACCATTCAAGACGCTAAGAATTTTTCCATTGCGTCGAATTGGAACAGGATCAAGCCACAAGATGAAAATATTAAGTATGTGTTTAATTTTAAATTCAGTGAAGTTAAACATGTGCTTAAGTGTTTTTTCCATCAAGACCTAAAAGTCTATACTGAAACATAGATTCTAAAGGATGAGAGGCATGTTCCCCCCCCCCTTTTTGCTATCCTGTATATGCCATACCTCTCCATGTAGCTATAGCACTAATGCATTCTCATTCCTGGTCCCCTACTGACCCACCCCAAAGCTTTCTTCAATGTGATTGCTTCACTGTGTTGAAGGGAGCTGTCCAACAATTCAGCATCAGCCTTTTCTTTTTCCTGCAGGTGTGATGCTTGCCAGAGGTCCGTTTCATTTTTGAACAGGGGTTCTAAGAGGAAAATGTCAAAGGAGAATATATTTTTTTTTTTAAAAAATCAGTAGTATTTAATGAAAAGCTAGCTATTAAGTTGCACAAGTACCACAGTGAGGGACATGGCATAAGAACCTAGAACAAATCTCTGAGTTTGTAGCTTTGCATACTTGTACTTGAATCTGTTATTTGGGAGAGACACTTAATATGAATTTTCAATCTTAACATTTGACTCTTGATTTTATTGCAGTTTATCACTAGTTGGAAACTTGAGGCAGTTCAGTCTAGTTCAGCATCAATTTTTTCACAGCAAAGCACAGTGCTAATTTTCTGAATTTTAATGGCACTAATATTTTTGTAGTTGGAAGACAAAACAAGGTACTTCTCACAAAGGCCACATTGTACCATTGATTTTTAAGCGGAGCACTCCCCATTGAAGTTAGTGGGATAGAAATCAAAGCCAAAATAGATGCAAAATATTTTCTTTGGGAGTGAATCATGTCACTTTCATTCTCGCTCCGTTTTTCAAATCCAGTAGAAAAATAGCATGAGTGATCCTGTGCTTAAATACCTATTTAAAGAGTACTATTGTCCTCATATCTTAAGAATTTGATTGTATTTAAGTCATAACAATATTACAGCAAGGAGTTCAGATAGATATGATCAATATTGAAGCTATATCCTGCACTGGAGAACTTTCCAAGCAGCTATGGCCTGATCCTGCCGGTCTTAAGTGGCAAATTTTTACTTATGAGTAGTCCTGTTAACTTTAATGGAACTACTCACACTGGTGAAGGTTTGCAGGATGAAAGAGACTTTGTGAAAAACAGATAGTAGATTCCAAAATGAAAATGTCAGTAGAATTAGTTTTCCTTAAATACAAATAAATAAATATATTTAAAACTTGTAAAATGGAGGGCTATGCTGGATAGAAGCAATGAACACAGTAAAGTGCTGTATTAGAAAATGGGGAATAACAGCACCCAGTGCTAATTCATGAGAGTTCCAGGTGCATAGTGAATGCAGTATGGGGGGGGAGGGTAATGTGTTTGTTACGAACCATAAGATTTCCATATTTTATATCAAGAAAATGGATTCTAGGATGGTCCTCCAGCTTCTCTCAGCTTTTATAAGCTTATTTTGATAACTATTGTGTGATGATGAAGGGCTGGATTCCCCTCTTCTGTAATCAGATCCATGGGAGGGAACCAAGGGAAGAAATCTCAGTAAACGTTGCCCATGGAGTTTCCCCTCATACTGTGGTGTTGGGGTGTCTTTGCCCCTGCTGAATGAGCTGGCTGTCTGGTCCTCTGGGATTTGCAGGACACAAAGGCAATCCCTGTGGATGCTCTGCCAGCTGTGGAGTCCCAGTATCCCTTCCCACTCCTTGGCAGTGTGGTGCCAAGAGATCCTCACTGTTAGGTTTCCCCTGATGGTCACAGCTGCCTCCAACAACTCCCCTAAAGAGGTCTCTTCACCCCAGAGTGAGCCTGTGGATAAGCTCAGAGAGCTCGGGGCTGTATTACTTTTTCCTGAGGCAAGTTCACAGGACTGGAACCAGTTTGGGCCCACCAAGTGGCTGCCTCTCCCTGGTGTATGGTAGCCCAAAACCCAAGGTGAGCCCTCTGCAGGATCTTGGGAAGAGTGGAATGGAGCCAAAGAGGTGCTAATTCCCCATTCAGTGCGTGATGTGGTCCACAGGCAGATCCGTGGTCCATGATTTGGCCTGAAGGTAGGAGGAAATACAAATAATTGTGATGATGATGGTCACAGTGACTCAATATTTGTCTTTAAAATTCTGTGTACAGTTAAGCAACTTAATAATAATCTCTCCTGCTAGGAACATGATTTACAAAATGAACACTTAGATTCTGCAGAAAACTGGAAAATCCACAAAGACCCTCAATCCATGGAGTTTGCTTGTTTTCTGTGAATGCTGATTTCTGTTTTCCCGATGTATGTTTTTTTGAGAAAGGGAATTAAATGAATACACCTAGGCCTGCCTGTTAGCACTGTAGAGAAATAGTTTAAAATACAATGATTCATTACTTGCTTCATGAATTGCCTTCCAGTGGAAAGACTTAACCACAGGGAAACCAGGGCTGAGACTTGTCACGGGCAGATTCTGCTTCCCTTAACTCAAGCTGGATAGTATCTAATCAAGGGAACTACCCACAAAATGAGTATTCTCTACAAGAATCGAGGCTATACAGTCAATGACATAGTAAGCAGTACCTCCCTGGCAAGCAGAATCAGAGGTGACAGGAGCAGGCCCTGACGGTCTGAGAATGATCATAGGGAAGAAGGTTGAACTCCTGCAAGGACAATTTAAAAACGTCTCCAAGCATTCTTTCCTACAGTTTCCCCAAACATCTGTTTTCCATTTTTAGTGCAGATAATCAGGCTAGCACATGTGCTATGCTAAATTTGAACATAGGAGCTGTTCTAGTGGAAATGGACTTCGTTAGTCCTAACCAGCTCTCACTATTTAAAAAAATATTTTTTTTAAAAATGTAGGTGACGACTCTACAACCTCTTAAGGAAATGGGGGACTGAAAGTTAGCCTGTAACACACCACAAGGATTTCAATGTTGTTTTTTCAGCTCTAACCCTCTTATCTGCAAACATCTCCAAAATGTCAACCCATGATTTTTTTTTTTTTTTCAAACTGTATATGAGTAATCGAAAAGGATGACTGATGCAACAAAGCTCCAGGTTACTTTTTAATAAGCATGCTGAGACAAAGTTGTCTGTCACTTTTATATAATTGTTTATTCATTGGTAGAAGTTTAGAAATCAACAATCTTAAAAGTTTCTGTTTTCAAAAAGAGGCTCTTTAAATCTGTAGTAAAGCCATTGGGATTATTTTGAATAGTTTGATCCTTTTTGTGAGAAAACAGATGATTGATTATGAGTGTGACAAAGTTTACACACACTTGTGAGGGAGGCAAAGATTGGTTTAGAATATAACAAACATGGATATTTACATTTGTTTTACATAAAAATGTAAGATCTTATATAATCTTGACCGCACTTATAGCAAGGAGTCCATGTATTATATTAATCAAGTGAACTATGTTTAGAGGTTTTGATTAAAGATTGCTGTTAATCTGTATTCCATGGTGAACCAGAGATTAACATATTAAGCTTTGTAAATTTACTATTGGCGTTACTGACGTCGGGCAAAAAACAGTTACTGTCTCATCCTGGACATATGGAGTTTATGTGAAATACCAAAAGAGTGTAATTTACAGTATTTTTTTTCCCGTTCCTCATTTTATTGCCTGAGACATATTTTGACTGCAAAGATCCTGGAAGTTTAAATTAGACTCTTTAATTATTTGTCCAGGTCACGCATGTGTTCTAAGTTTGGCCTGGCAAGGCTTGTAAATGGCCTGGCTACTGGCAAAGCAAGAACTCTTTCCAGTAAGTGGGTAAGTGCTGGCAAGTATCTGGTTGGATTCACTGCTGCACCTGAGCTTCAATGCTTGAAAGCTCCCATTAAACCCGGAAGCCAGGAGTAGGGGGATAGAGGTCAGAGCCAAGCTCCTTCTCACTCACAACAAGAGAAGGAGGGTGCTCCAAATTGATCAGACATTTAGGAACCCTGGCAGGGTCAAGAGGCAGTGCTTTGCTGGCAGGTGAACAGTGCCCCCCTTCCTAGCAAGTTCTGGGGAAGGAACACACTGGGTTTCTAACTAGGGCACTACTCTGGTCCCTGCCATAGGTCTCCTATTTTTCGTATGGCTACAGCAGGGTTAGTCCTTTAGCTAAAAGAGGGCTGTTGGTAATGTTTTCAAGCCCTGGAGCTCTCTTCCATTTTGCTTCTGGTTTTTATTGAACAAGTTCTTGTTTTATCAGGAGATACTTTGAACCATTTTTAAATACTCAGGACAAAAGTTTTCAGTTGAAATTCAGCTCTGCAGAAATTTTTGCTTTTTCAAAGTTGCATGTTTCAGCTCCAGGGATAATTGCAGCTGGCCTAGGGCCTGTCAGATTAATGTGGGCTTGACATTTACCAAGTTAGGGATTATCAGGTTCAGCTACTGTACCATACAGTCTGTTCTCGGTTTCCTTATATAATTAATTTAGTACAGAGGGTTGCACAATGATGCTAGGATAGGCTTCTTTCATACAAATAGTGGTACCACTGGCATGTCACAGGGCTTTCATAGGGATTGCATATCTCTTTTGATTGTATAAAATAATTGATCCAAATTCTTGGATTAATAAGGTTTACGTGGTTTGATGTCGAACTGTGTGCATGTGTCTCACTGGAGTAGTAATGCATAGTGTAAATAAGAAAAAAGCCAAGGTAGGGAATTAACTTTTAGTGCAAAAAGCCATAGCTCAGACTTTCTCAGACAGAAAATTTAGCTGTCCCATCCACCACCCCGATTGCTGACGCATGCATTACTTTAAACACATGTTCTTGGGATTTCGATAGATGTAAGGGAAAACTAACTATATCCAAAGACTTCAAATAATATAAAAATGATCAGAATGAAATTGTTGTGTAAACCAGAAGTCCCAGGAATGGAAAACTCAAGGACTAGTGGTAGAATACCACACTTTTTTCTTCCCTGACGCCAGTTTGAGTCAAGCCCAGACAAGCAGTAATCTTTTAGCGGCCTTCTGTGAAATTAATTGATGATCTTCAAACAATTACTAAGTATCCACATCACAAACCCCATAATCACATATTATACTAGTTGGCACTGTTTGTCCTCAGTCATAGCAGAGAGGCTAAGGACTGAATGACACCTATATGATAGTGTGATGGATGGTTTAGAAATGCTGATGGATTAGATATATGGATAACTACTCACTCTTCCTAAAGAAGACGGGAGAGATTCCAGAGGATTGGAAAAGGGCAAATATAGTGCCCATCCATAAAAAGGGAAACAAGGACAACCTATGGAATTACAGACCAGTCAGTTTAACTTCAGTACTTGGAGAGAGAACAGAGCAAATAATTAAGCAATCAGTCTGCAAATACCTAGAAGATAATAAGGTGATAAGTAAGAGTCAGCATGGATTTGTCAAGGAACAAATCATGTCAAACCAACCTACTAGCTTTCTTTTGATAGGGCAACAAGCAGTGGCATAACCAGGTTATACCAGCAAGGGGAGCAAAAAAAAAAAAAAAAAAAAGCGCCAATGCAGCGGGGAAAAAAAAAAAGAAAAACCGCTGAAGACTGAAGCACTTGCCACTGAAGACCCAGAGCGGCTGAAGGACCTGCCCCGAGGACCTGGAGCAGCTGAAGGACCCACTGCCAAATTGCTGCCGAAGATCCGAAGCGGCTGGGGTGAGTGTAAAAAAAATTAAAAAGGTGCCACTTTTGGGGAATGTGCTCAGTGGGGAGCAGCTGCTCTCCCTGCTCTCCACCCCTGCTACGCTACTGGCAACAAGCCTTGTGGATAGGGGGGAAGCAGTAGATTTGATATATTTTGACTTTGATACTGTCCTGCATAATCGTCTCTCAAACAAACTTCGGAAATGCAACCTAGATGGAGCTACTTTAAGGTGGATGCATAACTGGTTGGAAGACTGTTCCCATAGAGTAGGTCTCAGTGGTTCATGGTCACGCTGGAAGGGCATATTGAGTGGGGTCCCGCAGGGATTAGTTCTTGGTCTGGTTCTGTTCAATATCTTCATCAATGATTTAGATAATGGTATAGAGAGTACACTTGTAAAGTTTGCGGACAATACCAAGTTGGGAGGGATTGCAAGTGGTTTGGTGGATAGGATTAAAATTCAAAGTGATCTGGACAAACTGGAGAAATGGTCTGAAGAAAATAGGATGAAATTCAGTAAGGACAAATGCAAAGTACTCCATTTAGGCAGGAACAAACAATTGCACACATACAAAATGGGAAATGACTGGCTAGGAAGAGTACTGCAAAAAGGGATCTCGGGGGTCATAGTAGATCACAAGCTAAATATGAATAGTCAACTCGTGTAACACTGTTGTGGGGTGGGGGGAGCAAACATTCTGGAATGTATTACCAGGAGTGTTGTAAGCAAGACATGAGAAGTAATTCTTCTGCTCTACTCCATACTGTTTAGGCCTCAACTGGAGTATTGTGTCCAGTTCTGGGCACCGCATTTCAGGAAAGACATGGAAAATTGGAGAAGGTCCAGAGGAGAGCAACAAAAATGATTAAAGGTCTAGAAAACATGACCTATGAGGGAAGATTAAAAAAATTGAGTTTAGTCTGGAGAAGAAAAGACTGAGAGGGAACATTACATTTCAAGTATGTAAAACGTTGTTACAAGGAGGAGGGTGAAAAAATATATCCTCCTTAACCTCTGAGGATAGGACAAGAAGCAATGGGCTTTGATTAGATATCTTTAAACAGGAATTCTAGCTTGTCATAACAATATTCTAACTTGAACACACACTGCATAATGGGATGGGTTATATTTCTCAGATCCCAGTCCACTGAATAGGTTCTCGGTAGCAGCCATCCATCAGTGGCAATTTTCAGGTCCCTGCCCAAGTGCAGGTACAGCTGTTTCCCAGTACAGTAAAAAAAGTAACACAGAAGCCATTGATACATTTACATATGAATATTCTATTTATCAAACTGTAAAGGATTAACATTACGCTTAACTGTCGTACTTATCAAATTAAACTGATGTCCCAGGGGAGGCAGAAAGATATTTAGTGTGCACCTTGCATGTTGTATCCATCTAAACTTTCTTGTACAAATTCTGTAATTTCTGTTTTTCATTTGAGACAGGTCTGTTGTGAACTGTGTTGGTTGGACTTCAGGGCTTCTTAAAAGTCTGCCAGCAGGCAATAGCAGAGTCATTTGCAAAGAAGAGTGGTTGTAAATCATGCCAGATTTCCACTATCAGTTTATTCGGCATAGATTTAAAATTCAGTACTTACTGTCATTACAATAATCAAAATTAAGATGTATTTAAAGAATAACTAAAATATTTTCTGCACCTCTAATATGCCAGTTTGAATCTGCTGGACCATTTGCTGTCATCACACTGATGACAAATTGAAGTAACAACCTGGCAATTCTTACGAATTTGTCTTAAGCGACAAGAATTCCAGATTGCACTGTTTTCTCCATGTATATAGCTAATCCTTTTTGAATCCTACTAAGTCACTGGCTTTCAAATTTTTTGAGCTCAACACCCTCCCCTCCCGCCTTGAGTTACAACTTTTGGTTGTCTCCCCCGACCCAAACAAAAAGAGGGTAGTTGGGGTGGATGTGGCACTCCCTTGTTGAGCCCTACCATGTGGGGCTGAAGACTGAGCTTCCTGGCATCACTGCTTTTCCTCCTGACTGTTCCTCCACGCCCCCCTGGGGGGGCATGCCCCACAGTTTGAAAACCTCTGTGCTAAGCTCTTGGCTTCAGTAGTATCTTGTGATGATGAGTTTCACAGGCTAACACTGTTATGGAGGGAAAGGGTTTCCCTTTTAATCCATCTTTAAATTGCTGCCTTTCCGTTTCCCTTGTTCTTTGTTGAGAGTGGATATGGGCTGGGTTAGATGAACAGTTAGTGCATGGCAAGCTGGGGTGTAACGCTACAGCACATTTGTGTGCCATGTACTAACTGTTCATCTAGACGAGCTCTAAGTACTGTAAGAGAACCTGGTCTACCTTCTCTATACAATGCATTAGTTTGCATATCACTACCATGTCTGCCTTGCTGTGTGGTCAGTCCCTAGCAGCAGCTCCAGATACTTTGGTCCAAAGAGGATATATGTTTTATTCAGCACGAACCAGATGGCTTGAATACAGGGAAGGAAGAACAAGAAATATCTACTCTGACAGTCAGGTTAACATATGGGTTATATTCCTGCTGCTTTTCCCAGAACTTTCAACTGCTGATTGACACATTCTCTGATATACCTGTTGTCTCTGAGCTGTTCACCTCCCATTAGTTCTGACAAACCTATTTTGATTGCATAAACCTCGGTGGAAAATGTAGGAAAACCCTGAGTCCATCTTTCTCAGAGGGAGAGGTAATCTTGCTTGACCTGGTTTCTCTAATAGTAAAATGTCTTAGAGGCATAGTACCAGCTAGCCCTTCAATTCTCCTTCCTCCAAACTGAAACAGATTTGTTATTGTGGCTAATAATAACTACTTTGTAATTCTATGGAAGGCTTCCAGTCTACCCTGACACAAAAGGTCAGGCCTTCTACCTTACTTTAGTCCTCTGATCACTTTCTGAAAATGTTAATCTCAACCCCCTCGAAAGCTATGAAGGGAGACTGTTAGCCAGACCCTTTCTCTTCCTACTGTCTTATTCCCTGTTGTTTGGTATGCTGACAAGCCTCCTTCTCCTTCACTAACTCAGTTGATGACATGGATGCATATTTCTCCCTACCAAAGAAAAATCCCAGAGGAAGGGCTTGATGCCTCTTGACACTATCAGATAGTGCTTAATGACCTATCTTGTTCCCATCTGCTACTTAACTCTAGCCCATTGCTACTTTTGCCAGCTTCCCACCCCTAGGCCCCATGTCCTCTGAGGCAGATGACCCTTAAATTACTCTTCTTTGTTGCGATAGTTTCTGTGAAGAGGGTCAGACAGTTGGCGAGCACCCTGTCTACATCCTTACACCAATCTGCTCCAGTCTCCCGCAACAATTAGGTTGGTTCAAGAACTAAAATGGCCTCTTGCTTTCACTCGAATCAGAATATGAAATTACTTAGTTCTCCTTTCCCCTTCTAGTGACAAAGAATGTACCTAAAATTCTACCTGTAAAGGATAAAGAACTTTAGGTCTCCTGACCCATTGTTAATTCCGTGGAAGGAGCTAAAGTGTATATAAATCAAACTTAAAATTAAAAGTGCTGTTCTGCTGAAGGGGTCAGGTGTCCTTTCAATGTACAAACTGTCCTCTTTCAGATTCATAATTAAAACCTTCTGGGCCAAAAGCTGCACAGAACGTATGGGGTGGAAGGGCAGAGGGAGAGGGGACAGAATTAAGATAGTTCAGGTGATCTGTATGGTTGTGTTTTCTGACTTTCTCCAAGTGTCACGATAACTTTGAATATCAAGGTATTATAAAACATGATTGGACTTTTTAATTAGTTTTTTTGGGGGGTTGTTTCTTTTTAGAAAGAAACTACAGAGTTCAAAAGTGTTCAATTAGTTCTTAACTATCTATAGATATTTTCAGCCATAACATTATCTTAACTCAGTTTTTTTTGTTTGCCTGAAAATTTCCTCAGCTTTATTAAAATGTTTATATATAGGGAAGTTCATTTTAGCAATTACTATGGATAGATGCTAAATTAAGCCCTTTGGGTTATGTTAGCTATTGTTATGTATCAAATAATTTTGCTTCCTTTTAAAAAAAAGTAATGTTCAGAACATGTAGCACAAAGGTTTGTCTGACACAGAATTCAAATAGTATTTCACTACTAATCATTGGTCAGCCAGAATCATCTTCATTCATAAATATCTTCTGTTTCGTCTGGTAGATTAGTATTGTATGAGGCAAAGCATTCTAAGATTTCCTGAGCTCCAGGAGCGTCTTATGTAATTATGCCCTTTTATTGATGCTTTTTGAATTTTTTTTTAAAAGATTCTATGTAGATTATAAATTGAAAGTTAAAATCAAGATTACTGTTATGTAGTTTTCTACCTGCCTCCTCCACCCAGATTAATGTTGTTTATTTTTCATATACATAGGTGCTCATCACTGTAGTACCTGAATAACTCGCAACACGCTTCTGAGACAAGGAAGAATCCCCATTTGATAGGTAAACTGAGGCAGAGTATACACCCCCAGTTTAATAAAACATTTTTAAGCAAGTGCTTAAGTGAGTCTCTGGTTTAAGTACATGCTCAAAGTTAAGGATGTGCTTATGTGCTTCGTTGAACAGACAGAGACTGCTGAATCAGGGCCTACGTCACTTGCTCCAGCTCATGGGGTGAGTCTGTGGTAGAGTCAGGAATACAATATACTTTTCCTGATTCTTAGTGCTATGACTTAATTTTCCATTATGCACAATCACAGGGCTGTAGCTTAGCACAGTGGTTCTCAACCAGGGGTACACAGAGGTCTTCCAGGGGGTACATCAACTTATCTAGATATTTGCCTAGTTTTACAACTGGCCACATAAAAAGCACTAGCAAATTCAGTACAAACTCAGCCCTGGTCTACACCACAGGACTAAATAAAAAAAGGACTCCTTGGATTTTGTGTCATCCTCCTTGTTCCTCGCTATTCTATGTACTGTTTTATGTTCTTTCAATATATATGAACCTTATCAAATAAGATATTGAGATGATAAAATTCCAGTGGCAGAGGAGATCAGTTCCAGGGATCAGAAAGAAATAGTAAAGAAACCAATAGAGGTCAGTCTCCTCTCCCTCCCTCCGTGAAAGCAATGGCAGACAATCGTTTTGCACCTTTTTTTCTGGGTTACCCAGGCAGATGACATAGCACGGCAAGCATAGAGCCCGCTCAGCTCACCACTGCTGTTGTGAACATTGTAAACACCTTGCACGTTATTCTGCAGTATGTGCAGAACCTGGCTAGGAGACACAAGCACGAGGATGAAAAATTTCATTTTTTATTTAAAAAAAAAAAAAAAAAAGTTTAGCGTTTCAAGCTAAAATTTTTGTTTTTTTCTCCCCTTTCTCCCGTGTTTACATCTCCTCCTTTTCTCAGGTTATAACCTCTTATTGATATATTTTGATTGGTTAGAACTCACAGTATTGCACTGGAAACAAGGGGGTGGAGAAGGAAACAAGGGAGAGAAAGTGGTGGGGGGAAAAAAGGGGAGGGAGATTATTTTAGAGAGGGGAAGAAAGGAGGTGAGAAGCAAACTTAAAAACTTTACATTAAAAACAAAATTTTTCAGTTTTCAATAAAACAAAAACAATGAAATTTTTCAATTGGAAACAAATTTTTCACTTCATTCATTTTGAATTTTTTCATTATAAAAAATGAAAACATTCACCAAAAAAAAAACAAATATGAAATTTTTGTTTCTTTCAAAAATGTAAAATACTGTATTGAAATACTGTTTTTTACTAGCTCCGCATACCACAAAACAATGCCCCTGCTCCCAAGAGCTGGTAACAGCACTGAATGATTCTTGCTCTGAAGAGTTCTCAAGTTTCTCTGCAGATAAAATCAGTTGGGTTTAGGCCAAGATGTCTGCTTCCATGGTTGCAGTATCATGTATGGAGAAGGAGGAAAAAACCAGCTTTCTCTGTTTGAATTTCAGATGGTGTCACTCCCTGAGACATGAGAGGAGCTAGAATTGCTAGAGCTATGACCTCTGTGTTAGAATGTGTTTTCTTTGGCTAGAGAAATCTAGCAGGAAGATGTTGAGGATGTTTTTAGAGTTGACTGTCCTCTCTTTGGAAGGCAAGTTGCCTGGTATAAGTGATTACAGGACCCCCACATAAGAAACCATATAGGAACTGACAAACTCTCCAGTTGTCTCAGTGTCTAAAATTTACCATATTTAGGAAAGATTATTGAGAAGATTGTGGTGAGGTAGCTATAGCAATATCTGCATTCCTCAGATGGTTTCAATCCTTCTTGGTTTGAGGTTTGGCCTTTTTATGGTACGGAGATTGCACTAGTTAATTATCTCCTTCTGGCAATATATGATATCTGTTCTGATTCTTTTAGATCTGTCCTTTGATTCCATTGACTGTGGATGTTGTGGACCTGCCTATGGAGCCCTGCATGGATTGACGATCAATTCTTTTTATGAGGAGATGCTGGGGAAATTGCTCATCTGTCCCAAAGGCACTTTGTAACATTTCCGTTCTTTGGGCCCTTCTCTTCTGCATGAGGAGAAACAAATGGAAGAGATGGCAGAGATTATTTTAGTGCTCCAGTTGGGGGAGTGTGCCAATTGTTCATTTTGCTGGATCACAACTCGGGTGTCACATCTGCTGAATCTCTGTGTCTGGATGGCCAGCTAACAGTAGTTGTCAAGATTTTTTGGGGGGATGGTTGTTTTTCCCCATCTGCACATGGGTAAGAGGATACAACCTTTTTATTAAAGTTGTGGGTTCCCTACAGTTATGTACATGTCATTTCCTTGAGACTGGATTGCCGTAATGTGGTCTACATAGGGCTACATGTGTTCAGAACATTCAGCCTGTGCACAATACAGTTCTTAATGTTGCTTCACACCACTAGCACAGTATATGTGCCCTCAGATCAGCACTGCCTTCTGATTGCTTGCCTTGGCTTCCAAGGCACTCACTGGAGCAACACGTAAATACTTTTAAAAATCTGAGCCTCAGATACTATGATGATGATGGCCATATAAGTATCTAAATAGGTGCTTTGCAAATGCATTTAGAGGTGTTAGTTTTGACTTATAAGGCCATTAGATGTTTTGGTTCTGGATAACACCACTTCTCTCCTTGTGTGGTACAAAGCCATTTGATATTGGCGGGGGTCATTGAGCTAACTGCTGCCTGGTTTAAATGGGAGAGGGCTGGTGATGGGGCATTTTAGTGATAGGACCTTTACTCTGGGACTTGCTCCCCTTTGATGTGACAGCTCCCGCAGCTGTATTCCATTAGGATAAGTTGCAATGCCTATTTCCCCAGGTTTTGCAGAAGGGTATATTTAATTTACTGAGTGGTTATTGAGAGTCCTGATCCTTCAGTTAAGAAGGTTCAACCTCTTTCTTACATCAGTGTATTTGATAAGATTTATAATTGTTTTGACTGTTATCTATCTCATTTTTCTATCTAATTAGTCTAAGATATTTCTAGGGTACCCATTGCAATAGTATCTTGGTATCTGGCTGTCTAACCATATGGTTAAGGGGCAAAGGTTTCATTACTCTAAATGAGCTGGAGTCAAATCAAGGCCATCCCTTGTGCCAGTGCAGGATGGGCAGCTTAGCAGAGCCCACACTTTGTTCCCCATTCCTCAAAAACTCATCTAATTCATACTGTGCAGGTCATCCAGAGCCACAGAGGAGTGTGCCATGGCAGGGTGTAGATTTAAGGGAATGGTCTATATGTTAAGTGGTCTACCTATGGCATTTTGGAGGCAAAAGCAAAGAGGGCTGAATTTGGCCCCTTAAACCTGTGTCTCCATCCTCCTACCTTCTTCCCAACAGTTGTTGAGTAGCGCTGTATTCATAAGAAGCAGTGTAGTCTAATCACTAAAGCACTGGCCTCATAGTCAGAGACTTGGGTTCTAAGCCTAGTTCCTGACACTGATTTGTTTTGACTTCAAGCATATCACAAAGCCTTTCTATATCTCTTTCTCCATGTGTAAAATAAGGATAATATGCCTTGCAGGAGTAATGTGAGGCTTAGTCACTTAATGTTTCTGAAACAGTTTGAGGAAAAATGCTGTCTAACTATTTTTGTTATTCATTACACTATGCATTCGCTGAAGAATATGAAATAACTCGAGTGAAATCCTGGCCCCATGGAGGTGAATGACAAAATTCCTACTGGCTTTCATGGGATGAGGATTTCACTCCACATGCTCATTACCAACCTGGTGTTTGCCAATCCAGGGAAATGGTGTAATCGTCTTTTATTCTTTTCTAGATCATGTTGTGACATTATGCCCCATAGTCTTCATAAAAATATTGTTATGATATGAATATGGGATAACTAAGTTATGTTTTATGCAAGATGGGTCATGTGAGGTATCCTTGGAAAGGTTATATTTACTGAATGTAATTACCCAATTTGTATGGATGTATCACTCCTGTATCTGAAGTTAGGAATATTGACTATGTAACAATTACAACTGTGTGTACTTGGGGAATGCCCACCAGATAGTATGCAGTCAGCCTGGATGAGCCATTAGGAAGACCAATAGGACTTTGAAGATACTAATCTCCCTCCTTCCTGAGAAGTTTCCTAGGATGCTGCGTTGAAACTGCAGGGTCATGTGATCATGTTACCTGGTACAGGATATCATCTTGAAATGCTGATACTTTTCCATGGGAAGGTGATGGGGGTCAAAAATGGGGAACAAAGGATTCCCATCCTAGGCAAATCCTATTTAAGGCTGGGGAGTGAGTTAATCTGGGCTCTTCTCCACTGCCTCCCCGCCCAAGAAGGAAGACTGCTGAAAACACCTGAAGAAACAAATGAACTAAGCTGTGAGGAGGGAGCAGCAGGGGCTAAGCTTAGGCGAGAAAGGTCAGTCTGTAAAAAGAATCCCTGGAGATTTATGCTGTAAGCAGTGCAGTTTACCTTCAAGAAACTCTGTAACCTGCTTGAAACAACATTTAGGGTGAGAAGTTATTTGTAGTCAGTAAAAAAATTTACCTTTTGTAGTTAATAAACTTGTTTTTGTTTATTCTAAAACACAGTTTGTGCAATTCATAACGGGGGGAGGGAGGGAAAATTGTGCATATCTTCCTCCACATTGAGGGAGGGAGTGAATTTCATGAGCTTACACTGTATACAGGGCCGTCCTTACGTATATGTGTATGCTGCATATGCCTACCATGAAATTTGGGGCACCATCAGCCCCAGCGACCAGCCCTATCCCTCGGCTGGCCCCCCCTGCAAGGGGCAGGGCCCTCCCTAGGGGGGTGTGGGGCCCCGGACAACTCCCTCTGCCCTGCCTTTTATCCTTCCCCCCCTGCCCCGCCCCAATTCTACTTCTTCCCCCAGCGACCCCGCACTCACCGGCGGGAAGTGGAGGGCACCCAAATGGCTAGGGACGGCCCTGTCTGTATTGATCTCTATATAGCACAAGACAATATAATTTTGGGTTTACACTCCAGAGGGTGTGTGCACCAGAGTGCTAGGCAATTCCCCCAGCTGAATCTTCCCACACAGCTGATTGCAGACTGTGTGGTTCTACAGCTGGGCATGCCCCTACCTCTGTGTGCGCACAGCAGGACAGGGTGAGGGAGCCCAGGCTGGTTGAACGGGTGGGTTTAGTGGGAGTCTCAAAGGGTTGAGAGTCTCAAAGGGTTGTTCCATCATATGTGAAATCTGAATGTTTCCAAATGGAAGAAAAAAAAAAAAAAGAGTGCTCTCTGAGTACATCCATACAAAAGGATGATGCTTTCATACTTTTAAATAGCATACCACATGCATCTTAAATCCTTCTATATTTTTTTCTCCTCTTGAGTAGTATGTATTTGTTTCTATCATCTGTTCTCTACTTTTCTGTGAGAGAGCATGAAGCAAATAAGTGAACTCCATTATACTGTTGAAATAGCGAAGTTTAAAAAAAGTAGGTCATTGTGTAGGTCTCCTTAATACTAGAAAAGAATCATGCTCTCTCTGTCTTATAATTTTTTACATTCTTCATTCGTGGGCCAGGTTGTGATGCTCTTACTTTTTCCACAAGAAGTACCCTTCACTTCAAAGTGGTGTCTAATGTGCTGTTCATCACATGTAAAGGTATGACAGTCTGGCCTTTGGTGATATTTTTAGTTCTCTAATACTTCATGTTTCATACCCTGCATACAACCATTTCTTCCTCCCTTTGCTTATGTTGGCCTTGTGTTATTACACCTCGCTTAGATGTTACTGCTCACAGAACTCCTCAGCATACATGAACTGATCTTTCAAAATCACATGGCACAGAAGAGCATGCAACAGCAAATATCACACTAATATTGCAATCTGTCCCTGCCCTGGGCCCCCTCCTAAGGCTTCTGCTTTAGCAGCCAGTGTGAATCAGCTTGAATGTTAGCCTCACTTAAAATCCAGCCCCTTCCAGCAGACAAGCACACCTACAGCCACCTAGCAATTTGCCAGGAAGTGATCTCATCACTCATCAAATCCAGCTCATCATCATTATCCAGATTAGTAATCTGTGAATGGAGATTGTTCAGTTATAAGGCTCTCAGAACTGAATGAAGTATAAATAGATTATCATGTTTTATAATCCAAAAGAACAGGATCAGTGAGGTAGGTGGAGTGGCCTTGTCAGGGATGACTTGTTCTTCCCTTCACCCCTCCCCTCTTTTTTTTGTTTTGTTTTTTTTTTAAATAGCAACAGGAAGGAAAATGGAAAAGGGGTTGATCAGGTTTTGTGTCATTATCCTGTAATTTGGGGCTCTGGTACAAAGAAAAACTATACATTCTATTCAAATGGGGAGAAAGTATTTATAGTGGCAATTAAATACATTTCACATTAGGAACACTGTCCCTGCAGCAGTTTGCATATCCCACTCTATGGTATTTTCACTAAGAAATTACACATCCTGACTTTTTCCTTTCTCCTCTCTGTAGATCATCAATTCAGTGGTACTGCTGATCCTGCTGAGTGCCCTGACTGATCCCGACCAGTACCACTTACCAAGTGCTGAATTAGGG
The DNA here is from genome assembly GCF_013100865.1 of Trachemys scripta elegans. Classification (NCBI taxonomy): domain Eukaryota; kingdom Metazoa; phylum Chordata; order Testudines; family Emydidae; genus Trachemys; species Trachemys scripta. Next base: position 243,330,460 of record NC_048299.1, read on the forward strand.
GGCGAATTTGAATTTATGGATGATGCCAGTAAGTATATAGCATTTAATTATCAGTGTTTCATTTCTGTTTCTGAAGCAGCAGTATTTTTTAGGCAGTCTGGTAATGATTATGTCTCCTAAATATTGCTTCACTACATTATCCTAGAATTTTGACTTTTATGGCAAAAGGCATATCTACGGCACAACACCACCACCACACTGGAACTGATTGTGCACTTTTTCAGTAGTCTCATCCAATTGCCTGTTAACTGAATGGGTACAGAGACCAACTACCCCTTCACATCTAGCAGAGATCCCTCCAGAATAGTGGGGTGGCCTATTGGCAAAGTGTTTGGAAAGGCCTGCACTACCATTGGCTGTGATGTAGCCACTCTGAGGTGAACAGAGAGAGGACTAGAGTCAATAGCGATGCAAATCAACATGTTCATTAGCACTAAAAAAAAAAATGGAGTAAATAAGGATATGAATGGTATTGGTTCTGAAATAATTATATTTATAATACATTTGCATGGAGCTACAGAAACGGGAGTCCTTGTCTTTTCTCAGAAACTTTCAGTATCTCTCTCATGGCTAATAAATGGCACTAAAATCATTGATTAATAGTAACATAGGGCTGCCTCTTTCTCCCACTAAAGGCTACAGCAAAACTTTCATTGAATTCAGATCCTGTAGGGACTGGGGTATGGGTGGTCATACCTAATGGTTAGAGTCAGGAGCCTGGGATCGCATTCAGGGTCAGGAGCACATCAAAGATTAGAGCTGGAGGCAGAGGTAGGGAGTAGGAACAGGGACCTGGAGCAAGGCAGGAAAGCAGAACAGACAGGGGTCTGGGATAAGGAGGACAGGAACAGACTGGGAGGCAGGAAGCCAGGGCTCTGGAGGCAGGAAAGGTCCATAGTAGTAGCCAGCCAAGGAATCCTCTAGTTGTTCAGACAACTTCCTGTGACTTTCTGGTTTAAGTAGAGCTTCTCAGCAAAGTGGTGGGGCTGGACATCTTCCCCAATCAGGAGCTTCGTGGGGGGGCCATTTGCAAGCTAGAGCTTTGCTGGCCCCCTTCCCCAGCCATTCAAGTGAGCTGCTGAGTGGTGGCCATGGTCTGAGTACTGCCTGGGGACCTGTGGGCCTGGGTTTGAGGCCCATGATCCCTCATATCACCACCTCCCCAGGGCACCCTTTGGGCAGTAGTGGGCTAGGTATTCCATGGTGGCTTTCATGAAAGGCGTTTACCAGGTCAGCAACGTGGACATTCTCTGCCAGTTCCCAGGAGTGTTCTTCAGGACTGTAGCCTTCCCAATTCACAAGATACCAGAGTCTATACCATCTGATTCTGGCATCAAGGATTTCATGGACAATATACTCATCATGGTCTTGAACATGGTCGGAGTGGGAGGGAATGGGTCCTGAGTGCAGGACTTCAGGAGTGATATATCAACAACTGGGTGTATGCAGAGAGAACGGGGTGAGTAGAATTCAAAAGTGATTGGGCTAATTTGCCAGCAAACTCAGTAGGAGCCAAGGAACTGGTAGTCCAATTCATGAGATGGCCTGTTCACATGTAGGTTTTTTGTTGAGAGCCATACCTACGGTCGTCGATAGTCTGCATATGGTTTGTAGCTCTTCTTGGCATCCTCCAAGTAAACTTTTAGGTCATCTTGGGTTTGATGCATCTGTTGTATCCAGTCCAGGGCTGGTGGGTTGAGGGAAGTGGTGGGTAACTCTGGGGAAAATCAAGGTGGAACCCATAGTTCAAGAGAAAAGGGTTTTTCACTGTAGAGGCATGTTGTGTGTTATTGTATGCAAACTCTGCCTGATATAGAAGCAAAAATCCGTTGTTCTGGTGGAAGTTTATGTAGCATCGATGTTAGCACTCCAGGATCTTCTTGGTTCTCTCCCCATGACAGTTTGTCTGAGGGTGATAGGTGAAGGAGAGGCAGAAGCAGATGCCCAACATCCAGAGAGCTTCTTTCCAAAAGCAGGAGATAAATTGTGCACCATGGTCGGAAACTATTTACTCTGGAAGGCCATAGTGGTGGACAACTTCGTCCACCCAATGCCAGGGAATTTCTTGAGATGAGGGTAGTCCTGTACAGCGGAAGATGTGTGCCATCTTTGTGAGGTGGTTGTGAACCCATTGGACTTGGGTAGTTCTTCTACAAAATCTAAGGTGATGACTGGCCAAGGGCCAGATGGAGTCTAAAGGGAACACAGGAGTCCAAGGGATTTATTGTGCGATGCCTTGGAGCGGGCACATACATTGCAAGAGGCCACGTAGGCCTGAACTGTAGCCTGCATGCGAGGCCACCAGAAGACACAAGAGACAATGGACTGAGTTTTAAAGGAGCCAAAATGTCTTGCCAGGGAGAGATGGGGGTGGGTCATGGCATACTTGTAGGGTTGTAGTCCTTGGAGGCCCGGGGATGAACATATATATACCTTTTATGTAAGTTACCCCATCTTGGACATTCAGGTTTCCTATTATGGCTTCCTGTTTGACTAGAGGGATTCTGTGTTCTGATACTGATTGTATAATGGTGAACAGATCTTGGCAGGGAGCCACACTCATAAAGTTATGAGGCTTAAGGATACAAACATTTTCAGTCGTTAGGTTTAGAGTCCTTTAGGCCAATGTAATATTTACCCTTCCTGGACAAAGCATTAGCTTTGCTATTTTTGGTTCTTTGAGGACAGGCGATTGCGAAACCAAAGAGCAAAAAGATTAAGGCCCATTGAAATTGTGGCTGGCTAAGGGCCGTGGCTGTACACAGATATTCAAGGTTCTTATTGGTGTACACCTGGACAGGATACTGGGACCCTTCTAGACTGTGGCAACAAGGTGGTCTTAATTTGTTCTTCAGGTGGGTATTTCCTGGAAGAGAAGGCACACAAATGTAGCAGTTGTTGAGTACCATGCCTTGGGGATAGCACTCTGATTGCCAAGTTGGAAGTCTCCACTTTAGTGATGAAGACATGTGAGATGTTGGGGTGGACCAATATGGAAATGGTGGAAAATGTGAGTTTTAATTGCTTGAAGGCCTGCTATGCCTTGGGAGAGCAGAGGAACTTGGAGGTTTTGTGGAGCATGGCAGCAAAAGGGGCAATGTGCTCCAAGAATGTTGGGATAAACCACCGATGGAAGTTTGCGAACCTCAGAAAACTTAGTTCACAAACATTCCGTGACGCCACCTACTCAAGGACTGCCTTTACCTTGCACAGGTCCATTTCGATACCAGCATGAGATAGGATGAACCCTAGGAATTCTATGGAGGACTAATCAAAGGCACATTTTTCTAGCTTAGAGGCCTTGTTGGCATAGCTGCTTCAGGATGGAATGGATGTGCATGTTTTGTTCGGCACTGTCTGAAAAAATAAGTACATCATCCACTTATGCTACCATGTATTGGTCCAGAATGTCCCAGAATACCTCATTAACAAAATACTGGAATGTTGTGGGTACATTCATCAAACCAAATGGCGTCATGAGATATTTGAAGTGACCATAATATGTTTGAAAGGCAGTCTTCCATTTGTCTCCAGCTCTAACACGTACTAAGTTGTATGCCCTCTGGAGGTCTAGTTTTGTGGATACCCAGATGGCGCTCATGTGGTCCATTGGCTCAGAGATTAGTGATAATGGGTCTCTGTTTCTGTTAGTGCCCTGATGTAGGGTCCGATGGTCCACATGTAGTCAGAGGCTTCCATTCTTTTATAACAAGGAAGACTGGCGCCTCCACAGGCAAAGGGAATTTATGAATAAAGTCCTGGGCTAGGTTCTCCTGAAAGTAGCTGTGCAGCTCGGCTGGTTCAGACTCTGACATGGCGTATATCCACTCAAACGGAGTGTTGACCCCTGGTTATAGCTCGATTGGGCAATCATAGTCCCTGTGCAGAGACAAGGTGTTTGTGGGGTTTTTTTCAAAGACATTTTTAGTTGGTATTTTGATGGAAGTCAAGGACCAGAATTAGCAGGCAGCTCTGCTGAGCTAGCTACCTTGTGAGACCCCTGGGGGCAAGCAGTGCTGGGGACAGAATTCTGAGAGAAATTCAATTTTTAGTTTGCATCAGCCAATAAGCGGGTTGTGGCAGGCCAACCACAGGATACCCAGGATCAGAGGGAAGTGCGGGGAATGGCTGGCACTGAACTGTAGGGTCATTTGATGCCCTTGGATAGTAACTTTGAGAGGAACAGTTTCTGTGGCCATTGGCCTGGAAGATAAAAGTGGCTCATTGATACTTTCTACCAGGTCTGGAATGGCCTTGGGCCACAGAGGAATCTGTAGTGCCCAGGCTGTCTCTGCATCGTTAAAGTTGTCTGCTGCATGAGAGTTGGTAAAGGTCTGCTGCAGAGGGAGTGATTGGCGAGGCTCCAGGATTCATAACTTGACTGGTACTTGTAGGTGCAGTGCCAGTCGACAGGAGCCAGCGTGTGCTCCCATGGGGACCTCAGTTCGGGTTTCAGGGGGATACTCTGTCAGGATGCCCAGGCTAGCCCCCTTCACCAGCCGTGGGCTGTTTCCTGGGTTCCTTGTGGGGCAACTGGAGATAGCATGGCCCAGCTCCCCATAACAGTCACACACATTAAGGCTTTGCCAGCACGCTCTCTCTTCAGGGGCGAGTTGCTGGTGGGTCAAGTCTGTCTGCATTGGCTCAGCTGGTGAAGCAGAATCCAATAGCAGGAGGTACAGTTGCGACACCCCTCTCTTCTTCCTGTCATTCATGTAGGCGATTTTCAATATGGATTACAAGATCTGTGAAGATATCCAGACCCGCTAGGGTCCCAACTAGGGCAAGTTCATCCTTAACCTTGTCCTGTAAGCTCCATCAAAACTAACAAAACTAGGCCCCCTCATTCCATTCCATGTCCAATCTGAGCTGCTGGAAGTGAGCTATGTAGAAGGTGTCTATGCCCTACCCCTGTGGAGTTTCCACAGGGTGGCTTCAGTGGGGGGGCGTGGTTGGGGTTGTTGAAGACTGTGGATATTGCCCCCTGGAAGGCATCCTAGTTAGATAGAACTGGACTGTTGGCCTCCAACAGGAGAGAGGCCCAGTTCAAGAACTCCCCTGTCAGCAGGCTGACTACCAAGCCTAACTTGGTACAGCCAGGAGCATACAATTGTGGTTGAAGCAAGAACAAGAACTGGCATGGTTTCATGAAGCTACATTTGAAGTGGCTGCCATCAGAATGCTTTGGCAAAGGGATAGCAGGTCCCAGCTCAGGTGACAGCACAGCCAGACAGGCTCACAGCGTTTTCCATGTGACGTTGATGGTCTTGCTCCCACAATGCCTGATCCCCAATGGCCAGCTGCACGTTCTGCACCTGCGGTGCTCTGTTATCTGCCTTCACATGCAGGGTATTTCAAATTCCACCAGGTCCAACCTCTGGTGGGATGACTTAGAAGTTGATTGTGGTTTGAGGAAGCTGTAGGGACTGGATGTGGGTGGTCGTGCCTAATGGCTAGAGTCCAGCACCTGGGACCAGAGCTGGGGTCAGAGTCAGGTGCCAAGCCAAAGATCAGAGCTAGAGACAGAGTTAGATGCCAAGCCAGGGCACAGAAACAGGGACCGGAAGTGTGGCAGGAAAGCAGGAACCAGGAATAGACAGGAGTCTGGGATAAGGACGACAGGAACCAGGCACAGGCAGAAAGGCAGGACTCTGAGTCTGGCAAATAGGCAGGGTCTGTAGTAGCAACCAGCCAAGGATTCCTCTAGTTGTTCAGACAACTTCACCTGTGACTCTTTCTGGTTTAAGTAGAGCTTCCCAGCTAATCAGTGGGACTGGACATTTCACTCTATCAGTAACTTTATGGGTGGGGCCCTTTGCTTGCTAGAGCATTGGTTTTGAGTACTGCTTGGCGACCCACAGGCCCAGGTTTGAGGCCCATGATCCCTCACAGATCCAGATCAATTTATTTTACCAAAACCTTCTATCCTCTTACGGGGTGTAACGGGGCTCACTCACCTCTCGCAAGCATCCCCTTGGCCAAGTGCATGTATCTGCACACTCTCCTTCTGTAGTGTGTCTTCGATGGCTTAGCCCTCCCGCCGAGTCATACACTGTGTGATGAAAGCAAAGCAAAACCCTGTCCCGGATACAAGTCCAACAAGGGTGTCTCTCAGTGCCCTCTGTAACGTCTCCTACAAGTTATCCCTTCTATGGGATAGAGCAGTGCCCCAGGGCTCCCTCCCTGGTGACAAAGTCTTCACCCTCTTAGGGCCTTTCTGGACGCAGCTCTCTAGTTGGGCCGCTGTAGTTCAGTTCCCCTTCTGGAGTGCCTCTGTGTCCAGGCCACTTCCCGCAGTGGCTAAAGAGGATTGGGGGGCTGGGGGGAGAGAAAACTGGGCCCACCCACTACTCCAAATCCCAGCCCAGGAACCTGTAGATAGCAACTGTCCACTGTGTCCCTTTATCTAAGTTGCACTGCTGCTCTAATTCCCTGGGCCACTTCCCTGCGGCCCTGTGCCATCTTCAGCCTTACCTCGGGGCCTTGTCCTGATGGAGTCCCCGCAACCAGGTCAGAGATTCTTCTTGATCTCCCTGGTTTCTGGCAGCGGTACCTCGTCGGACGGCCTGCAGCTTCCTCAGCCAGCCACACACCATCCATGCTCCTTCAGCTCTAGCAAGGAACTGGAACTTACTCTGGCCCTGCAGTTCTTCTTATAGTGACCTTCTGGGCCCTTATTGGCTGTGTCCCATACAGCCACTCTAGGCAGCTTGGAGGACCCTCTCCACTGCCCTTTTCTAGGGTTGGGGTGGCAGGGTGACCAGGCCTCTAGCAGGGGGCCTCAGAGGATCTGATATACTCTGTCACATGGGGGAAAACACTTTTTCCCTCCATTAATATTTGTAAGTTTTTAAAAATTAATTTTTAAAGTTGATAGGAAATCATCTTATCTTAAGTGATAGTTTTAAAACTAAGATCTTTGTATCTATATTTCTGTAGCTACTTTCCTGCTGATTCATAAAACAATATTCTGGATCTAAGTGATTGACTATTGCACTAAACACTTCACTGCAATAGGGAGGAAGCTGTTTTCATACACTAAGCAGATGGGACAAGGTGTATATATTGTAACACAAGTGCTTATAGTAAAAGGCCTAGGCCCTTGCATTGCTCTGGTTGAATTCCACAGGAATTTTCCCATTGACTTCAGTGTCTCTGAATGTGAAAATTAGAGAGAGCTTTCATCAGAGCCTCTATTGTGTCACTTCAAATGACATATCAAAATGTTGTTCATTTTCACACATTCTTTAAGGTTCATATGCCAAAAGTTAAATATTAGGGGCTTACTACTTTTTTAACGTGTTTTGATTGGAAAAAATCTTTCTTTTTATATGATTTGGTTTAAGATAGTAAGGGCTATAACAGTTTCAAATGGAACCTAGCTGAAATTGACATATTAAAACTGACTATCTTGTCCTAATTCTTCGAGATTAACCTTGCAATGATTGCCGTCAGTGTGTGGTTTATATAGTTGCCATTAGAGGTCTGCCAGTGCTGGAGGCTTTAAAATAGTAATTCTGTTTTGTAATACTATAGCTGTCAGACCAACTACATTTGGGTTTTTCATCTAGATTTGAAAATCCTGTTTTCTCTGTGTCCTTCAGAGATGAATTCTAAAAGAGTAAAAGGATGGCTTGTAGGCTGAGTAACCTCACATCCATTTGAGAATAACTGAATGTGAAATGTTTCCTAATTACGAATGGACCTTGAGAATTCTCCTTTCATTCTGTTCTTTTGCTTGCTTGGTTTTCATGCTTTATGAAGTATAGGCGGATAATTTAATTCATTTGCTATTCAAATTACTTTCAATCTCTGTTCAGAGAGGGTTTTTTAAATTTATGACTAGGATTGTTTAAACCTTGGTATTTTCTGTTTGAGATAAAGTACTCAGGCAAATGTTCACATTAATATTCTCATCACACCTTGCCCTTTTTTACTGGTCTTGTTCAAAAGAAATATTTCCCATATTTGTTGCATGTTTTATATGAAAAACATGCACAATACATAATATGTTTGAAAACTACAAAATCCATCAATTGTCATGTTTTTTAGGGCCTTGAGTTCTGTTGGGTTTCAACCAGTCTGTTTTTGTGAGTAAAATTTTGCATTCCAAAATCATTGCCTACTTGTTTTTGTTTTTTTGTTTGTTTTTTTGCTGGCAATGAATACTAGGTAGAAGTATGATAGATTTCTAATTATTAGTATTTGAGACCACATTCTATTGCCAGCACAAAATTGAAGGCACAAGTTGTGGGTGCAAAATTGTTGTTCCCCGCCTCCCAAAACAGATGTCACATCACTGAAAATCAAGCCTTCAAGTTTCAGGTAGATACAAACCTGTCCACGATTCGTCGTGATGGGGGAAATCCTGGCTCTGTTGAAGTCAGAGTGGGTTTTGTCATTGACTTCAATGGGGCTAGGATTGTATCTTTTTGTATTTGTAGTTGGGAGTAAGTGTGGCTTATGGAGCACTTTCAAACTTGCCTTTACAGTAGTTGAGAAAATTCCTATTGCACTCAGGACACAGTTTCTTCAAATGTTCTAACTTTGTAAACATCAGTATGACATAGTTGCTCCCAATGAATTGAGGAAACATTTATAAACTGTGGAATTGTGAAGGACTATTGCATGCTGGAGGGCCTGAAGTGAACAGGGGGAGGGTGGGGTTCACATGGCCAATTGAGGGTGATGTTTCTCCTTTCTATTTTGGAGACAGGAAAAGGACGTGATAGGAAAGGAACGTAATTTGGCAATCTGTAACTCTCTCACACACATTCCTGAGCTAAAGGTGACCAAGGGAAAACTTGAGGCCTCCTATTTGCACTTGAGATTGGCACTACTGGGTTCAGTAGACTGAGCCCTTGAGAGAAATACCCCTATTTTTAGGGACCCTGTGAACACATAAGAATTTGCAAACTAGATCAGGGAGTTCTGGAGATGTGAGTGCTGCCCTGTGTACTTGTTTGGGTTTTTTAAGTCTGATATGCTGCATAAAGGGAGTGGAAATACCTGTAAATAAACCTGAAATTCCAGAGGGTTTGTTGGCTTAACTTGAGACTCCTGCTCAGTTTGCCTATCTCCATAGACCATGACCCTGACATGTTAATAGCACAATAGTTATGTTGCTTCTCCTGTCTTGTTACTAGTATTGTCTAACTGTTATAAATAAAAATGTGTTATTTATTTATGTATTTGTTACTTATACAGTGCCATATATGTACATGATACTTTATGAAGCAAATGAAGATGGAGGGTGAAATCCAGGCTCAGTGGAAGTAAATGGGAATTTTGCCATTGACTTCAGTGGGGCCATGACTTCCCCCGTGTCTCTCCCCCAAAATGCTTACATGTCTAAGTTAAGATGAGAACAACAGAAAACTATTTAAATGGCTTCAAAATAGTAATATTAGCTGAAGTAAATAACCAGACTTAGTTTAAAGAAAAAACAATATCCCTATCCTTCATGTTCTCTCACCATTTTTTTTCTTCCTTCTTTCACTGGTGCTCTGTGCATAATCTTGGGCGGCTTCCAAGCAGTGGGTCTGTCATGACAGGGAGCAGCAGTGCAGAAGATGCACACAGTTCAGAGCTTGGAGGAAAGGGGTACTGCTTTTGATGGCTGGAGTCACCCTTAGCTGTGAGTCAAGGAGGAGATCTAGGACTCCAGCAAGTGATGAGACAGTGGATTAGAGTTCAGTGGCTGTGTTAGATCCAAGCTTAAGGATTTGAGATTTTCCATGTTAGCTGCCATCATCTATTTACTTCTCCCTCTTCCCTGCACCTGTAACACTATCTGCCACTCTCAGGCCTTTTCGCTCATTTTCAGGGTAAGCAATCCTGTGAGTGAGATAGGTAGTAAGACCAGGAGAGTGAGTGGGATGGTTACTGCATTCAGGACCCTGAAGGAAGCTCCAGTCTCAGGGGCAGCTCCTGCTGTGCACCTGGATTGCAAGCCTGTGCTTCCTGCAGGTGCTGTCTTTCCATTTTCTTTCCAATTTTCACTCCTGGTCTCATTCCCAGGACTGATCATGTTGCAGACTCTCCGGATGAATTAGGCTGAATATGTGCATTGTTGCTGTGTGTCGTGACAGAACTCCTGGCAGGAATCAGCCAGCAGTCCTGGGTAACATCAGCTGTGTCTTCTCCCTAAAGTAGGAAGTAAAGACAATCAGAAAAATATGATCTAATTTCAAAAATTAAGGAGATTTCTTTTAAAATGCACTGATTGGGTCTCCTACTGCTTGTATTAAAAAAGGGCTCCAAAAATCTACTTTAGGTTGTCAATAATAAATATGACACAGAAACAGTACCAGTACATCTCAGCTGATAATCAGTAACACAATAGAATGTATTGCATGGTTAGTTACTATGGAAGAGCACTCAAGGGTACTTGTTAATATGCTAAATATCTAGTTTTAATTCTAATTAATTTAAGCTGACAGAACTCAAAAGAGCTGATGAGCATTTGAATAAGAAAGAGCCTGCATGAGCCAACTAGGGCTTGACGTAGCTCAAGAGAGAGCGTCCAATCAGATCAAAGCAGAAGTGTCACATTTTATAACAGTTTCTGGGGCTCTGGCATTGAAATGACACTGATGTCACTAGTAGAACAAGTCCTATCACAGTGCTACATTGGTCATAAATTAAAACTAAGAACAATTTCTGCTCAAAACAATGAAGGAGTGATTGGTCTTTGTGATGGGGTCTACAGGCCCCACAGTGAACCAGGGCTCGGAGTAGAGCAATACTGGGCCAGGGTGGCCCCACCCCTCAACAGGTTCAGGGCATGTTCCCAGTGGAGGGACAGTTTAAAAGGACCCTAGTTGGCCCAGGAAGGTGAAGGTGCAATTTGCTGCACCAGGAAGCAAGGCTGATGCTGAGAGCTATGTCAGAAGTGGCAACAGCTTTGTGAAGGTCGCTCTAGGATTTGGACTCTCCACTCTTTGGGAGCTAAAAGCACTAAAAGAGATTAATTGATTGAATAGGATGCTGAAAGACCAAGGATTGTTCTCCTAAGCCAGCGACCGTCCCACCCCAAACTGAGGAGCTCCAGACTGGTAGGAAGTGACCTAGGGGAAAACATAATTTGGGGTAGCTCAATAACTGGGCCAGATGTTTTGATAAACCCTTAGGGCCTTGGGTCAGGACCCAATAGAATGGGTAGGCTTGGGTCCACTTCTGGGGGAGCAATCTTAGCATGCGGGGTGAGGGGTTAAGGTTGCAGCCGGGGCACCCTCTGGGATGATGAGGCTGGCAGAAACTGTACGATCATGCCCTGACCTCTGGTCATTGGACCTTCCTGCTACAGTCTTGAAAATGGATAAAGTGAATTGGCAGGGGATGGGTAAGAGCTTGTCCTGGGAGATGGGCACTGCTGGATCCAGATTGAAGAGTTTTAATAATGAAAGTCTGCGACTGATCAAAGAAGAATCAGATCAGGACAGGTGAGGAGAACTATCACGAAGTCTAAACCAATCCCTTTCCTTAGTTAGTGTATTCATACCAAGCTCAAAGTCGTTTTAAGTTTAAAGTGATGTATTCACTGGCATGGTACTGAGTAGTTTGTGTAAATGAGCAAAGGTAACAGCAAAAGGAGGAATGCAGGGTTGTGGTTCCTACTTAACATGGCCGTGCTTTGCTGGGTGCTTTTTTCTTCTTGAGTTAATCAGCATCTCTATAAATAAAATATACCCCATGGGTGAGTCAAGATCTCTAGGTGTTGGGTTCCCTGCATATCATGTTCCCTCTTCTTTCTTTCCAACCTTTGCTAGTGCCTCAGAAAAATGGATGCAATATCCACACATTCCCCATCTTGCATTTAAACTTCCTTAAAGGTGGGCAAGTGAAAAAGTGTATCAAAAGGTCTGGGATTAGGGAAGCAAAAGATAGATATCCTTCTTGCAACTCCCATCAAAACCTTAAAATATGTCAAGTTTCTAACAGTTCTACTTGTGCCACCTTTTCTGTTGTGCATGCACACACAAAAACACACAGATCTTTTCAGGTAGTTTCTTCCCAAACTTCTGCTATTCATAAAAGTGATATTAGATATATATACATCTTAGTTTGTGTGGTGATTTTGTTCTGAGTGAGGGTTTTTAAGTTATTTCAGCTATAAGATGCCTTTGGCTGTTTTGCCTGGTTTTATAAAGTGCTTTTTCTTTTCTTTAAGTTGCCAGTGACCTTTGAGCATTGGTGTATTCATTATGACAAAAACACGGAAGACAGTAGCTGTGTATTCATTTTGATTTCTTTTCAAGACCAATGTTAGCCTGGCCATCCTTTCTCTGAGTTGCAAAACAGAATCTGAATTCCATAGGTAAAATCCTGGCCCGAGGGGAATCAGTTTTTGAGTTTGATTGCATTTGTCATGAGCTGATCGCCCTTAGACTAGCTAGTGCCTCTGCATAGGCAACATATACTCCACTAATCAAGTGTTCCCCAAACTCTTGAAAGCTGAGCCCCCACTTCAGGAAAATGAAATTGATTACACCCTCTCTGTAACATCACTATATGTTAAAGGCCTATGTATCTTAATGTGTACATCATCCGTCACGGGATGGGCTATGCACATTTCACAGTTGGAAGGCTTTTTTAGCAACTATAATATCTACAGCAGAGGTGCCAAACTCGTTTCATGTGGTAGGTCTGCCACTTGGCATTGGACACATTCAGCAAAAATAATTGAAATAGTAATAAAAATAAACCATGTTGGTAAGTACTTACATTCACCCTTTGACTTGTTGATATTTCCTTTTCTTCAACTTGCCAGGTTGGGGTATCTGCTCTCCAGCATTTTTCAGTGCCATTTTCCCTCGCCTGGACAAGTCTTTTTCTGTCCGATTTATGCCTCTCTAGTGCCTCTTAAACATGACCAAGTGGTTCTATACCTGCACATGAGGCTTGGCTTGATTGCTGTGCCAGAGTCTGAGATTAATGTGTGCAGCAATTTACATGCATTTCATAAGGTCTAACACTAAACACTTTGTTATAAGTCCAATACCTATCTTAACCCTACCAACGCACAGGTGAAACAGACTGGTTTCCAGCAATGAATTTGTCAGTGCTTGGCCAAGGCCTAAAGCCTTGGAAAGAGCTGGCACTTGGTCTGCCACATCACAATGTGGACTCTGGATTGTGCAGACAAGCCCAAAGATTCATGGGAAGTCCTTGGGCTGGATGAAATTGTTCTGTGGGCAGGATCCTGCCAGAAGGCTATAGGTTTGACACCCCTAGGTAAAGCGGTGCTTTTGGGGCGGGGGGGGGGGGGGGCAGGGAACAATGGTATGGTGTGTCAGCACCTCCTGCCTTCCCACCTAGTCTTTTGTCCACAGCGGCATGCAGTACACTGTGGGAAATGCTGCATTAGGCGATTGGCAAAATAGCAAAGCAGAGCTGCATATTTACCTGCAATCACTTTAATTTATCTATTTCAGATATGTGCATTGCCACTGCAATTTCTCTCCTTATGATTCTGATCTGTGCGATGGCTACATATGGAGCATATAAGGTAATCGATCAGATTAAACAAAAAAGTTGATCTTCATCCACCTGAATCATTCTGCCTATGAAACTCCTAACAGGCAGAAATTTAAAACCCGGTCTCCTAACATTTTGTTGTTGTTGTTTGTTGTAAGATTTATATAACAATTTCATTTCTTCTGCGAGATTATAGGAAACCCCTATGTTTGTTGAGATCTGATTGTGTCAAGTGATGCCATGCTGATTGGGGGAGTGCAAGACTAAGGCTGTCTCTATACTATGGAACTTACAGTGGCACAGCTGTGCCCCTGCAAGGTCTCCCCATGTAGCCACTCTATGCCAGCAGGCAAGCTCTCCTGCGGGCATAATTAAACCACCCCTAACGAGTGGCAGTAGCTATGTTGGCAGGAGAGCGTCTCCCACTGACATAGCGCTGGTCATGCCGGTGCTTTTGTTAGTGAACTTTTGTCGGTCAGGGTGTGTGTGTGTGTGTGTGTGTGTGTGTGTGTGTGTGTGTGTTTTCCCCACACACACCCCTGACCGACAAAAGTTTTACCAACAAAAGTGCTAGTGTAGACATAGCCTAAGATTGTCTAACTGTATTCATTGTCTGCAGCTTCAAATGTGAGATCTTTTAGTACATTATGGGCAAACTTTAAATACAAATGGCCAAATCTTGGTTTTTATAAAAGTGAATGGAATTTTTTCCCATTCACTTCCCTGGGACTAGGATTTGTCCCAAACAATGCATTTATATTAATCCCACTCAAAAGTTTGGTATTTTAGGAAGCCAAGTCAGTACTATTCGATTGATTGATTTAAACCTGTTCCTGTATAAATTCTCAGTAGACTCATACACTTTAATTTATCTCAGCTTTGCTGCCCAGCATCTTTGGTTGCATATAATAATTTTAACAGATTTAACAAGTAATTTTCCCCCTGGGAAACACAGTTAAAGAGTATTTCATTTCATTGTGTGAGTTGCACTGTGGATTTTTGAAACATAAGGAAATAATAGTTATGCTTTAACCTGCAACAATTTTTTTTTTTTATAGCAACATGCAGCCTGGATCATCCCTTTCTTCTGTTACCAGATCTTTGACTTCGCCCTCAATACACTGGTTGCCATCAGTGTGCTTGTTTATCCAAACACAATTCAAGACTATCTACGACAGCTGGTAAATCACTTGAAGTGAACAGTCATTTTCATGATCTAGAGAAAAAGTTGGAAACACATTTCATCCTCTATTCCAATCCAAGGCTTTTCCACTGACTTCCTGGGCAGCCTTTGGCAAGTCGTGCCCCCTCTCAGCCTTACTTTGTCAATCTGTAAAATGGGGTATTTGTTTACAGAACTGCCGCAAGGCATAAGCAGATTAGGGCCCCATTCAGCTCAAGGGGACCCCCTATTCACTTTTTATTATGTGTTGGGGGGGCCCAGGGGGGGCAAAATATTCCTTGGTAGGACCCCAGTGGGCTAGCACTGCCTCTGCTCATTTAATTACCTCACAAGAATGTTGGAAGGACTAATTAGTTAAAATATTTGTATACTGTCTTGAAGTTTTGCATGGCTATATAAGTGTGAACATGATTAAAAGGCAAGGTTGCCTGCAATAGCAGGGAACTGAATTTGATGACGGAAGCCAGAAGCCAAATAGGGAGATATCTCTGTAAGAGATCTAGAGAGAGAGAAGGGGGCGAGAGGAATGAGTGGTGTCTGGGTCATTGTTAGGCTGATGCACAATTATCATTCCTCACCCAGAAGTTTCTGGAGGGCATGGTGGTTTTGGGCATGCTCAATAGGTTCCCTATAGCTGGACTCCTAGACTCCAGGGCAGCTGCTTTATAAAAGGACATGTGACCTGCGTGGGTTGGGAGAAGCAAAGCAGGTTGTTTTCTCTAACTTTGAATCATTTTGCAGCTGTTGGTTAACTTTCCAACGCAAAGAAGCACTGGCAGTGTTATAGAAAATTTTCCCTCACAATTTCCTCTAACTTCTTCCATTTTAATTGTATACCTGGAATGTAGTTTGATTTTATCCAAATTGTCTTAGTTAAATTGTTTTCACCGATATAGTTCACCAACTTTTTTTTAAATTAATTAATTTATTTATTTAACTATGATGATGGGAACAGAGTAATCTATATTTTGCTAGTCTCAGTTTTGTATTTTTCTTGTAACAGGGCTTTTCATTTATATACTTAATACTGATTCGTGGGTTCAGGGCCAGCTCCAGGCACCAGCCGACCAAGCATGTGCTTGGGGCGGCACCTTGGGCCGGGGCGGCGCTCAGGTTTTTATTAATTTATTTATTGGGTGGGGGCTGGCGCGGCGTGGCGCTGGGGGGGGGGCTGGCGCTGGGAGGGGGGGGGGGGGCTAGAACCAACTTCATTGAGTGATTCCACAGTCCAGCAGACGAGGAGAAAAAGTCTGCATGAATTCCATTTGGGGGTTTCTGCAAGCAAGAGGAGAGAAGATATTGTTGCACTGCTTTTGACTCAGCAGACTGTATAGAGTTGGTGAATAAAGACTAATTTGGGGGGGACTCAATCTAAGCTTTTGGAACTCTGAGTTACTTCTCACTGTGTTTGTGTGGATTAACCCCTTTAGATTTACTGTGTTTGTTTATCTTCACAGTTATACATAAATTTAATGTTTGTGGATGATCAAGTAGCCTGGTTATGTAGTAGAAATTAAGCCTCTATTATTTATTTATTTATTTAGCATTATAAGATCTTATAAAGTTGGTACTTAATTCTTAAGTTCATTCCTTTTTGTTCTTGTACAGTCTTTGCTGAAAACCCTCAATTGCTGTATTTTGAGTCACTGTGTGCTTTTCTATAGGAGTTGTGTTTAAGCACTGGGACAGTGGTTCTCAAACTTTTGTACTGGTGACCTCTTTCACATAGCAAGCCTCTGACTGCACCCCCTCCTTATAAATTAAAAACACTTTTTTATATATTTAACACCATTATAAATGCTGGAGGCAAAGCTGGGTTTGGGGTGGAGGCTAACAGCTTCCGACCCCCCCCTCCATGTAATAACCTCGTGACCCCCTGAGGGGTCCCGACCCCCAGTTTGAGAACCCCTGCTCTAGGAGAAGCGCGGTGAAGTAAGCTCTAGCCACCAAAAGGTTACAGGACTGGAAGGGGCACCTTGTCATTATGTTCCTAAACATCATTAGCATTATTTTATGTTGGAGAAGGAGTATATTGAGAGAAACAGATGATTAGAGGATTGATACTGGATTCAGAATCATTGGTTGAAATCAGCCCAGTTCAGTTATCATTATTTCATGACTATTTGGTTGTCTGTGTGAACGGACTTGGTGGTTTCAGCCCAGATTCTAGTTGGCAAGAGTTTGCATCACAAAAAGCAACTATTCCATTTGGCAACTTCATTGTTAGGTGTCTCAGGAGAAAGTCCAGGGGCAGAGGGCTTGTTGTTACAAGAAAATGTTATAGCAAAGTTTAACTGTCTGAATACTATTTGCTCTGATCTATGCAAGACAGCCAATCAGCCAGCATCAGATGAGCCAATTTGCTTTTCAAACACACTGTTTTCTTGTGAAGACAAGCCTTGAATGGGCTGACCTATCTTCACCCCAAGAGTTGGCCCCTTCCAGGTCAGGGTTGAGACAGAGTTACAGAGCACAGAGTGGAATCTTAGTTTGCATCTGTCTCACAAAGTTTTCCTGGAAAAATTTAATTCAAATTGGCTTGGATATGAATTCTGTCATGTAGATGGAAAACTAGCTAGAGAACTGTAAATAAAGAGTAATGAGAAGCAGCAGGCAGAGTAATGATAAACACTAGTGTGTCGTGTCAATGAGAGTGGGGTATCGCAGGAATCTTGCTCTCCTAAATATCCTCTGTAGTGATCAGGATGCAGGAGTAAACAGGCCATTCTAAAGAAATTCACAGATGAAATTACACTTGGAAGTGAAGGCAGAGGAATAAGTCAAAAGACAAATAGATTACAAACGTGGGTGGGAAATAACAAAATAAGATTCAGCTTGGAAAAATTGAAGTCAGTGCATCTATGATAGAGGAAAAAATAATCCAAATCACAGATGTAATGGAGGGGAAGTACCTGGAGATAGACGTAATGATCGAGAAAAAAGACTGTCAAAGAGAGAAAGAAAGAGAACTTCTATCTGTTCTCCCTCTCTTTGATTTAAGAGAGACAAAGCTATTAATTGTGTAGGTTATTTTACAGAAAACTGGATGCCAAAGTGTTACAAACAATGCCTGTACATGCAATATGTTTGTCTTTTAAAATTATGTATCCGGGGATGTGATTTTTGTGGATTGAGAGGGCTTGGCAAACATGGTTAGGAGAAGGGGCATAGAATAGCCTGTTTAATCTGTGTTTTTTATTACAGTGTTGATTTTTGTCTCTCTGAATATTTTCATATCTGTTTTTGTGCATGTCTGGGTGAAATGCAAGGGAACCCCTATGGTCTTGGTGCTGGCTTAGTAGTATTAGAGAGATAATTTGCTATGCTGGCAAATTATTCTCTTACAGAATTCCAGAAAACTAGCAGGGGGAACATACTTGTGCTTTTGCTGTTTTCATCACATTTTAGTTGCAAAAGGATTTTTGTCTACATTCCTGAAAATGACACTAATATTTAAAAAAAAAATTTTTTTTGAGAGAATCTTCAGACTCCCTCCCCTCCTGAAGCATCTAGTGCTGCTTTTGGAGAGACAGTACTGGACTAGATGGAGGATGGGTGTTATACAGTGTGGCAATTCCTACCTTTCCTCCACCTCCCAGCCACAAGAACGTCCTCTCTCTTGCTTGACTGGCTACAGGTCTGGCTATAGATAAAAATGATAGGATAAAAAAACATAATGCCACATCATTTTTGAATCAAGCTGTCATGCAGTCCAATAGACTACATTCAGTGGCTGTACCTCTGCTTGTATTGCTCTGGTGAATTGAAAGGTTTGGAACCTGCAGGTGCACAGGGCCCACTCTTGTGAGGTTCTTAGGGCTCCAAATTGCCACTCCCCTCAGATGAGGTTCAAAGTTTGTAGCTGGTTTGTGGTATTAACCCTGATATTCTATGATAAGTGTTTGCATGTTAAAAGCATAATGAATGTTTTATTTATATAGCATGTTGGGCATTGATAGTTCCGTATAAATAATAGTTATAATAATAAACTCAGCTTTGGCATGTGTAAGCAGTACTCACTTTAAAGATGAAGAAGTTAGGTGATAAACGTATTTTAAGAACTAATGGCTTAAAATTTATTTTATAAACTACAGGTGCAACAACCTCCCTCCCATATCCCCCAAATCCCTTGCATAGCCAAATTTTTATATTTGCCCCCAATTTTATAACTCAAGAACTCCATGTTTAAATATGGAGTGAATTCTTATTGAACAGCTATAAACCTTGAAGTATAAAAGTCCATTAGAATTTAACAGAAAACAACCAGCTGTTTTATAGGGTTTTTTAAAGTCGTGCTATGAATTCAATAGATAATTACATCCCTACTTTAGAATTCTATAGGCTGATTTAAAGGTTTTTAAGAGTAATTTCTATTTATTGGTTTCATCCCTATTATATCCTATAGGACGTTCCTGTAAGGATTTATAATAAAAGCTGACAGCCTTAACTGAAGTATCACAAAGCAACACCAATCAGATACACAGTAAAGCTATTTAACACACTTGATTTGAAATGTACCATTAAATTAGCTGATGAGCTTTACCATTTCTATACATTAGTAAAAACCAAGCTTGCATATGTTGTTTTCGGAGCACGTTTTCATGCCTGTGGCTTAATTCATTACATATACTGTACGAGACGACAGAAGAGTAAGAGTTTAATTTTAAGGTTTTAGAAAGTACATGTATCAAAGCTTTAGTGACGATAAAGAAAAAGAGTATGCTTTAGGTCAAACTACTTTAAATAATTACTATTAAAATAAATAGGGTGCGGTTTGTTTTAAAAGTGCAATACAAGTACAAATTTAATATGAATTAAACAGTCTCTATTAAATAGTTACAGTGCTAAAGATCAGGGAGTCTAATGTAGGTTAGAACTATCGGTTTAGGGCTGACAACCACCATAGAACATTTCAACCATCAGATTTGTGGTTAGAGTAACTGCTTATTTTACATAATTCTTTGTGCTGTGATGCTCTTGCAATTTATGGAACATTTTAAAAGGATATATTTGTGTGCAAGTACACATGAATGACAACCGGCTTCCAAAGGTACCCAAACTGCTAAAAAGCAACATTCAGTGCAGGCTGACATCAGAAAATTGCATAGTGCATGTGGAAACAATGTCACGTTTCAGATACATGGTGATGTTAACAAAAGGCCTACTTCTGTCATCTCCTATGTTGAATGGTGCCTTATTCCATGCATAGTTCCACGGAAATTATTTGGAGAAATTATATAGTAAAGTCCAATTCAATGTGCCTAAGGCTGGCAGATCTATGCCCAAAGCAAGCAGATTTAACAATCCTGCATGTTCTGACAGAAGCAAAGAGAAGAGGTGAACTCAGATGGGCTGGTTTTTGACCTACCAGTGACCACAGGCAGCAGAGAATTAGGAATGCTGTTTTAATAATGTCTTTGGTTACTGCCAAAAAATTCTATTAGCAGATGTGTACATTTTTCCAGATGTCTATTACTAAAGTCTCTTCAAGGATTGTCCCTGAAAGAGCTGTGTTCCACACAGCATCACTCCCCCACCCCTTTACAGTGACAACACAGTGACAAGTGCCATAAAAATGCCTAGAAGTAAATACACAAACCCTAGTCCTTCACCCCCTTCTTCCACCCGGAGGTTTTCCCAGGCTTTGGCCAAAGGGATCTGGCCAAGCTCAATTCAAGGCTTATTTATAAGTTATCTTGAGAGACAGTTCTTAAGGTACCCAGAACTGAGAGTCACCTGGTTATCTCTCCCCTGCCTCTGATAAGAGGGAGACTTGCTTGTGCTTAACTGGGTGTCAGATCCCTGACACCACCAGCGTATTAGCCACCCAAGCACTCTCCTCTGGGCTATGCTAGCTCTTGCTTCGCCTTGCAGGTTAAAAAACAGGTGCAGCCTAATCCCCAAGCCCTTTGAAATATTCCCCTGTGATATCCAACCCCTTATCCCCTGAACACTGACAGAAATACCAGTTCTGCTGCCAGTGGTCAGGATCAGCTCCTAGCTTAATATCACAGCACTTATCTGTTGATACTGAAAACAAGGATAAGTTTATTACAAAGATTCAAGTTAATGGAAACAAAATGTTACATATAAAACAAAAGCATAACATGCTTTCTAGAGATTAAATTTAACAGGTAACCTCCTGCCTAAAGAAGTTTCTCACCCCAAATGTCCTTTGCGTCGTTTCAACCAAGCCTGGTTGTGATCCCATTTTCATAGCTGTAATTGCACTGCCCAACTACTGCCCAGGTGAAGGATAAAGGAGTGTTTTCCTTGGTTTTTCCTTATATCCCCCAAAGTTCATGGTCTCTACCTTGGTCAAGATAACCCCCTCTCCAGTGTGCTGCCTCCCTGTTGATTTCACATCCACCAGTTTGAGTTTGTATGTACATGGGGCTTCCATTGTGTTGTCTTCCACTGCTTATTTACATGTTGACCGAGAGGCAGGTGAAAAGAACATCTTTTGTCTAATAGAAAGCCTGTTTGTTCAGTCTGCCTTGATAAAATCTTCAGGAGCATATTTTCAGTATAAATACGCAACTTCTTATATAGTATCTGTCCCTACGTTTCACAGCAATACTAATGACCAGGGTGATTCTGGCTTTCATTTAAGACCTCACGTGGCATTCTTTGGTGAACCAGAATGTACATACCAGAGTCAGGATATTCTTGGAAACCCTTTGCCAGTTGGCATCGAGGGGCTGGTTCTTAGGGTCAGGCTTTCTCCTGAGGGTTGTCCATCTCCCTGAAAGAGTTGTGTTCCTAGCAGCATCACTCCCCACATTTACAATGATACCACAGTGATAAACGCCATAAAGATGCCTAGAAGTAAATACACAAAATCTAATCCAGGGGTCCTCAAACTGGGGGTCATGCAGTTATTACATGGTGTGGGGGGGTCACGAGCTGTCAGCCTCAACCCCAAACCCTGCTTTGCATCCAGAATTGATAATGGTGTTAAATATATTTTAAAAGTGTTTTTAATTTATATGTGGGGGGTGGAGGGGGGAAGGTCGCACTCAGAGGCTAGCTATGTGAAAGGGGTCACCACTACAAAAGTTTGAGAATCACTGGTCTAATCCTTCACCCTCTTCCAACCCTGAGGTCTACCCAGGCTTTTGGCCAAAGGAACCTGGCTAAGATCCCTTCAGGGCTTATTTATCATTTATCTTGAGGGGTCACACTCTGCAGCATGACTCTCTCTCTCACCTCCAGGAGACAAAGGTATTACTTACCATTTTAGTCTAACCATAATGCTAAAAAAAAAAATACAAAATCTGTCTAGTAAAAATATGAAGGAGATCAGAAACCTTCGATAAAGTGACCTTCACCTCTCCCTTTTGCTTCTGCATGGTCAAATTGAATGAATTAAATAATCTTGTTTGGGCACAAATCTGCGAGCCTTACGTACACTGAACTTTACTAAGCAAGTACTCCAGTTAATTTCTGTGAAACTACTCACAGAATTAGGTGCAACTACAAATCCGCATTTCCCATTGATAATACCTACCGTTAACAACACAATGTAATGTTTGAGCCTGAACCTGTTTTAAAGACTTTGTATCTTTCTCTAAATAATTGCATCAATATTTTGCCAGCAGGTCCATCAGCTAAAAACTGGTCCATGTTCTCCCTTGCAAAGAGCAGACAATGTTATCAACTAGAGTGGAGTTACTTTCAAAATCCTATTGCTGTGCCTGTATGCTTTGTGGGAGTGCTCAGAAGAGCACAGTACGCCAGTAATCTGCTATTTGCACTGATACCCTGATCATCTTCAAAGTCCTGATTTCAGTTTATATAGCCCATAGGATAGACCACTGCTATCTCACCGTCTCTCCTTCTGGCACCGCAAAGACAATAATTGCCTAGCATACTAGGTTTAACAGAGCCCCAATATAAACCTGAGGTAACCAGAGGTAAAGTCTCCTCAACCGCAGACCAAAGCTCTCAGAGGAGATCAGGAAGTATCCAGTTCTTCCCATTTTCAGGTCACTCACCGCTTTACCACAGCATACCCCACAGAGCCAGAGCAGGAAAAAATCTAGCTGTGTTCAGGAAGCAGCCAATGATTAGACCAAGAGCAGGACGGAGATGTTGTTCTTACTGGGTTTATATCCTTGTATGACACATGGGCACTACAAAGGTGCTTTAGAAATGGAGAGTGGACTGCAGAGAGCAGGTTGCTGCTTCTCCCAAGGCAATCCACTATGAGTTCAAACTGCAGAAATGCTTTTGGTGGTGGCAGGCCAAGGGGACTCAAAGTGATTGGGAAACCAATATTATGGGGAAATTGTTCAGCCCAGCTCCCATGTGGCTACAGACAGTGTAGCAGAATGCTAAAACTGTAATATACTGTTCAGCCACTAGGAGGCACTGTAAACTACCTTGTCTATGTATTAAAGCAGGGGTTCTCAAACTGGGGATTGTGACCCCTCAGGGGGTCATGAGGTTATTACATGGGGGGGTCACAAGCTGTTAGTCTCCACCCCAAACACTGCTCCCCTCCAGTATTTATAATAGTGTTAAATATTTTTAAAGTGTTTTTCATTTATAAGGGGGGGTCACACTCAGACTTGCTGTGTGAAAGGGGTCCCCATTACAAAAGTTTGAGAACCACTGTATTAAAGCATTTTATTATGCACACATCTGGTGTGTACGTCACTCCGAAACAAGCTCTGTAGCCAGTCCATATCTGGTAGAGGAACATGACATGGTGTCAAAAGCAAACTAGTGCCCTTCTTTGCCCTTCTGAGTTAGAGATCAACATCAGCAGAAGCTACTGGATATAGTCCGTCACATAGGTGCTGGCTTTTTTCCTTTGCCTGGGCGGGCTCAACCCCGGCCCTTCCCCCACTCCACCTCTTCCACCAAACCCTTACTCCTGCCTCTTTCTGCCCAAGTTGTTATGTGTTCAAGTCATATAATTAGAAAGCTAGTACAATTCCGAGACACTTAACAGACAAAGAGCATGAAAGCATAAATAGTAGGGATGTAAAACTTAGGCGGAGATGTGATGCAATGCTAAACTGTATTCTACTGTTCAGCCACTAGGTGGCAGTGTGTGTAAAAATACCTTATTTAAACTAACCTGAGTCATACCTGGCAGTGATTAAGGATTTTAAGATGAACACATGTGGTATCTTACTCAGAAGCAAGCTCTGTATGCAGTCTATATATCAGGGATCGGCAACCTTTGGCACGCAGCTTGCCAGGGTAAGCACTTTGGCGGGCCGGTTTGTTTACCTGCCGCGTCCGCAGGCTCGGCTGATCGTGCCTCCCACTGGCCGCGGTTCGCTGCTCCAAGCCAATGGGGGCGGTGGGAAGTGGTGGTCAGCACATCCCTTGGCCCGCGCCGCTTCCCTGTGCAGGAATATGACAGACAATCTAATTCTGATTTATATTAAAGTACCTGTTCTCTGCTCTGGCTGTGTAAAGGGACATTAAAGTGAGCATGAATTCACTGCCACATTAAGGTCACCCTTTATACTGCCAGAGCAGTTATGAGAGAGGCCTTACTATAAATGAGAATCAGGCTCAGAATATTTGTCAGACTGAATGCAACCTAAAAAGCAAGCACTGTCCACAGGTAATGGCAGAGAGGGGGATACCAGGGACCTTAGTACAACCCCCTGCTCAAAGCAGGACCAATCCCCAACTAAATCATCCCAGCCAAGGCTTTGTCAAGCCTGACCTTAAAAACCTCTAAGGAAGGAGATTCCAACCACCTCCCTAGGTAACCCATTCCAGTGCTTCACCACCCTCCTAGTGAAAAAGTTTTTCCTAATATCCAACCTAAACCTCCCTCACAGCAACTTGAGACTGTTACTCCTTGTTCTGTCATCTGGTACCACTGAGAACAGTCTAGATCCATCCTCTTTGGAACCCCCTTTCAGGTAGTTGAAAGCAGCTATCAAATCCCCCCTCATTCTTCTCTTCTGCAGACTAAACAATCCCAGTTCCCTCAGCCTCTCCTCATAAGTCATGTGCTCCAGCCCGCTAATCATTTTTGTTGCCCTCCGCTGGACTCTTTCCAATTTTTCCACATCCTTCTTGTAGTGTGGGGCCCAAAACTGGACACAGTACTCCAGATGAGACCTCACCAATGTCGAATAGAGGGGAATGATCATGTCCCTCAATCTGTTGGCAATGCTCCTACTTATACAACCCAAAATGCTGTTAGCCTTCTTGGCAACAAGGGCACACTGTTGACTCATATCCAGCTTCTCGTCCACTGTAACCCCTAGGTCCTTTTCTGCAGAACTGCTGTCTAGCCACTCAGTCCCTAGTCTGTAGCAGTGCATGGGATTCTTCTATCCTAAGTGCAGGACTCTGCACTTGTCCTTGTTGAACCTCATCAGGTTTCTTTTGGCCCAATCCTCTAATTTGTCTAGGTCCCTCTGTATCCTATCCCTACCCTCCAGCGTATCTACCACTCCTCCCAGTTTAGTGTCATCTGCAAACTTGCTGAGGGTGCAGTCCACGCCATCCTCCAGATCATTAATGAAGATATTGAACAAAACTGGCCCCAGGACCGACCCTTGGGGCACTCCACTTGATACCAGCTGCCAACTAGCCATAGAGCCATTGATCACTACCCGTTGAGCCCGATGACCTAGCCAGCTTTCTATCCATCTTTATAGTCCATTCATCCAGCCCATACTTCTTTAAGTTGCTGGCAAGTATACTGTGGGAGACCATATCAAAAGCTTTGCTAAAGTCAAGGAATAACACGTCCACTGCTTTCCCCTCATCCACAGAGCCAGTTATCTCATCATAGAAGTCAATTAGGTTAGCCAGGCATCACTTGTCCTTGGTAAACCCAGGCTGATTGTTCCTGATCACTTTCTTCTCCTCTAAGTGCATCAGAATTGATTCCTTGAGGACCTGCTCCATGATTTTTCCAGGGACTGAGGTAAGGCTGACTAGCTTGTAGTTCCCCGGATCCTCCTCCTTCCCTTTTCTAAAGATGAGCACTACATTAGCCTTTTTCCAGTCATCCGGGACCTCCCCCGATCACCATGAGTTTTAAAGATAATGGCCAATGGCTCTGCAATTATATCTGCTAACTGCTTTAGCACCCTCAGATGCGGCGCATCCGGCCCTATGGACTTGTGCTCGTCCAGCTTTTCTAAATAGTTCTGAACCTCTTTCTCCACGGAGGGCTGGTCACCTCCTCCCCTTGCTGTGCTGCCCCATGCAGTAGTCTGGGAGCTGACCTTGTTCGTGAAGACAGAGGCAAAAAAAGTATTGAGTATGTTAGCTTTTTCCACATCCTCTGTCACTAGGTTGCCTTCCTATTCAGTAAGGGGCCCACACTTTCCTTGACTTTCTTCTTGTTCCTAACAACATACCTGAAGAAACCCTTCTTGTTACTCTTAACATCTCTTGCTAGCTGCAACTCCAAGTGTGATTTTGGCCTTCCTGATTTCACTCCTGCAAGCCTGTGCAAATATTTTTATACCCCTCCCTGGTCATTTGTCCAATCTTCCACTTCTTGTAAGCTTCTTTTTTGTGTTTAAGATTAGCAAGGATTTCACTGTCAAGCCAAGCTGGTCACCTGCCATATTTACTATTCTTTCTACACATCGGGATGGTTTGTTCCTGCCACCTCAATAAGGATTCTTTAAAATACAGCCAGCTCTCCAGGATTCCTTTCCCCCTCATGTTATTCTCCCAGGAGATCCTGCCCATCAGTTCCCTCAGAGAGTCAAAGTCTGCTTTTCTGAAGCCCAGGGTCCGTATTCTGCTGCTCTCCTTTCTTCCTTGTGTCAGGATCCTGAACTTGACCCACTGTCTCCCAGGTTCCCATCCACTTTTGCTTCCCCTACTAATTCTTCCTTGTTTGTGAGCAGCAGGTCAAGAAGAGCTCTGCCCCTAGCTGGTTCCTCCAGCACTTGCACCAGGAAATTGTCCCCTACACTTTCCAAAAACTTCCTGGATTGTCTATGCACCGCTGTATTGCCCACCCAGCAGATATTGGGGTGATTGAAGTCCCCCATGAGAACCAGGGACTGTAATCTAGTAACTTGTTAGTTGCCGGAAGAAAGCCTTGTCCACCTCATCCTCCTGGTCTGGTGGTCTATAGCAGACTCCCACCACGACATCACCCTTGTTGCTCACACTTCTAAACTTAATCCAGAGATTCTCAGTTTTTTCTGCAGTGTCATACTGGAGCTCTGAGCAGTCACACTGCTCTCTTACATACAATGCATCTCCTCCACCTTTTCTGTCCTGCCTGACCTTCCTGAACAGTTATTCCACCAGGTCTCTGTTATTCCAATCACATCATAATTCCTTGAGTGTGCCAGGACTTCTAGTTCTCCCAGCTTGTTTCTCAGGCTTCTTGCATTTGTGTATAGGCACTTAAGTTAACTTGCTGATCGTCCTGCTTTCTCAGTATGAGGCAGGGGTCCTCCCCTCTTGTGCTCTCCTGCTTGTGCTTCCTCCCAGCATCCCACTTACCTCGGCGCTTTGATCTCCTTCCCCAGTGAACCTAGTTTAAAGCCCTCTTCACTAGATTAGCCAACCTGCTTGCGAAGATACTCTTCCCTCTCTTCGTTAAGTGGAGCCCGTCTCTGCCTAGCATTCCTTCTTGGAACACCATCCCATGGTCAAAGAATCCAAAGCCTTCTCTCCGACACCACCTGTGTAGCCATTCATTGACTTCCACGATTCGACGGTCTCTACCCGGGCCTTTTCCTTCCATAAGGAGGATGGACGAGAACACCATTTGCGCCTCAAACTCCTTTATCCTTTTTCCCAGAGCCACGTAGTCTGCAGTGATCCGCTCAAGGTCATTCTTGTCAGTATCATTGGTGCCCACGTGGAGAAGCAGAAAGGGGTAGCGATCTGAGGGCTTGATGAGTCTCGGCAGTCTCTGTCACATCGTGAATCCTAGCTCCTGGCAAGCAGCACACTTCTCGGTTTTCCCGGTCGGGATGGCAGACAGATGACTCAGTCCCCCTGAGGAGATAGTCCCCGACCACCACCTGCCTCCTTCTCTTGGGAGCGGTGGTTGAGGAACCCCCATCCCTAGGACAGTGCATTTCATGCCTTCCAATCGGTGGAGTCCCCTTCTGCTCCCTTCCCTCAGATGTATCATCTAGTCCACTCTCCGCATTTGTACCTGTGGAGAGAACATGAAAACAGTTGCTCACCAGTATCTGCATTGCTGGTACATGGACGCTCCTCCTTCTTCTTCTGGAGGTCACATGCTGCCAAATTTCTTCACCGTCCTTCTGTCCCCACTGCGCAGCCTGCTCTGATTCTTCAGAATGTTGTGCCCGTAGAAGCATATCCTGACGTCTGTCCAGGAAATCTTCTGCACAGGCCACATTTTAATTAATGCACAAATAGAATATCCAGCTGCAAACTCGTGAACTAATTTTTGCCACAGACAAGTCAAACCTTGTATGACATTTCACATTTTTTCCCCCCTGAGTTCTACCCCATCAGTTGTGCACCCACCAAGCTCTTGTTCTGAAATTTGTCTCCCAGGCCTTTTCTGTACTGGATTTTCAGTTACTGCTATAGCTGCAACACTAGAAAGCCCTAGTGTGGATATATATTGTATATGTATAGCTTACCCTAACAGTGCAAATCACACTGTGGTGGTGTAAACTGTGTGCCGATAAGGAACTGGCAATGGTGAAATCCCAGTTTGGACAACAGGAAAGCTAACATTCGTCAAATTGATAACCTGAATTTCTTTGTCTCATCATGTTTCTGCTTTCTATCTCATTACTGTGCATTAAAATATGGCCCTCTGGTCTTATTTCACATATTAATTCAGTCTTTAACCGTATCACCTGTATAACATGCCTCATCAGAGTCATGATTCTAGCTGAGAATAATGCCCTTCAACATACAAATAATCTCTCCCCATACCTACCTTTCATACATGGAGACCTTGGTGCTATCTTCAGTCTTGTTGCAACACAATATTTCTTTCTCCCAGGTTGACATGTTGATCTTGTGCTCTTGGTTAGCCTTCAAATAGCCTCTTGGTCATAGGGAATATGTGGGACTACCAAGTGGGGGCATGGCTTGAGCTTTCACACTAATCGGGAAGTGTTGAAAAAGCTCTGATTGCACAGTACTGCTGCCGTAGAGCTCAAATTTACCTGAATGAGGCATAGCCCACATGGAAGGAGACCTACGGAAGTCCATCCTGAGGCTTT
This sequence comes from Trachemys scripta elegans, assembly GCF_013100865.1. Classification (NCBI taxonomy): domain Eukaryota; kingdom Metazoa; phylum Chordata; order Testudines; family Emydidae; genus Trachemys; species Trachemys scripta. The sequence continues at coordinate 243,359,302 of NC_048299.1, forward strand.
ATAGTCAAAACAGTGGGGAAAATGTCATCTGAGAAGAAATTATCCTGACTGTCATTCTGTAGAATTCCCATTAGATTCAATTCTTCAAAAAGTCACCTATTTTATACTTATTGATGCTTATTGTAGCTTGCTCTGTTATTTCCATAGAATCTGAAATTTCTGTTGACTGACACTTAAAGACAAGCCTGGACCTGATGAATAGCACCTGCTGCTGTTGAATTTGGCTAGCTAACGGTTCATGGCTCTAGCAGATGTTCCTGCTCTTTAAACAAGTAGGAACTTTATTGGTCGTTTCCTTTTTCCCACCTCCCCACCCTCTCTCTTTCCCTCAGAGGAACAAATTCCAGCACAGTTGAAATCTGGAAATATGCCATTTGGGTTTGAACAAAATACGGGCTTGACACATATCCAATCTCAGAACTGTGACAGAGGTTCTCTGATATCAGAGAGTCTAACATGACAGAAGTGTCAGTCTGAGTCTTCATTCCAGTTACAAATTGGTTCTAGTTGTTGTACTAAAAAAAAAAAAAAAGTTCAGTAGCAAAGAAATTATATTCAGGAAATTTTATTGTAACTGTTCATAAGTCTGCCTTCAGCAGCCAATAAGGTAGACTATCTAACAAAGTACAAGACCCCACAGCTGTAGTCATGAAGTACATTCCATGGCATGAAATCTTTTAAGTTTCTGCATTTTTTAAGGGTTTTTTTTTTGTTTTTGTTTTTCATCAGGTCTCTTATCAACACACTTCTAGCTCCTTTTGGGTCTCTGAGTAACTACAGTAGAATCTCAGAGTTACGAACACCTCGGGAATGGAGGTTGTTCCTAACTCTGAAATATTTGTAACTCTGAACAAAATATTATGGCTGTTCTTTAAAAAGTTTACAACTGAACATTAACTGAATACAGCTTTGAAACTTTATTATGGAGAAGAAAAATGCCAGTTTTAACCAACTTAATTTAAATGAAATAATCACAGAAAGTTTCTTTACCTTGTCAAATCTTTTATTAAACGTTTTTTAGTCATTTATGCTTAATACAGTGTTGTACTCTCTACTTTTTTTGTCCCTGCAGCCTGATTGTGTACTCTCCGTTCCAAATAAGGTGTGTGGTTGATCAGTCAGTTTGTAACTCTGGTGTTCATAACTATGAGGTTCTACTGTACTTCCACTGTGTTTGCGATAAGGATATTGTGTGAAATAGCATATTGTTAAGTAAATTCATTTGCAGGCAATGAAGCAATTAATTTTAAATTTAGCTAGACCTCTGCAAGAAGCAGGAAATTTTATAATGAAAATAAAGTGATCAAAATATTAGTCATGAAATTCAAGGAAAGAATAAAAACACGTCTCTCAAGGAGCTGAAAATGTATTTATGTAGTAGTTATTTCCAATCTGTTGTACCATCTGATGATCTTAAGCATTAAAAACATTTAATGGAAATTCTAAATAAAGAAAATTTCTCACAAACAGCTGACAAAAAAAGAGAAATTCCTCAGACACAGGGCTAACTTCTGCTCTAAGTAACAACAAGGAGTTACACTGGTGTAAATCCAGATTAACTGACAGAACAGTTTGATTCATTTAATGCCTCAGGGGAAGAACAGGGCTAATTAAAATGTAAATAGAAAGGGTATTCAAAACTGTTGTGTACAAGAGGAGGTTTACAGTGAAGTCCTCTGAGTGAAATTCTTTTGCAAAGAACTATTTCATTTATAAGTAGAGACTTACTCCAACTGCAGTTGCAAGTTGCACATTGCAATGCTTCAGAACAATTTGATGATCTTTGATGATTTCCACTCTTTTTTTTATTTTAAAACAATGCAGCAGATTTAACATCTTTTGTCTAATGATCTTAAAGTGCCTTTCAGATGTAAGATTTTATTCATTAACAGCAGTTTTCCTGTGAAGTAGGAAGAGTATTATCTGGTTGTATGGATAAGGAAACTGAAACCTGGTCTACACTGGGAGGGGGGGAATCGATCTAAGTTACGCAACTTCAGCTACGTGAATAAAGTAGCTGAAATCGACGTACTTAGATCTACTCACCGCAGTGTCTTCACTACGGTGAGTCAACTGCTGCCGCTGCCCCATCAACTCTGCCTGCGCCTCTCGCCAAGCTGGAGTACAGGAGTCAATAGGAGAGTGCCCGGGGATCGATTTATTGCGTCTAGACTAGACGCGATAAATCAATCCCCACTGGATCAATCGCTGCCCACCGATCCGGCCAGTAGTCAACACATACCCTGAGGTCTAGAGAAGTTAACTTGCAGGTCACAAAGGAAGTCTGACAGAGCTAGGAATAACACTCAGTTCTCCTGATTCCTAAGCCTGTGCTTTTGCCCCAGGACCATGTGTTGTGTTGCCAACCAGCTGTTCCTGCCCAAACTGAATGGAGAGTTGTGCATAGGACAATAGGTGCGATCACTGTGAGAGAATTTATTCTTTGCAAACCTTGCTCTGACTTTCGAGAATGCCAGTGATGGCAGACTGTCAAATTTCCCAAAGTTCTGTCCATTCTCCCTTGGGTTAGTTATAAGGCAAACAGGCCAAAGAAACAAAGAAACCCCAAACCTAAAACAGCCCTCCAGTTTTCTCTTCACTAGGATGTGCATGTTACATTGAATTGTCCTGTCTTCTGAAGTATGAAGATATTACTGTAGTTATAATTCTTATTGTATCCAGATGTGCCAGAAACTAAAATACAGGTCCAAAGAAGAGCTATCAGATTTAACTGCCGTCTCATAAATTATTAATTAAAGAGCCTGGGGAATGGCTCCCTAATCTTTCAAGAGATTTATAATGTTTTTGTTTCTGCAGCCTGCTAACTTTCCGTACAAGGAAGAGATTATGGCAGTAAATCCTACTTGTCTAGTTGTGATTATTCTACTCTTCATAAGCATCATTCTGGCTTTCAAGGTGAGCATGTGTATAAAATTCATCTTCTATATATGGAATATGTTTGGAATAGCGCTCCCCCTTTCTCTGCAGAACAACTATTTTGTTGACTTAACAAGGCTGAATAACCAGTGGGACATTAGTTACAACTAGCATGGATTTGACAGCAAGGAAGGAGATGGTAGATAATTGCAGCAGCTTTTAAAAAAACAAAAACAAAATATGGAAGTGCATTAATACCCACACGTGACTTAGTATGTTGTTGTTCTATGTGAATAAATCAGACAAATATATAGTCCAGTCAAATGATATTAGTGATATTTTCTTACATTATAAGGATTAGCTCATGTCATTCTCAAATGTGTTTGATATTTCATTTAATAAATATTTCCTTTAGGTTTTAGAAAGGATTAATCACAGGCCTGAATAGAAAAGTGACAATGCTAGGAAATTTATAGTACAAAAAAATCCTTGGGTTTTAGCTTGTCACATGCCAGTGTATATTTGCTCCAAGAGTGTAAATGACTAATGCAATTGAGATGAATTAATGTCCCTTTCTTCTCATATTTAGCTGATTCCCCTAGAGTTGGCATTATTACAAACTCTCACTTTCCTTAATGTTTGTTCTAGCAACATATAATTAATGCATATGTGTCTCAAAATATATGACTCACTAATAGTGGAAATATATACTAAAATACAGTCAGCATTGGCATTTTCATTTGAATTGCTTGTTTGCAAAAGAGTTGTTTTGCAGATTTATGGAGCCTGCTTAATGAAAAGAAAGTTGCCTAGTATCAAATGCATCGCACTATTTATCACTTTGATATACATAACAGATGGTATCACATTTGTGTATTGAAACTGAAAAGTACTGAACATAAAAAAAAAAAAAAAATTGCGTGCTTTCATGAATTGGAGTTCTTCTGTTAAAAGTAGAGAGAGGCGCACCATAGCCTAGCAAACATCGCAGGAGGGAAAGGTGATTCATAGAGTAAGAACTATAAAACAAAATAACATACGTAATTTAAAAAACATTTGGCAGCATGACACTCTTACATTTGGGTGGGGGTCCCTGTATCAAGCAAACTATTTTAAAGGAGGAATCTAAATGAGGGGCCATTTGTGTTTTGCAAATATGGCAAAAACCCAACAACCCCAAAGCAATAGTCCTTTTGGCCTTCAGTTTTCACCAGAAATGTACTATTTCAGATGTTTAATCTCTCCAAAGAACCAGTTTTAGGGCAAATCGACACTTGAAGCGCTGCATTGGCACAGCCGCACTGATGCAGCTATGCCATTGTAGCACGTAAGTCAGTGTTTCTCAAAGTGGGGTCGCCGCTTGTGTAGGGAAAGCCCCTGGCGGACCGGGCCAGTTTGTTTACCTGCCCTGTCCGCAGGTCCGGCCAATTGCAGCTCCCATTGGCCACGGTTCACCGCTGCAGGCCAGTGGGAGCTGCTGAAAGCGGCGGCCAGTACATCCCTCAGCCTACGCCACTTCCAGCAGCTCCCATTGGCCCGGAGCAGTGAACCGCGGCCAGTGGGAGCCGCGATGGGCCAGACCTGCGGACGGTTCAGGTAAACAAACCAGCCCGGCCCGCCAGGGGCGTTCCCTGCACAAGCGGAGACCCCAGTTTGAGAAACACTGATGTAAGTGAACGTGCTCTATGTCAATGGAAGAGCTTCTTCCGTTGGTGTAGTTAATCCATCTCCCCAAGAAGCTCTCCCATTGACTGTCTACATGGAGGGTTAGATCGGTATAACAATGTCACATCCCTGAGCAACGTAGTTATACAAATATAAGTCTGTAGTGTAGACGGGGTCTTAGACACCACCAAATGTAGGAGTTTCCCATCTGGCCAAGGGAAGGCATCCAGCACCAGAGATGTATTTATTAGAGCTGTGCTAATATCTGACTTTTTTTTTTCCTCCCCTGTTTGCTGGCAGTCTGAAAAATTGGGAAAAAAAAAAAAAAAAAGTCAAATGAAACATACCATTCAACATGAAAGGAAACATTTTGTTTTGATTCTGAGCTTTTTAAAAACTTTCTAAATGAAGTTGAAATAAATTTGGAAACAAAAGTTTCACATCTAAAGTTGACATTTCAAAAATGCCACAATGAAACTTCTGATTTTTTTTTTGAGGGGGTGGGGGGTGGGAGCAGTTTAATTGAAACAATTCGCTGAAGAAAGTTACAGCCAAAAGTTTCACCTGGTTCTGGTATTTATACATTAATGATTAAACATTAGTTTTGACATTTGAGTGTACTACAACAGAATACCACTGTCTCCTGCTTGAAGACCCAAGCCCAGATTCTTGCCTGTGTTTGGGTTGCTCTGCACATCACTATTATTTAAAGCTGGCACTCTCGTCTGAGTATGGAGGGAATCTCTCATGGCCTAGAATCATGGCTCCTAAAACACACACTTCCCTTCAGCTGGCTTAGGGAGCGTGGCCACAGCTTCCTGGCAGTCTCCAGCTGCCATGATGAACATATGGGAAAACCATTCAGACTGCTTTAACTTCCACTGGGGGGACAGGCTTGGTGTAGTACTGACCCAGGTGACCAAGTGAGCACAAAGGTAGCAGAAAACCACCTTGGCAACCCCTCCTCCGACAATGCACTGGGTGCTCTTCAGCTGCCTGGGCCCTAGATTTCTTTTCTTTTTTTTTTTTGCAAATGAGGCAGCAGAAAAGATATTCCAATTTTTGCACATTTTGCAGAATAAGCTGATCTCAGCACTAGGGAGTATTCCTGTAAGTTACATGTATACATCCCTGTGCCTTGATATGAAACTGTTCTCTGTATCTTTGTACCCTAGGGGAACTCTAGGTGGGGACAGGGCTTGCAGGAAGAGATTTAATAAGATTTCTAATAGCGAAGTTTGCTAGCCCACAGACATTTCTGGGTGTACTGCAGGAGGAAGGTGAGGAGCGCAGAGCCTCTCTAAAGCAGGGAAGTTACTTTAATTAAAGTTAAATTCAAATTTTAATTATGTAGACATTTTTGGGCCAGCAGATCAAGGCCTTTTCCATGTCAAAATACAACTGAAACCTTGTAAAACCAAACCACTGGATCGTATTAATCTTTGGCAGTCAGTACAGCTTTGCTTTGTGGTTTTCTGGGTATGGCGTGTTTGGCCACCCTTACTGTCTGAAAATGGGTATTTGTATTGTGCTCACAAGATAGATGTAAGTGCAGATTGTATTTGCATAGGCCCATGTGAAATGGCCCTTTCAAGGTACATCTTCACAGTGACTGGCAGCCCATTGCAGCGAATCTCAGAGCCTGGGTTAACAGACTCAGGTTTGCAGGACACCACTGAAAATAGCTGTGTAGACATTTGGGCTCGGGCTCTGAAGCCTAGGGAACAGGATGGGCTTCAGAGCCCGAGCTCCAGCCTGCACCCCAATTACCACACAGCTGTCTCTAGCACCATCGCTCAAGCCCAGGTCAGTCAACCCAGGCTCTGAGACTTGCTGTCCTGGGCTGTGTATAGGTACCCATTGAGTCTGTTGTATTTCTTCCTATGGCACTGAAACAGCTAAGAAATAGGAATTGCTAATCTTTTGTGCAGCCCAGTTCTATAGTATTACTGTGATCTATGTTGCTTAACAAATAGAAATTAATTTGGGGGTTTATTAAAGTTTTGTCAGGATGGAATGTAATGAATGTTAGTGTTCTTGAAATGGAGATCATCAGGCAATGTGCAAGTTTCCCCACTCAGTTCTTCCCAGGCACCTTTATCCTATCTTGCCATACCTTTGGCCTGGTCTACACTATGACTTTAATTCGGATTTAGCAGCGTTAAATCGAATTAACCCTGCACCCGTCCACACGATGAAGCCATTTATTTGGAAATAAAGGGCTCTTAAAATCGATTTCTGTACTCCTCCCCGACGAGCGGAGTAGCGCCAAAATAGATATTGTCATTTCGAATTAGGATTAGTGTGGCCGCAATTCAATGGTATTGGCCTCGGGGAGCTATCCCACAGTGCACCATTGTGACCGCTCTGGACAGCAATCTGAACTTGGATGCACTGGCCAGGTAGACAGGAAAAGCCCTGCGAACATTTGAATTTCATTTCCTGTTTGCCCAGCGTGGAGAGCACAGGTGACCACAGATAGCTCATCAGCATAGGTAACCATGTAGGCCGATAATCAAAAAAGAGCACCAGCATGGACCGTACTGGATCTGATCACTATATGGGGAGAGGATTCAGTGCTAGCAGAACTTTGTTCGAAAAGACGAAATGCCAAAACTTTTGAAAAAATCTCCAAGGGCATGATGAAGAGAGGCCACAACAGGGACTCAGATCAGTGCCGCCTGAAAGTCAAGGAGCTCAGACAAGCCTATCAAAAGACAAAGGAGGCAAACGGTCGCTCCGGCTCAAAGCCACGGACATGCCGCTTTTGCGCCGAGCTGCATGCAGTTCTAGGGGGGGTGCCACCACTACCCCACCTCTCACCGTGGATTCCGAGGCGGGGATAATCTCATCAGCTACACCTGAGGATTCTGCGGACGGGGAAGAGGAGGAGGAGGAGGACGAGCTTGCGGAGAGCACACAGCACTCCGTTCTCCCCAACAGCCAGGATCTTTTTTTCAGCCTGACTGAAGTACCCTCCCAAGCCAGTATCCAAGACCATGACCCAATGGAAGGGACCGCAGGTGAGTTTACCTTTTAAAATATAAAACTTGTTTTAAAAGCAAGTGTTTTTTAATGATTACTTTGCCCTGAGGACTTGGGATGCAATCGCGGCCAGTACAGCTACTGGAAAAGTCTGTTAACGTGTCTGGGGATGGAGCGGAAATCCTCCAGGGACATCTCCATGAAGCTCTCCTGGAGGTACTCCAAAAGCCTTGCCACAAGGTTTCTGGGCAGTACAGCCTTATTCCATCCTCCATGGTAGGACACTTGACTATGCCATGCGAGTAGCAAGTAATCTGGTATCATTGCATGACAAAGCCTGGCAGCGTATGATTCCGGTGTTTGCTGGCATTCAAGCAACATCCGTTCTTTAGCTCGCTGTGTAATCCTCAGGAGAGTGATATCGCTCATGGTAACCTGATTGAAATACAGAAATTTAATTAAGGGGACAGAGGTGGCCGTTCCTACTGGGCTGTTTGCCTGTGGCTGAAAAGAAATCCTTCCCTGCAGTTAGCCAAGCGTGGGGGGAGGGGAATTGGCCCATAGCTTTTCGCGTTTGGCTAGCAGGGATCTTCCCTGTTACCAGCCTCGCGGTGGGGGAGAGGGATAAAGCGATCATCCCAGAGACTTGGATGAGGGGGGGGGGCGGTTAGTTTGTTTTCTGCTGCTGAAGGTTAATAGAAAAACCACAGCAGTCAACGGGCTTTGCTTGGTATGTGGGAAAGGAGGGCGCAGAAGCCGAAAGACAATGGCTTACCATGGCCGCATGCAAGCTGAATTCTGTTGCCTGGACCTGCGTCTGTGATCTCTAACACCAAAGCCACAGGCACTCAATATTAAGATGGAAAATGCGACCTTGTACTGAAATCACATGTGCTATGTAATGTGAATAGTGTTGTGCACCATGAAAGAGTATAAGCATTGTTCTGTAAAATGTATCATTTTAAAAATTTCTCTCCTTTTTTCCAACCCTCCCTCCTCCGTCCCGAAGGCTATCTCAGATAAGGTGGCGGAGAAAGAGGACGCGAGACAAGATGTTCTCGGAAATAATGGAATGCACCCGTAATGAAAGAGCTCATTTGAATGAGTGGAAGGACACGGTATCTAAATATAGGAAAGATGCCAGTGAACGTGAGGTTATGAGGGATGCTCGAGATGAGAGGTGGCAGGCTGCAACGCTGGGGCTGCTGCGTGATCAAACGGACATGCTCCGGCATCTGGTGGAGCTTCAGGAACGGCAGCAGGATAACAGACTGCCGCTGCAACCGCTGTATAACCTCCCTCCCCCCTCACCATGTTCCATATCCTCCTCACCCAGACGTGTAAGTATGCGGTGGGGGAGGCTCCGTGCACCCTCCCACTCCACCCAGTGGACAGCCCAACCAAAAGGCTGTCATTATATTGAATTTTTTCAGTGGCCTTTTATTTCCCTCCTATCCTCCTCCCAAACCTCACCCAGATTACCTTGTCAGTTCTCTCCCTATGTTTATAATCAATTAATAAAGAATACATGATTTTTAAACGATAGTGACTTTATTTCCTTTAAAAGCAAGCTGTGATTTAAGGGGGAGGGTGGTTTGCTTACAGGGAATGAGTCAATCAAGGGGGCGGGTTTTCAACAAACAGAACTTTCACACCATAGCCAGTCATGAAACTGGTTTTCAAAGCTTCTCTGATGCGCAGTGCTTCCTAGTGTGATCTTCTAATCGCCCTGGTGTCTGGCTGCGCATAATCAGCAGCCAGACGATTTGCCTCAGCCTCCCACCCCGCCGTAAAGGTCTCCTCCTTACTTTCACAGAGATTGTGGAGCACACAGCAAGCAGCAATAACAACGGGGATATTGGGTTGGCTGAGGTCTGAGCGAGTCAGTAACGAGCGCCAGCAACCTTTTAAACAGCCAAATGCACATTCTACCACCATTCTGCACTTGCTCAGCCTGTAGTTGAACAGCTCCTGACTCCTGTCCAGGCTGCCTGTGTGTGGCTTCATAAGCCATGGCATTAAGGGGTAGGCTGGGTCCCCAAGGATAACTATAGGCATTTCAACATCCCCAACAGTTATTTTCTGATCTGGGAAGTAAGTCCCTTGCTGCAGCCGTTTAAACAGATTAGTGTTCCTGAAGACGTGAGCGTCATGAACCCTTCCCGGCCAGCCCACGTTGATGTTGGTGAAACGTCCCTTGTGACGCTTGCAGCACCATTGAAAAGTACCCCTTGTGGTTTATGTACTGGGTACCTTAGTGCTCCGGTGCCAAGATAGGGATATGGGTTCCATCTATCGCTCCACCACAGTTAGGGAATCCCATTGCAGCAAAGCCATCCACTATAACCTGCACGTTTCCCAGAGTCACTACCTTTCGTAGCAGCAGCTCAGTGATTGCTTTGGCTACTTGCATCACAGCAGCCCCCACAGTAGATTTGCCCACTCCAAATTGATTCCTGACTGACTGGTAGCTGTCTGGCATTGCAAACTTCCACAGAGCTATCGCCACTCACTTCTCAACTGTGAGGGCTGCTCTCATCTTGGTATTCTGGCGCTTTAGGGCAGGGGAAAGCAAGTCACAAAGTTCCAAGAAAGTGCCCTTACGCATGTGAAAGTTTTGCAGCCACTGGGAATCGTCCCACACCTGCAACACTATGCGGTCCCACCAGTCTGTGCTTGTTTCCCGGGCCCAGAATCGGCGTTCCACTGCTATAACCTGCCCCATTAACAGCATGATCTCCAAAGCACCGGGTCCCGCGGTTTGATAGAATTCCATATCGATATCCTCATCACTCTCGCCGCCGCGCTGCCGTAGCGTACTCCTCGCCACCTGGGTTTTGCAGGTTCTGGTTCAGCATAAACTGCACGATAACGCGCGAAGTGTTTACAATGTTCATGACTGCTGTCTTGAGCTGAGCCAGCTCCATGCTTGCCGTGGTATGGCGTCTGCACTGTTCACCCAGGAAAAAGGCGCGAAACGGTTGTCTACCATTGCTTCCCTGGAGAGGGGGGAGGATATACCCAGAACCACCCGTGACAATGTTTTTGGCCCCATCAGGCATTGGGATCTCAACCTAGAATTCCAATGGGCAGAGGAGACTGCGGGAACTGTGGAATAGCTATGGGATAGCTACCCACAGTGCAATGCTCCGGAAATCGACGCTAGCCCCGGTACATGGACGTACACCACCAAATTAATGTGCTTAGTGTGGCCGCATACATTTGATTTTATACAATCTGTTTCCAAAATTCGAATGATATAAATTTGGATTAATCCCGTAGTGTAGACATACCCTTTGTGACTTGACCTTGCGCCTCTTCTGAGCAAAGGTTACCATTCCTACTGAATGGGTGTGCATACATGTGTGCAGCTTGGTATGTGATGTGCATGAATACCATTAAGGATGGGCTAGGCTGAGATCATTGAATTCCTTTCACATGGGTCTTCAGAGATGAGACTAATGTATTAATTCACTATGCTGTCCAATGACATTTCTTAAAGCTCTAATTGAAAGCTCAGTCCAAGGTTGGTTTTTTTGGGGGCGGGGGGGAGAATTAGTAAATAGGTCAGTGACTCAGTCTAATAATGCTTCAGCATAAATATCAATTGAGTTCTTAAGAACAAATCTAAAGGAAAGTTGCTGGACTTGCAGTGTACCGTGGGCAAAATGAATTTCCATTACTTATGTTGAGCTGGCCAAGAATGTGTGTGTCCAAATCTCTTGGCCAGTAAAACGACACCAGCTGCTTATATTCTCAAATGAGTGTGGGTTAATGTTTCAGTAACCAATTGCTTTTCATTATGCTTTTTATGCTTCCTTTTCTGTGTTCTGTATAGACTCTTCTACTGCACTCATCAGCATAGTATCTGAATTCTGAAACCATAAAACCTACAGTGAAACCATGCAGAGCTACTGAAGTACTTAGTATTTAATCATTGGAAAGATCAAATTCCTCAGTATATACTTTGATATCTCTAGAGCATCTTTTATTTTGCTTTATTCAAATAACGTGAGGCTGTGCTTCTTCACAAGGCAGTGATCATAGTCTGGTCTTCATAAACTCCAAGGGCAAAAGCAGGAAGCTTATTAGATCAGGATACAATTATTATTGAGTTAATATTAGGCTTTTATTATATTAAAACTATATAAATATCTGTAAGAATAATAATTTGAAACAGCATAGAAACTGTTAATCTGTTAAATGAAGTATATTGGTTAATCTGTAATATTATAACAACTTAATATTTGCAGTAATAAAGGTTAACTAATTTGGGCCAGATTCTGAATAAGAATTCTCCCAATATAATTTTAAATTTATAATGAAAAAAAATTTAGAGTTTTTGTGAAATGACCACTTCCAACCCCACAAGAGATGTAAAGTGTGTGGCAGAGGGACAGAATATTAAGATCGAAGTAGTTAAAATATTTTTTTAAGAAAGTGATGTTTTATTGGTGTTTACACTTCGATTTTAACTATTTTGTGGTCTTTTCTTTCCTTTCCTTTTCTCATGTAAAGTTTAGCAATTATGTATATCATGTGCTCTGATTGGCTGAAGACGGTCTTTAGCCAATCAAAGTTCAGGGATTTTCACAAAACTGTGGTAAAAAAGAAATATATTTCCTATTTTCTTTATGAATTAACAAGCACATTCTCTTTGCAGGGTTATCTGATTAGCTGTGTATGGAACTGTTACCGGTACATTAATGGCAGAAACAACTCTGATGTGCTGGTATACATTGCTACCAATGACACTGCGGTAAGCATGTCTCTTAACGTTTTGTTTTATTTTACCATTCCTCAGTGTTATTGACAGCTTCTTAACCTTTAACCCAAAATTCTCTTTGTGCACTAAACACTTACTATCGACAGCCTTGTATCCAAGTTCCAACTCATGGTGAAGCAGATCAGTCTGTTGAGGAGAATGTTTGTTACGTAGCTCCTAGTGATGTGTGTAGATATATTGTGTGTGTGTGTGTGTGTGTGTGTATAGTATCTACACCACTGCAAAATGCTACAGTTGTGATTTGGTGCTTAGCAACTGAGAATTAGGTCTGATATTTGTATGACTTGGCTGTTGTTTTTGAATTATAAGAACACTGAATAAAATGAAGACTATGTTGAAATAAATTAGTAGACAAGTCTTGATCATAAAGGACAGGAAGTTGTCAGTTCTTTCTGCAATAATTTAGTGTTGCCGTTATAAGATATGAAGAATCTGTGTGCTGTTGGCTCATTGTAAACACAACTGAATGAATCAAAAAAATGGGTAATTTGACACTGCTGATTCTGCATAGTATGACATTTTTGTGGAGATGCTGCACACATGGAACCAAATTCTGCTTTGTTACATCCAAGCTATCCCACTGAGGTCAATAGGTCAAATTCATCTCTGATGTAACTCCACGGACTTTTAAGTGAAGTGGGATTGCAATTTAATCCTTTAAATTACACCAGGATGAATTTGGCCTCTTGGGCTTGCATGAGTAGAAGGGAGGGCAGATCCGGCTAATGAAATTTCAGTATTGCCAACCTCAGATATTCAAAGATCATGATACAGGCTTCCAAAATTGAGTGGTTTAAATATCGCGAGACTTAAAAATAAAAAATAAAAGTTGGGGTTGAGAGGTTGCCCTTTGGTTTCAGAACCTTTAGGATGAATTTGAGTTACATTTTTCAAGCTTTCCTGTGCAGCCATGAGGACTTGAACATTACTGTTTATCTTAAATGTAAGCACGTAATTCATTGTCTTCAAGAGGTAGAACTTAAAAAAAAAATCCACAATATTGCAAGACCCAGATAAAATCATGAGTTGACAACACTGAATTTTGAACGTACAGGCATGGGTTTATTGAAAGCTAAATGAAAGAGGGAGGAATGCATTTGGAACCTACATTGAGTAAAACCAGAAGTTCTGCATAGAAAAAAAATTGATAGCTGTTGTGAAGTCCTTAGGTAGTTGTAACTCAACTGAAAATGCTGCAAAATATATAATTCACAACATTGAAAGGCTTGGTTGCAAGATTCTGCAAACTGAATTAACATTGAAACTCTAGTCACACAGGCTTTATATACCTTGCATTGAAACCATCTGCTTCATCAATGGCCCCTGGGAAGCAGAGAATTTCAGTTTCCAGTGCTATCTTTTTCTATTGAAATGATTTACCGATAACTTCTCAAGGGAAAAGGACAAGAAAACGGCATGTTCTGAATCTGCCATGAAAGCAGGATAAAAATGTAAATCGTGTCAGCAAATGAAGTTGTAATTTAATGTACATTTCATACAGTACATCAGTAGGGTTAAAATCTTAGGTACTTCGGTAATGGGGTTGATTAGAGGCAGGGAAAGAACTACCTTCCCTCCTGTCTGGAAGAAAACCTGTTTCTTCCTGTGTTTGGTTACTGATATTATGCTTTTAAGAATGTAAGTGTCCATAATTCTTCATGTAGTGTTAGTACATACATATCACTGTGGTATTAGTGACAAGTGTGTCACCGGCTTTCATTTGATACCTTACAAGACACTTTTGGATAAACACTATGACAGCAGTGTGTTAGGTGTAGTGAGTTTGTCAGGCTTGCTGACACAGGGTTGTAAACCACCAATGGGCCTCTGTGTCACAGCTTCCTGCACAGCTGCAGGGCCAGGGACACTGGATCCCTGCAGGTGCAAGGTGTGGGGAAGGCTGTGGCCCTGGCAAGGCAGGGCAGGGTAGAGACTCCTGGCCAGGGCCATGAGGAAGAGATAGAGCCCTGGCCCCGGGGGGAGGCACCCTGCTGCTGAATGGCTCCTACTTGAGGACCAAACATCCAGAAGCAGGGTAACCTCCCCTCTAGTGCGGGGCTTGTTCTCATCCTTGCAGCCCTGTGGGAGTCTCTGGTTTGCCAGGCCAGGACTGCGGCGTCCCCTACTCCTGGTATCCAGTTTTCGAACTACATATTAAGTCACCTAATTGTCTCTTGTATCCTGGGACCAATATGGCTACAACAGTACTGCAAACAACAATGTTAATTTTATATCTTCCTAGTTTTTTAATCAAAATGTCTTGTGGTATCATGTGAAAAGCCTTACAGAAGTCTAAGTGTATTACATCAACACTGCTACTTGTCTCAAACTTGTAATCTCATCAAAAAAAGCTATCCGGTTAGTTTGACAGAACCTATTTTCCATGAACCCAGGTTGATTGGCATTAATTATATTACCCTATTTTAATTCTTTATTAATCGAGTCCTGTATCAGCAGTGCCATTAGCTTGCCCAGGATCAATGTCAGACTGACAGACCTATAATTACCTGCCTCATCCCATTTAACCTTATTTAAATACTGGCACAACATTCGCTTTCTTCCAGGCTTCTGGAACGTCCCCAGTGTTAAAATATCCCTTAGTATAGAAGAATAAATAATCAAAAAGGAGAGAAAATATTGTGCTTGAACTACAGTTGTCATGATTGCTTATTATTATGCTTACCATTTTAAAAAAGAGGTTTATATTTTATAGAGAGTAAGAAAGATTGACAAAGGAGTATAGTTCTGACCAGTTCAAATATTGGCAAAACTGGGTTCTTAGATGTCTCATTGATAGAAATGGGTAAATTACCCATATATTTATCCTGATCATTATCTGCCCTCTAAAACTTGGACGAAAGATTCCAGAAAACATTTTGCCTTCTCTGAATTCTGGAAAATCTATCTGAGACTTGCAGATTAATGGCATATATTTCCATTTAATTACAATGTTCTTGAGTATTTCCTGGGGAAGACAGTTATTCCATCCATATCCAGGTGAGATGCCAAGATGTGGGAGACAATAGGGATCCACAGATACTCACTGGCTGAAGTGCCTATAAACCCTGTTCAGACCAACTCTGGTCATAAGTCTCTTTTAAAATGCATTCTGACTGGGCTTGAATTCAGAAGAAAGGCAATGATTAGATGTGGGGTCACCAAAACCTGAATATGACCCCCAAATGTACAAAGGAAATTATTCATTGATTTTTGGCATACATTGGTTTAGCACTGGCAAGGTGCATATGCACAGTTAAATATCATATACAAAGCAGATTAGCAAAGTGACAATTCCTCAAGCTGTTTTTTTCAGTACAGTTACATTTGTCTAATTTTCCTCACTTCATAAAAAATGTTTTAAATCCATACCTTTACAAGCTTTACCACCCTGTATAAATGAACTTCCTTTTCATCATGCACAATGAATGGGATGTGCCAGATGCACACATTAGGCCATATTGTGTTTTCATATCTTCAGTCTTGGGCTTCTTTTCCCCTTCTAGGTCCTTTGAGCACATTGTAGACAAAAGAGCAGTATTCTACATCAGGTAGGAAATTCAAGGCAGTGTAATGGAAACAAATTTTGCAGGCTGGATTAATCCATCTCCTCTGCCAACCTGGACAATGTCTCAAGTTAGACATTGTGCTCTGAACAACACTAAGATCCCAATTATGGTCTTGAACACTTAGAGCATCTCATTTTGTTTATTGTTAACTCTTAAATCTCACTGTAGCTAATGAGATGGAAGCTTCATCCACAGTCCTGCTGTCATTGAGAATAAACTGTGAAGCAGTGAATCTCCCTTCTAAATGGGATTTAGATCCTTACACATTTTATCGAGAAACTCCAGTGGGGCCATAGCTAACCATGACTTTTATATAAGTACAATGGGGTTTCGAAAAGAGTAAGTTGTTTTTAGAAGAACTGGTGCATGAATTTATAGATACTATATCACATGCATACAATGTTGTCTGTTAATCAGACAATTACTCTTTTATGGGCCATATTGTCCCCTGCATCATTCCACAAGAATTGGAATTTGTCCTGTGAACTGGACTGGGGTTTGGTCCCTGGAAACCACAAATTCTGTTTGTTCCCTTCCCTGGCTCCTCCCCCCAAAGCCAGGGCCACCTGCGGAGAGGTCCCCTGTGTCTCTGCTGCTTCTCAGCCCTCTGCAGCAATGCCCCATTTCCCCCCTTCATATTGGAACCAAAGTCCCACAGGGATGTAGACAATAGAAAGATTGATGAAACCACAGAAGAGAACTGGCAGATTTTTTGCCCTATCCACCTCAATAGACAAAGAGGGCAGTTTGGCCTCTGTCCAGATTTTTGGCTTGAAATGTTGCTCAGAAGAATAACTTGCTCCTTAAGTTAAATTCCTTTGTGGTATCTTTTCTCCTATCCCTGCACTATTTAATGATTTGCACCCAGTGCACTGAGTTTAGATTTTAGGCCACATGCCAAATTTGCAACAGGTGTGGATCATTTGGGCCTGGATCATAACTACTAGCAAAATCCTGATTTGAAATGTTTAGCATCATTTAACATAATCACAGATACATGGCAGCCCCCACCATATCTTGGTGCACACAGCACTGCCACAAAGCCAGCGAATCAGAGGTGTCATTTTCTAATGAAGTAATAGCAGTCATGGGCCAGGACTCCATTGTGCCAGGTGCTGTACAAACACAGAACAAAAAGACAGTCCCTGCTGCACAGCGCTTACAATCTAAGTACAAGACGAGAAAACCGATGGATACAGACAAATGACTGCCAAATACAAGGAAACAATGAGAGCTATTAGTCAGCATAGTAGGCCGTGGTCTTAGCACTCCAGCAGCCTAGCCGTTTTTTGTAGGCATCAAAGTAGAGCTGTGAGGAGGGTTTTAACTTGAGAAAGCACAAAAAACTAATACCCACTCATTGCCTCTCTCTGTCTTTGCCCTTTTAAAAGCAGCAGGTGCCAGAGGCATTGAACTCCCCCTTGTGGGGTAACAGAGAACAATCCAACAGAAAGGGGGAAAGGCAGACAAAATAGGGGGCAGAGAAGTAGTGGCAGCGACAGCAAAATGGCAGTTACATGATGCAGGGGCCTGGACTAGATCTCTTGAGGTCCCTTTCAGTCCTAGGATTCTATGATGTAAGCAGAACTGTGCAGCATGTGTGGTAAAAGATGATTATGTGGCCATTTGTGCAGCCACATACTCTGAGTACATGGTGCAGCAACCTGCACGGAACTTGAGGCACTTCTCAAGGGTTAGATCTAATTCTGTCAACAATCTCTTCCATACACTGGAATCATGTGTCCCACAAATTATCCTTTCTTTAATTAGGGAATCTTTAATGGCTCCTGTGTTACTAGTGGATGACAGTTTTCAGCTCTGAAATCTAAGTATCTAGTCCTCCTCCTGCTTCTTAGTTTCAGGTTAAACAACGACAACAAAAAACAAAACAAACAGTGCCTCTTTACAGTCTCTCTAGCATGAGCTCATTCAGCATCTTCAGAGGCTTCTTGCATGCATATCTCTAGCAACAGTCATTTGTATCGTGCATCTCCTCACCCCATACTCAGGATGGGGTGGGGAAGGCCATAATTAAGCACTAGCCCTTTGCAAATGTTTAAATGATATATTTAGGCTAGCTCTACTGAATAGACTGTAGTTAATTATGCACTAGGATGGCTGATTCGTTTAATTGGAGTGATAATTTTACAGTAATACTGCTATCGTATGTGCTGCTGGGCAAGTTACGTAATGCTCTGCCAATGTCTGTTCAATCTCTAAAGGCAGTGTACATGCCTAATGTGGATCTCTTCTCGTCTCTGTAGTTCGAGGAATATTAGCTTGCAACAGTATGTGATCTGTATTACAGTCATCCATCTGCAGTGACCTCTTGCTTACCTGAAGGACCATTTTCTATCTCTGTACATTTCTCTACCTCTGAAAAATCCTATGAAATTCGGTATTCCAAAGGGATTTTTATTCAGTATTCGTAATATCATTTATTCACTCAAGTGTCAAAAGTATTGCCACATTTTCAACATCATCACCTGTAAAGAGGGGCCTAAACCACAAAATTTGAGTCTGGATTTTAAACACTCAAGGGTTCAGGGGTGATTTCATCTGGGACTTTGCTTTGTCCCATTATAGAAATGCAGACCATTTGTGAAATTTGGATCTAGGCTATGTCTACACTAGCAATTTTGTCAGTCAGGGGTGTGAAAAAACACACCCTTGACCAACATAAATGTCACCAACAAAAGAGCTGGTGTGGACAGTGTTATGCCTTCCCCAGGAAGAGTGCAGACCGGCACCAGTTCCAGTGCACGGGCTGGCATGGATACCTCTGATTCCCCCTCTGTATCAAGTGTGACGGGCAGAACCCCTGTAGTGTTGTCTCTGGTTCCAGCCTCCAGGCGTCCGTTGAGTCTAGTACCAACAAGGGAGATGCCAGTACAGACTGTGTCCATGTTGTCAGCATATCAGGCAGCTGCAGGCCTCCTACCTACCTTTCAATCTCCACCTCACCGTTGGGCCAGGACTTTCCCAGGGCTGTCTCTCTTCTAGCCCCTCAAATGGAGTGAGCCACTGAACCCTCATTTCTGTTGGCACCACATCCAGCCACTCCCCTTCCCATAGTGCAGATGGAGCCAGTACTGGAATCGGTATGGACCCCCAGCTTCGAGACCCTCTTCAGCCCTGCTGCATTCAATGCCACAGATGCTCCTATGGCAGCTTTTGCCACGCTCAATGTTGACACACTCGGGTGCTCCAGGACCGCTGTTTGTGCTGGGACTGACACTGCCTATGCCACTGGCATGCTTGGTACTGACAGAAACACCTTCATCAGGGGCTCTGATCCTGCCTCGTTCTGGGCAATAGATGAATTTGACTACCTGTTGGCTCCCTCAGGTGTTGCTCCGCCCATATTCTTAGGACCCCAGGGTGGTTCTGAGTCCGAGTTGGAGTCCTCATCTTCTTGCTCTGCATCCTGACAAGCTCCATGGGCCGCCAATGAATCAATATGATTCCCAGGGTTGGCATGTGACCCATGGCTGGGATGGAAGTCCCTGGCCTGGCCCCTACTGGCCACCAATCCTCTACCCATATCAGTGGCCTCCTTGAACTCAGTGGGAAACTCCTCACTCAGAGATCCCACTTCTCATCTCACTGAAAGCCAAAGTCACCTGCCAGCTCAACGGTATTGACTGCAGATCAGATGCAGGACCAGTCATCAGCAGTCTTTCTCCCTGTGGAGCCCTCCTTCCAGGGGACAGAGTGTCCTGTGGCACTTTATAGACTAACAGAAGTATTGGAGCAGGGTATTATGCTCCAATACTTCTGTTAGTCTATAAGGTGCCACGGGACTCTTTGTTGCTTTTTACGGATCCAGACTAACATGGCTACCCCTCTGATACTTTACGCCTTCCAGGGTACGTCTTCCCAGGAATGAGGGCCAGATGTGGCTCAGCCAAGGCCTTCATCCTCAGTGCCAGACGATGCTGTGCGGCTGGGTTCATCCTCCCCTTCTACTCTGGAGGACTTTAAGGTGAAACATTACCTTTTACACCACATAGCTGCATCCCTGGGCATCCAGGCAGAGTTTCTCCAAGAGAGAACACACAAACTGATGGACATTTTACAGCCTGCCATCCCTGGGAGAGTGGCCCTCCTGATCAATGATGCCCTTCTATGAGTGTATGGTGCCAGGGGGCGCCAGGGCTGAGCTGACTGATACCACTGGGGGGAAATTTCCGACAATGGTGCACAGGGCATGGACACACCTACATTGGAATGGATATGTGCAACACATCTCGAAGAACACCAGTTACAGAAAGTTAAGTAACAGTCTTTTTGCAGGGCAGCCACATGGTTGTCTATACATATGTTTATGGACCATTATGTTGTTACTGCATCTTCCAGAGCAGACGCAGACCTCGGAAGGGCAGTCCTGTGATCCCTATTCCAGGGGACTTAGAGCGCCGCCTCCAGATTGGGGTATTGCTCATGAGTCACATAAGTGGAATACACATCTGCATCTCCTCACAGAAGAACAAACAGTTACTGATTGTAACTGTGATTCTTCAAGATGTAATGCAGACATGTATTCCACGATCTGCCCTCCGTCTCCTCTCATGGGCTTTTGGTGCAAAGGAACTGAGGGGGGTCAGGGTGCCACCGTCTCATAGCCTGGGGAGGGGCCTCAGCCATGAGGCGTGAGCACCGCCCCTCTACAGGTACTACTAGGTAAAAATCTCCAGCTCCAGCACACTGGCAGTGCACACACCTAAGCAGAATACACGGCTGCATCATGTCTCAAAGAACCACAGTTACAGTAAGTTGCCATTTCTTTTGGTGTGATCCAGGTTTGTTTGAGGTATATAGCAATTTAAGTTTCTTACATTTTTAAAATAGCAATTATGTGTCACGAAAGGAGCTGGATTGACAGTTTTGGAAGGTAGTCATATGTTTATACAAAAATCTGTTAATGTTAGTGCATTTAGAAAGCACCTGCCATCCAGAAAATCCCAAATATTCTGCAGATTTTACAAACTCATTACAAAGGGAATGATCCAGTCCTGCTTCTACTGCAGTCTGTGGTAGTTTTGTCATTAAATTCAGTTGGAGCAGATTTTATTTTACTTGTCACTGAAATGCAGCCATTCCTGGGGATGGAAGATCCAAACCTTAAACTCTACATAGTTTAGGTCAGAAAATGGAGAATGCCTTCTTAACACTCACTCTGGCTACCTTCTGTATTTCCATTTGAAGGCTGCAGTTGCTCATTTAGAATTTGTTCACCACACCAGAACTAACATAGAAAGCACTATGGGTCTGATCCAAAGACCACTGAATTCAATAGAAAGTCCTATTGACTTCACTGAGCTTTGGATCAGGCCTTATGAGATCTTTAATGACCAGTACAGCATTCAAGGTTTTAGCTTTGTTATACCCTACAGAAGGCCTCCAGTTGCACACTTCTCCTTAACATCATTAAGGAGCATTAGTTTAGAACAGACTCAGAGAAGACTGTGTCCAGTATTGAATCATCAACAGCAACATTTTCCTTTGGTCATAATTTTGATGGGAGACTAATGTCGTTCCTATCCTTGCTTACTTTATGATATCAAATGTGGTCAGAGACCTAGGTATGGGGTTATAGGATTTCAGGTACACCATGTCCCAAGTTTTTTTCCCTGCATTGTAAAGCCAAAAGGACTTAAACCTGACCTGGATAGAGCATGTGGGGGAAGGCAGTTTAGTCTTTATGCCCATTTTAGCCATGGCAACTCTACTGAGCCTACCAACCAGGATGCACACTGTCAGTGGTTTTGTTGTACGGACACTGGCACACTAGGAGTCAAACTGAAATTTTCACTCATTTTTCTAAGACTATAGAACTGCTGCCATCATTGGGTAACAAACAGGCCCTGTCAGGAAAAAATTATTTAAAGGATCGCTGCCACTTTACAAATATTATATTTTTCTTTTCCTATGTTGTGACACTTTAGAGTACTGAAATCAAAGGATTTGAAAGATGTAATTTACTTGTCACTACTGTATGACAGTCGTCTACTTTTTGTATTTATCTCATTTATTCTTTTCATATGCATCACAAGTCAATATTTAGATTGTTCAGTCATCTTATTGCTGCATCATCAAAGATAGTGTTGCAGTCCACCCGCTAGTCTTCTAATTGTGCACTCCACCATGTCTACTGTCTTCTTGTGGTGTCCCTGAGAGTAGCATAAAGTGAAACGAAAGTAGATAAAATGCAGAATACACTCTTACATTCTTGTTTAATGGGAACAGATAGAATCACTTTCAGGTTTTCATGTACTGGGATAATTTGACAAACTTTGGGTTCCAAAAAATGCAAGAGATTGTCTGTCTGTTTTTTTAAAAAACATTTCTATTGTAGATTTCCCATGAATAGTTTCTATCTTTTGATCCAAATTTGACTTTATGGTAAAATGTAAATAGGATGATTCCAGTTACAAATGAAAATGACTCTAAAAGTCTCATTCCTAGGCCTTAGTGGGTATTTGCCCAGAATTGACATAATTGGCAATCTCTACCAGTGTTCCCTCTAATTTTCCCCATGCATGTGCTGAATGAATTTTGTTATGTGCACCAATATGGAGGTGATGTGTGACACACAACAAAATTCATGTGGAGGGGGTGGGGCTGAAGGGTTCGGAGTGTGGGAGGGGGCTCAGGGCTGAGGCAGAGGATTGGGGTCCAGGGGGTGTGAGGGCTCTGGGGTGGAGCTGGGGATGAGGGGCTCAGGGTTGGAGCAGAGGGTTGAGGTGGCTGGGGGTGCGGGCTCTAGTTGGGGATGTGGGCTCTAAGTTGGAGCTGGGGATGAAGAGTTTGGGTGCAGGCTGCCCTGGGGCTATGACAGGGAGAGAGGACTCCCCGCAGTAGCTCCTGGGCTGGAGGGGAGAGGCGCCTCTCCCTGCCGCAGCAACTCTGAGTCTGAGGTTGTGGGATAGGCGGCAGGTCTGGGGTTGGGTTGGGGCCAGGTGCGGGGTGCCTCTCCCCCAGACGTGGCAGGTTTGGGGTTGGGGGAGAGGCATCTCTCCCCACTGTAGCCCTGAGGGCCTGTACGGTGCTTAATAGGCTGCTGTGCAGCTTAGAGGGAACTTAGGTTTCTATCCAAAACCGTACAACTGGGTTCCATCAGCGGTCAGTCTGGTGAGATCTACAACAAGGAAGAGTGTGATTAACAGGCAAACAAAGCAGCATCTAGAAACAAAACAAACAGTGATCATGGAGGGACTTAGATTACTGGGAATGCTGGGTTTTGAGAGGGAAAAAAAAACCTTGCAGAAGCTTGGAAACAGTGGCAAGAACAATTGAGATTGTGTACAGAACTGACTATGGGGATAAATGTGAGAAAATGAAGGTAAAGTTTTTTTACTATCTCACTGGGGGAAAAAGGACAAGTGACACTGTTGCCAGGAATAATGCCATGAACACTGGACCAGCTGATAAACGTGTTTGATGAATACTGTGACCCCTGACAGAACGCTCCTTTTTAAAGCGTGCACTCCCTCAGTACCAGGTGGTCATTCAGCACTGAGAGCAAAGAAATGGAGTGGGACCCTGGCCAAGGTGTGATTCACCTCGGGTTGCACTAGCCCTCTCTGTTGCTCCACTCCTTTGCATGCAGAGTGTCATTGCTCCATTATTGTGGCTGACTTCTGTCCAGCTGCACATGGGGGGTGGAGGAAATGGAGAAATAAAATTAGTGCAGGAAACTTTCTTCTATTCGAGCAGCCATAATCTGACCCTAAATAGGGCAGTGTCCTTGTAATATGCCCGCAGTGCTGAATGAATTGTGTTTACTGTATGGAACTTCATGGCTGTTGTGACAGAAATTCATAAATCTTATGCTGTTTTCTTAAAACAAATCTTTTGCTGTTCTAGAAATGATTAGTAGCATGAATAAATGGTGATCTTTGTCAAAAATAAATAATATGCACCAACATGTGCCTTGGCACGGAGTATTTTGCATGAGGGAGGCCTAATTTTTCATTCCCTTTCGTTATAAATTATTTCTGAGCCATGCTGCTTCCAATTATTCCATCTGCAATCATTCCCATGTGGTTTCTAATGGAAGTGTGTGCATATAAACATTGGGAGGCTTCCTGGAATTTGTTTGACAGATACCATATCGTGAAACGCTTAACCAAATGGTACTTAAACAATGAGGTTCAGCCAGCCTGTTCAAACAAACTCCTCTCTGAACAGAGCACCGAAGAACATTTCACTTTAACAAATGTAACGTAGCTCTGAAGTGAAGCCTCAGGCCCATAGTGAGTTTACTAGAAGATGAGGTTCCTCTGTTTTGAATAAAGATTAAAGATTTCTCTTAAGCTCCTTAGAAGGAGACTTTCTCTGTCTGTAATGTGTTTTTAACATGCCTGCTCTTGGAGCCCTCCCCTTGCTATAGACCCTAGGCACTCTCAGATAAAGTGATTCAAATTTTTTTTTGGGGGGGGGGGGGGGGGGGAGTAAAGTGTGCAATATGTTGCGCAACAACTGGTTTATGTCCAGGAAACACTTATGTAGAACAACACAAAGATCTGTTATACCTAGGGCAGCCGTACATTAGCAACTTCACAGAATCAGTCAAACTGCTTAAGTCATTATTCTTATGATTGTTATCTTGCCCCCCTCCAATTCCTCTCTTGTCCAACTTTCAGGCCTTTCCGAGGCTTTGGACTGACCTCGTCCACCCGCACCAGATGGGGGTAGACCCTCCTCCCAGTCAGTGTCTTAGGCCTAGAACCTGACTGGGCGTGACTTCTCCTAAGAGGCCAGAAGATAGTTTACCTCTCCTTGAAATGAGCCCCAGTGAATTAATTCCCAAAAAATTCAAGACCAAAAGGGTGTTATATAATGAAAGTATATTTAGGAAACTGCAAGGAAGTCAAATTAAGCCAACAATAAATGGTACAAAACATGCCTGCATGCGACCTCACTTAGGTGGGCCCTACAGCCTTTTAAATAAACTAAAAAGTGGTCCCCTCTTTAGATGTCCTGACTTATATCAGGTCCTTTAGACTTGTTACTGTGCTCGTTTCTGTGTCATTAACATTTCAGCCTCTCTGGTGTAGCATGCTCACCACCCTGTCCAGCTACTCCTTTTTCTGTTCAGTCACTCCTGGTTTATACTTGGAAGTCAAGGAGTAAGTCTGTATTGCCAAATTAGCCATGGAGTTCTAAGCACACATTTGTAATCGTCACATACTGGTTTAGGTCCAATATAGTGAGAAGAGAAATATTCTCCATCATTTTTCCCAATTTTACCTCATACAGCACATTTTAATGGATGCTCTCCTCTCCAAAATATCCTTATTTTCCCCATTCGTTCTCTATAAGTGAAAAGCTCCCTTTTCCCAAAAAGCTGGTAACATTCATATCCCTTCTTTGTATATAGTATAAAATTTGTTTGCGTGTTTGGGTCGCTCCACAGAAGGACGAGTGTCCTGAAGTTTGCAGTTGTTTCCTGAAGTATCAAGCAATAGATAGAGCCTTAAAAGTTCCTACATTTCCAGTTGGTTCCTATTTCTCAGTAACTCCAGTCTGTATCATAGACGTTATCAAGTCTTTCAGAATTTATTTATTAAAAGATGAGGGTGTTCAGTGCTAAAAACACAGCCCTCTCTCAAGACTCTTACAATTTATAGCTTAAATTTTCAAAAGTGACTAATGATTTTGAGTGGCTCCGGTTTTGGCTGCCTAACTTGAATCATGTTGGAGGACCCTACTCTCTTGAAAAACCTTTAAAGGACTGGATTGTCAGTTAGACACCCAAAAAATTACCTTTTATTTTGAACATTTAGACCTACATAATACCACTACGGTAATTAAATAGCCAAGTTCTGTTAATTTTGTAGAGGAAACTAAGTTTATGATACACTAGTATACTTATTTCATTTCATGTAAGATTTATTTATGTATCGGTGTTACACATAGTGCCTAAAGCAACAGCTGCAAATTTTTTTAATTGAATTTCAAAAAAATTTCAGCAAAAACTGACAATCTTTTTGAAAACATTTTTGTGAAAAAAGTTCCCATCTTGCATCATTTCTACTAAATAGGCTAACAGAAAATGTCCAGAAAAGTTCTGGTATAGAAGCTTTTTATGCCCTCTTCTAATTTTAATTTATTTCTTTCTCTCTCTCTCTCTTCCCTCCCCTCCCACCCCCCTCCAGAATAGAGTGGGTCAGTGGATTGGTGCTTGTAGGCTTCCTATAGAAAATGCATTGGCAAACTTGTCTGGGGAAAAATAGCAGAGCAAGAGAATAATTCTCTGCCTTCCCTATACATAAAGTCAATCAATTGTTAAGAGTTTTTATTTGTGATATAGCTGCTCATGGTCCTGCTGTAATGTCTAATCATCCCTGAGTGGTCTTAAAAATGTGTAGTCAAGAACACAATGTTATGAGAGGACTATTGGGACAGGTTTAAGTTAAGCAGGTGGTCAGTACCATGACCTTCCCTTCAGAGCTACTCCTGAGCTAACAGGTTGGTTTATTGCAGTGTTTGGCTAAATATAGTTTAGGTTGCAGCTAGTGGCTCCTAGCACGACCACAGCTGTGGAAGGAAACACCATTATGGAGATATACCAATCTCATAGAACTGGAAGGGACCCTGAAAGATCATTGAGTCCAGTCCCCTGCCTTCACTAGCAGGACCAAGTACTGATTTTGCCCCAGATCCCTACGTGGCCCCCCTCAAAGACTGAACTCACAACCCTGGGTTTAGCAGGCCAATGCTCAAACCACTGAGCTATCCTCCCCCCCCCCTTTCTATCTAAATGAATGACATGAGAAATAAACGTGCTTAATAAAACCTGTATATTGATTGATCAAACGATGAGGAACCTCTAAAACACACAGTTGGGAGTGCTGCAAGTGAAAATGAAGGAGGTAGCTAGTTAATCTCTCACTGAAATGGCAAATGACTGAAGGTGAAAGTAACTCTTGTGTAGAGGGGTTAGTGCAAACACTGTGCATCGCTTAAATCCTTAGATTAGATCTCAAGTAGTGCATAGGCTCAGTGCTGGCTCTCTGTTAAAGAGTGAATTTCATCCTGAATTAGCGAAGTGAACAAGTTCCAGACACAAGCAAGGTGGGAAGTAGTAACCCTGTCATGGATTTAAAGGGTCTGTGCTAAGCCCTGGCCTTTAAACAGTCTCCTGAAAGCACTGCTTCAGTGTGCCAGACCCCAAAGGGGTCACACGTTTTTCCATAAGAGCAGTCCATGTGGCCTCAACACATCTGAGATTGAGCCTTCAGACTACAGCACTCCTGTTGCTCACCGTGAGACTTGCCCAGTGAATTGAACTGGGGTAGACTCCTGTTCAGAGACTTTTACTCCTTTAGGGATCAATGCACCTCAGCAAGTATCTGCAGGCAGCCTTTTCAAAACAGAGGTAGTTTCAGTAGTCAAGTGGAATACAAACTTGGGAAGCCTTTAGGTTGACGTACAGAAGGTTAAGATGGTGTTCAGACTGGCCAAAGCCAGAACTCTACCAAACCATGTTGCTGTAGGGCCAATCTTTACTTTTTCTCTTTGTCTCCCAGTCTCAAGTGAGAGCCCAGTGTCTCTCGGAGCACAGTTCATAACACCTCTGTCCATTGTTCTTCCACTGCAAAACTATGCTGTGTTCATATGTTCAGCCTGCTAGAGCCTCCTGTCATTGTGTTAATGTTCAGTCATTGGGGTTCCCCTTGTCTTTCCAGATCCTCCATTGATATGTATTGATTCCAGCCAGCCCTTGGTGGCTAATTCATGCCACCCCAGACAGCTGTGGGACCCAAAACACCTCAAGTCTCCAGCTCTGTCCCAGGGGAAACATTTAGCTTTTCTGTACCCAGTGGGCAGCAATACCAAGCTAAATAGGTCAGACTATTCATAAAAATAGTACAGAAAATCCCACTACTGTCACACCATAATTACAGGCTACAGATATGTAAGTATTCTTTACTAAGGTGCAGTTGAAAACTCCATAGAAAGTGCTAGATTCTGGCTCTTTCAGCCAGAGAGCCCCTATTGAAATTCAGGCTGGCTCAGAATTCCTCTTAAGTCTACCAGCGAGCAGCAGCAGCTCCACTACCCTTGTCCTGCATACAGCATGTGTTCCACTCTGTGATTGGCCAGGCCTGCTCACTTCATAGCTCCCCACCCATTTTAGGTAAGAGCAATAACAGGGAACAGGCTGTAAGGAGATAAGGCTGCTTCTGCTCTCCTTCTCTCTCACTTCCCAGCACATCTGCACAGGGCTACCTGTCCCTGATTAAACATTCCTATAGCTCTTGACTATCTGAGGTGTAAAAATAATTACTAAAATAATAATCTATAATTTGTACTGTTTGGAGGGAAGTTTAAAATTCGTAAGTATATAGAGAGTATGATACAAAATTATGTTCAGCTTGTAAATATGTTTCCGGAATTTGGTATTTATCTTAGTTAATAATCATTTGCACACTTCATCCCAAAGAGCTTTACAAACATAATTTGATGCAGGGAAATAATGTACGTGTTTTCCAGATGGGTAAAATGAGGCATCATCAAGTGACTTGCCAAAGTCATACAGTGAGTCAGTGGCAGGGCCAGGATTAAAACATAAATCACAACTCCCAATTCCATGCCCATCATCACTTGACTGCACTACTGTGGTCAACTCTCATCATTTAAATAGTGTAATTACTAAGATTTGTGTCCTATAGCTTATATTTTTACTCAGAAACTCTAAGGTAGATGTGTTTACTGTGACACTCTAAAATTAATTCGCAGCTGCTCAGTGGAATCTTCAGCAGTAAAGTCAGGGATTACTGCACAATAGAAATGTTCCTTCAGATATAGATGGCTCATAAATAAGAGATCATCTTCCTACTAGTTGAGTTCAAGGATGCACTCCTCCCAAATTCCTCAGGAAGGAATACATTCTGCTAAGGGGGGGGCGTTGATTCCAGAGCACACAGTTGTTCAAATGCAGAACATTCATTAGATTATAGGTTGAACCTTTCTAATCCGGCACTCCCTGGTCCAGCAACATCCGTGGTCCGACATAAGTGCCGACTCCGTGGGTGCTCCAGGGCTGGAGCACCCACAGGGAAAAATTAGTGGGTGTGGAGCATCCACCAGCGCCAAGTTTCCTCCTCTGCCCCCTTCCCCCCGTGTCTCTACCAACTCCTACTCCTCCTTCCCAGCACTTCCAGAGCGTCGTGAACAGCTGATTCGTGGCGTTCAAGCTCCGGGAGGGAGAAGACCCTGGGTGGCAGCAGGGCCCCTGGGTGGGGGGCCACGCTGGGCGCAAAGCCTGGGGGTGCGGTAGCACCCCCTGCACTCCTACTTCCCATGCCCATGGAGACCCGCTGGCACTCTACATTGACCTTCCACGGTTCAGCAAATTCTCTGGTTCGGCACAGGTCAGTTCCCCAGGGTGCCAGACTAGAGAGGTTCAACCTGTAGTCCCAGAATAAACTGTATTGGGAATGGAGTCCCATTCAGGTTTTTAGGCAGACTCCTGGAACTTAATGCTGAGTGTTTGGTTTCACTTTGATTTATTTCACTTGTCAAAATTAGTTTTAATTATTTTATTATAAATCTTGGTATTGGTCTTGTGATTTAGTCTGTTTAAAAAAAATTCAACTGTGTGTCAAACTTATTCCAGGCAAGGGGAACTTAAGGCTGACTTTCTCAACAGATGATTGAAGAGCTGCTGCCATAGGGTCTCTTGGAAAGGAAAAAATGATAAAGCAAACCGGATAATGCTTACCACTAACAGCTCTACAATGGAGGTCTTTAAACCATAGCTTCATTCTTGTCTACTGCAAAGTGTTCCAGAAAAGATTTTCTTTAGACCTGGACCAAGTAATGTTTTGGCTGGTGAGTCTTTTGCCATGGGAACCACAAAGGTTCAAGATGATGGGATGGCATGCCGTTATTGCATGCCAAAACATTAGTCCAAATCTAAATAAGCTTTTCTGGTTCAATGCACCTTTTACCGTTCAGTGCACTTAGGGCCTGATGCAAAGACTACTGAAGTCAGTAGAAAGATCCTTTAATGATGCAAGAATAAAGCCATTCATTAAACATTTCTTCATTATATGAATTGATGGTGAGTGACAGCTGGTTTACTTTATTAAGCTTACCCACAGTTGGATAGAGCACCACTTGTGCTTTAAAAATTAACTGTAAACTGAAGAGAACTGGGGCCTTATGTTCACTAGGGAGTAAATGCAATAATGTAAGAGTAAGCAAATGTGGTGGGGAAGGAATGTATTCTGTTGGAAGTTCAGGTAAATGTGGAAACAGCTGCATAGATGTGGGAGGATCCTTGCAGTGGTATAATCCCCAAGTAGACCTGTCGAGAGCCAAGATTAATACCAAAATGTTTGAATAATAAACATTTGCCTTAGTATTTGCAGAGATGTCTGAATATAAACAATCTTAAGGAAGTCATCTAGCATCCCCAAGAAATAGTAGCATTATCTAGGGAGTGGAAAAGTAGGAAATGGCATATGGTTCTTGTTAGTTAATACACAATATAGCTAATGAGGAACTAATGTTGTAAGTGCAGCCTTCCTGGGAAGAAATACTGTGTGATGTGGTTTGTGTTTATAAAAGATTTCTATATAGGCTTGGCAGAATTTGATTTTTTTTTCTAACTTTGACACTTTTTATTGATTTTATTTTTTTTTTATTTGTAGCTTTTTGTTTTTACATTTGTGGGGATTAGGATTGGGGCAGCGCTGACAGCAGGGCTCTCTGTGCGGCCAAGGGGCCCAAGATCCCAGGGCTACAGGGTGCAAAGGAGGCTGCAGCTGTTCTGGCTCAGCAGAGCAGGGACCCTCGGCCAAGACTGTAAGAAGGAGGATGAGCCCCACCCTGCTGTGGAGGAAGCTACCAGACTGCTGAACAGTTCCTGCCTGGGGATGGCTCCCACAGTCCTGGCTGGTAAATGATCAAACAGGGCTGTCACAGCGAAGCTGCAGAGAACTCCTTGCATGGCTGTGAGGCACAAGGTGTGGGGGAGGCTGCAGGCTTGGCCAGGAAGAGCAGAGGTCCTTGGCCTTGGGGGAGGCCACCCCACTGCTGAATGGCTCTTGCGGGGGGATGGAGCCATACAGCAGCAGCTTGGCCTCCTCCATGGCGGGGGATAACGACTCCTTGCCAGGAGTCTCTGCTCTGCCAGGCCAGGCCTGCAGCCTCACTCCCCCACACCTTGTGCCTACAGAGATTGGGGGTCCCAGGAGTGAGGGAGCCCTCTGCAGCTCTACTTTTCCGGCTGTGCAACCTCACTCCGTGCATGGCCACAGGGCTGGTGACACCTGATCTGGTAGCCACAAGGAAGACTGTAGTCCTGGCAGGGCAGAGCAGAGATCCCCAGCACTGCCAGTGGTGGGTGAGAGAGCAAATCCATGACAGAGGGGCTGCAGAGGCTCCCTGCACAGCCACAGGAGCCATTCAGCAGTGGAGTGGCCTCCCCTGTGGCCAGGGGCTTGTCCTCCTCCTTCTTGTCGTTCTGGCCAGAAGTCTCTGCTCTGCCCCACCAGGACCATAGCCTCCACCCAAACCTTATGCCTGAAGGGATGGGTGTCATTGGCCCTGAGGCCATGCATAGAGCCCTCTGTAGCCCTGCTTTCAGGACCCGCTCACTCCCTCCCATGTCAGCAGGGCTGCAGAGGGCTCCCTGCAGGGCCACAGGACCAGTGACACCTGATCCTTGGAAGTGCAAGGTGTACTCCTGGGGGAGTTCTGTGCCAAAAAATTAAAAATTCTGTGCAACAATATTAAAAATTCTACAAAATTCTGCATATTTTATTTGTCAAAATAACACTAGTATATAATCTCACCACTTTCAATTATGTTGGTAATTTATTTCAAAATACCTGTCTGCAAGTATGTCTGTAACAATACAGACAATGAAAAAGATTCAAGAAATGTTTTTTGACAAATAGATGCCTTACTAGGCATATAAATACAAAACTTTGAGTAATTCGTTTAAATTACAATATAGAACCATATTTCCTGCACCCCTCAGAAGCAGAGCAAAAGCTTGGGGAAATCAGGAGTAACAAAGGAGCTGAGGGAGAGGGAAGGACCCTGGGAGTGAACATGGAGGGTTGTTAGATGTGGGTGGGAGAAATATGGAGCAGGCTTTTTTGTGGGGTGGAGAGGGATTGTTAAGGAGCTTTCCCCATGCAGACCCTGGCTGACCCCTAGCCTTTCCTGTTCAATCAGGCATATCTGCCTCTGTCCCCATGTGTCCCTCCACCCCCTCAGCCAGCCCTCACATCCACATGTGTCCCTGCACCCCCTCCCCCATCCACACGTGTCTCTGTGCCCCCACACAGCCACCCCCCCTTCCCCATGTGGCCCTGTGCCTCCACTCCAATTCAGCCCCTGCCCCAGTCCTCCCCCACTAGCCCCTATGAACCCCTGTCTGTGACCCACCCCCAGCAGCCCCATGTGCCCCACACTGTTTGTCTCCCCCCCCCTATTCTCTGTCTCCTGACCTGGCCCACTAGCAAGGCACTGCCTTCCGGATGGCAGCCTCTTCACTTCCCTGTCACAGCTGGGAAGGGCCCAGGAGCGGCTGCTCTGTTCTAGCGCCACAGCAGCCTCTGGTGGCCAAAAGGAATAACTGCAGAAATTTTCTGGCAAGAAGTTATTTTCTGCTGAAAAAAAATTACACACTGCACATGAATTATGCACATGCACAGTGGTGCAGAATTCCCCGAGGAGTAAAGCTGCAAACACTGATGAAATGAAAAAATACCAATGTGTCAGCTGAAATTGACATTGACTGACAGTTATCGATTAAAATCTAAGCCTGCCAAGCCTATTTATATAATACAGCAGAATCCAAGTTACCCAAATAACTAGGGTGACACCAGTTAGGATAATCAGAAGGTTGGCGATGGAATTTTCAAGTTGCAGTCCTGTATGGCTCCTACATTTTGCTGGACTGAAGCTTCTTATCTTAGAAGTTCTGCAGGAATTTAGGCCAGAGTTTTCAAAATGATTCAGCACCCGCAATGGGGGCCAGAGCTCAGCTTCCATCTAGGCACTTCAGTAAGCACCCAATGTGATGGGCTCTTTTCAAAATATTGCCATTAGTGTCAACCATGCAGATGTTAAAAGCTCCACAGGCCAAAACTAAATCCATGTGGCGCTCTTTTAGGCATTTTGCAGGAACTGAGGAGCTTCATTCCTGTGAATATTATGAACTCTGCAGGTTGGAGCCTTCAGAACTCCCAATCTTCTAAACTCATGTATTGGTCCACCAGTAACATGCTAGTAGTTCAGTGAACAGGGAGAGGCAGGGTTCATTAAAATGGGATTCTACTTTGCATTTACACTTATCTTTCATATAAGGATCTCAAAGCACTTTACAAACATGAATTCAGCCCCCGTTCTTCCCTGAGAGATAAATAGGCATTCTACTCATGTCACAGATGAACAAAGAGCAGGTAAATGACTTGCCCAAGGAGGGCACAGAGTAAATCAGTGGTCTAAATGTTTATTCTGGGTGTATGATTGAAGGAGGTGTTTCTTTGTTTTTGTTACCATAGTGCCTAAGAAGCCTAGTCATGGCCAGGACCCCATTGTGCTAGGTACTGTACAAACACAGAAGGAAAAGGTGGTCCCTGCCCCAAGGAACTTACAATCTAAGAATCATATTAAACTGTGTATGTATTTCTTCTGTCTTCATCATCCCGGTAGGAAATATATATTCTATTAGATGCTCAAATGGTGTAATACTAAGGATATGTCTACACTAGACATGCTACTGTGTTCAGCTGTAGTATAGACACTTTCTACAGTAATGAAAGGGGTTCTTCTGTGGTTGCAATAAATCCACCTCTCTGAAAGGTGATGGCTAGGTCACCAGAAGAAATCTTGCATTAACCTGACTGTGTCTACACAGGGACGTAGGCCGGCTTTTTCACAGCCCTGAGTGATCTAGTTAAGGCAACTTAATTTTGCAGTGCAGACCAGCTGTGAGTGGTGAGCTTCCATCTATTTCCCCAGTAGCTGAATTCATTGATGAGTGAAGTAAATCCAGCTTCTTGTATAACAGCCTCTGGGGGTCATAAGGAATTTCTTGAGTAACAGAAGTGTTTTGTGTCCAAGGCATTTATTCCATTAAAATGGGTCAGGATTTAAGGTTAACACAAAAGTAAGAAACAACTATTTATGGGCCAGATTCGTATCTCAGCTACACTGGTGTAAATCCATTGATTTTAATTCTAACAACCAGAATCTGAACCCCTCTTTTTTTTGTTTTGTTTTTTTTTGGAGATCTTGTAATTTATTCTGTAAATAGTTAAGTACTGCACTTTTGTCCCCTTTGACTGAAATAGACTTAATCTTTCAGCTTTTCCTCAATTATTATGGGCGGTGAAAGCCTCCCCATAGTTTAAGTTGAATTTCTGTCTCCATCATAAGTCTATAATTATTAAATTATTATTGGTAGCATTATTTATTATTATCATTGTGCCTTAAAATGTTAAGTAGCCTTTGTGGAGAGAATGATGAATTCTAATCTTGATTTATAATTACCCTATTTTGACAGTTTTCGTTGGTTTGGTTTTTTTAATTATTTATTTTTTGCAAAGCTACAGAATTGTTAGGTTTGTAACATTAGAGTAGTTGATGGGTACTCAGAACTTTAAGTGCAGCTTATTGATATTTTGTTTACTGATTGTTCAAACAGCACCGTAACCTGCTGAAGTGACTGGCAGCAAAACAGTTAAAGTAATATAAATATTTTTTCGTGTATTACTGTAAATGAGGAAATGTAATGAAGTTACCCTTAAACCTTAAGTGACTAGCTGTTCTGGCTTTTATTGCTTTCCTCCAGGTGTTGTCCATCATCCTCATTCTTATTTTTCATTAATGCATAACATCCTCTGATACTTAACATCCTTGTGATACTGTAATATTGAATTATGGTTATGAATGGTTTATGTCTGACTTTTTTGCTCCATGGGGAAAAGTTGCCACAACTTGTACATGAACTAAAAAAACAGTTGGGGGGGGGGGTGATTAAGGCCATTCACTGAGGCTAGGTCTATACTATTGGGGGGTGAGGGTCGACCTAAGATACGCAACTTCAGCTACGCAAATAGCGTAGCTGAAGTCGGAGTATCTTAGGTCGATTTACCTGGCCGTGAGGACAGCGGTGAGTCGACCGCTGCCGCTCCCCTGTCGACTCCGCTTCCGCCTCTCGCCACAGTGGAGTTCCGAAGTCGACGGCAGAGCAATCAGGGATTGATTTTATCGCGTGTAGACTAGACGTGATAAATCGATCCCCGATAGATTGATCACTACCCACCGATCCGGCAGGTAGTGTAGACGTACCCTGAGACTAAACAAGTCCAGAGAAGTTCCACCCCCTGGGGTAGTATGCATATACTGGCTCAGGCTGGGTTTTCCAGACACTAAGATACAAAGAAACGGCTTTTGGTATAAAAGGGTGAGCTTGAACTGACTTATGGCCGCCTATCTGATCCACCAAAATGGACAGCACATTCTGTCCAATGGGGGTCCCAATCCCTGGGGAAGGGCTGGAAAGATATAGGCCTACTAGGCCCCATGAGTTTGATGGCTGACTCCTGGTATGTTTAGCCCATGTTTAAATCTGTTAAGTGTTTGTATTATATTTTTCTTGTATGCCTTTACCTTAAGATATACTGGTATATTTTAGAAAATATGCAGACATTCCTCATTTGAGTATTATTATTATTATTATTATTATTTTCTCTCTAGTCGGCTAACTCCAATAGCAGTCGTGCACTTTGAAGTTTTACTGTACAGCTTTTATATAATCAGTCACTGACACTGTGCAAATTTGATCAGTAAATTATGGTCAAAATCATCTTCTGGGGCTGTCATGTTTAGGGTTGTGATTAGGGATTGTAAGAAATTACAAAAAATTCAGTTGCATTTCATAATGGAAACACAATATAAAATTGCAATGGCCTGTGTATTTCACTAATAACATTTTATTTGCTAACTGCTAATCTTGAGGCAGTTTTTATTTTATTTAGTCATTTAATTATTTTGCGGAACACGGTCCTAAATTCCTGTCTTATAATTTTAGCCAGCTGACTTCAAAAAATATATATATTTTTTTTTTCCCTTTTCCTCAGGTGCTGTTGCCGCCTTATGAAGATCCTGCAAATGCAGCTGGTAAAGACCCACCACCACCTTATGTATCAGCATAAGCAAGAATGTGAAGTGTACCTAAGAACAATAGCTTTACTTTTCAAACATTTGAGCAATAGTTTGTTTATTTTACTTCCAGGCTGTAACTCTAAGATTTATGTGTTGCTGTTTAGCTGAAATTTTGAAATGTAGATATTGTGTTCAAAATGCTGTAGATAGTTTTAATAATGTGCTTCAACTGAAACAATATGTTGAATTGGTTTCAGGAACTTTTTTTGGGGGAAAAGGGGGAGTTAGTGTTAAGGTGACAAGAATCATACAGTAGCTTTTATTCACCTCATTTTGACATGCAGTGCTAGAGAATTTAGAACTTTTGTGTATGTCAGGTGTAAATTTCCTGTTTTATCTACAAAGCTTCCAGATCAGTAGAAACAAGTTTCTGAAATGCCCATTTTCCACCTTTAGAATGTGTTGTACAAAATGTAGTCTGTCAGTCCCAAAAAAGTGACATTCCACTTTACTCCAAAAAAGCTAACAAAATATTGTGCTGAAGCGAATGGTCTCTAAAGGAACAGGAGTAAGCTATGGTGTTCTCACTAACCAGGTTCATCACAAACATTTAATTGGGGGGAATGAGCATGGGAAAGCAAGGTTGCTTAGCTCCCAAAACTGTGGCAAGTCAGGTCCATGTTCTAAAGTATACCTGCTCTGTACCCTGCAGCCACTCTTCTCTTCAAAATAAATAAGTAAACATAGCTGCCACCGTTCTGCTGATATTCCCTTCCTGCCTATACAGCCCCTCCCCTTTTAGCAACCTCAAAAAATACCCGTGCTTTTAAAATCACATGGCTTGGTGACTAAAGATGCCTCCTTGGTATCCAAAATGTGAAAGTTTCTATGGGAGCGTGCCTGTAAATAGAGCAAAGTTTTGGAGAGTGAATTTAGTTATATGAATACGGGGATAAATTCTTCCAGCCTATGGGGAAAACGTGCATGTAATTTCTTCTAACATTTTCAGAAATCTCTTCTGAATATCCTATGTGCATCAAAGGGATGCAGCATATGCATCATATGGGAATATGGGACTCCTTTGTATGACAACTGTTTGCATTAGAATTCATTCTAGTGGGACTCACCCATCTGTGCTGATCCTGCTGTGTATGTTTGTGTGAGGTACTCTCTTTTCCCCAAAAAGTGCCTCTTGCACATGTAACTTTTTTGTTGAGAGTTCTATTTTTAAAAATTGTTAACTTAAAGATAATCATCTATACTATATGAATGGACATGTTTCTACCTCTCATCTCTTCTCAAGTGTCATCTCTGGCACTTTTTGGATGTCAAAGCATGTTGGGGTGCAAAGCCTTGTGCAAAGGGACCTTGTGGAGCTGCACCACCCCTGGGGGAGCCTCAGGAGAAATTGTCCTTCAAGGAGCATGATCTCTTCTGAAGCTGACCAAGAGTGCTCACACTGCACTATTCAGTAGGACAATGCAGATTTCAGTGCACTGACTCCACTCTACAGGCTCATGCAGAGTGTGGGCAGGTCTGTGGTCCTGCCTCCTCCCTGCCTTTTTCTGAACAATGACCAAACAGCCCCTGTTCAGAGACCGCTATTGTGATCTGTCCTTATGCAGGTCATGAAATGAGGGAAAGGCTTTTTAAAATGACCCTCCCCGCACACTTTTGCAAGAGCAGATCCCAGTCTAGCCCTTGTTGTTTTGTTTCGTGGTTCAGTCACTTTAAGATCAGACCAGGCAATACCTTGATTGGACCAGTTGCTGATACTGATATGTAGCAAAATCCCATTGTTTTCTGCAGGGTAATTCTAGTGTTTTCCAGTGTTGGCCTCATAACCATTTACATTCCAGAACTGAATTTATTTTTAAGGTGGGCTGCCTGGACTTCTGATCCTACTGGCTGTTCACTTTCTTTTAATTCTTGACTGATTTTGAAGAATTTTTAATCATTCATCTGTTTGACAATAAGCCGATTGTACATACTTCTCATTGACTCTACTCTGTATACTAGCTAGCCTCTCTATAATAAAAGGGATGTTTCATTGTGCCTATAGCAATTTCTTTTGCATCTCTTCACTAACACAACATCCACACAAATCCAGTATTGTCAATCAAATGTGACAGTTTTTCTGTGTAAATAAGAAATTAAAAACTACAACTTCTGTTTTGTGCAGTCAATACCCACATCTTCCTTCTTCCCAGGACATAGAAATGCAGAAAAGAATAGTTTTTAGGCTGAGTATTTCTTACAGAGTAATGGAAATTAGAGATGGAACAGACTTATTTTGTTAGCATCCAGAAATGTTTTTGAGTTTGGTCTCCAAAGTGCAAATAAAGAAGGACTGACCTCTCTGGTCTATTCTGTGATACTGCCATAGCCTGGTGGTGGCTTTTTTTTTTTAACCATTACGTTTTATAAATTCATATTTAGTTTGCTGTAGGTTTTTCTTAGCGGAACTTTTCTCCCAGGTATCTCTCATCCACGTATACATTTTGTTTCTGTTGGTTCCCCTCCCCACTCCCTTCTGCAGATGTTATCAGCATATATTTTTTCCAGGTTGCATCTCATTTTATTTTTTATATTAGTTCTACATTATGTGGTATCATTATTAATAATTGCCAGATCATCAAAGACTGGAATGAAAAATACTAAAAAGGTGCACTCAAGTCAGACATATAGGTCCAGATCTACCAGCTAAGGATCTGGGCCTTGGTTTTACCAGATGTGTAAATATGTACTTGGCTGAAATTTTATGAATCATAGATTATCAGTGTTGGAAGGGACCTTAAAAGGTCAACTAGTCCAACCCCTTGCTCAAAGCAGGACCAATCCCCAACTAAATCCCTAAATGGCCCCCTCAAGGATTGAACTCACAATCCTGGATTTAGGAGGCTAGTGCTCAAACCACTGAGCTATCCCTCCCCCCAAATCTTTTTGTGTCAACTGTAGAATTTTGCAGGTTTCTTAAACTCAACAGCTACTGAGTCTAAACCCCCAACTTTCTCTTCCTCAACTGCAGCTCTGTTATTACTGTTGTATTTACATAAGAACTATAGAAAATAGTATTCTCCCACATACAAAGATATTGCACTGTAGAGGGTGAGCAGAAAAGCTATGGTGGTGATGTGCTTTTGATGCTTCTCAGTGCTTCTAACATATTGCAACAGTTTTTAACAACCACAGTTTTGAGTGATACACTGCTCAAATTGATATTCCATTAGGAAAATCTCTGGTTTGTAAATATAACTAAAATGCTCTAATAAATGCCTCTAGAACGTATTCCTAACCACAGATCTATTGTCTAGAGAATGCCAGGCTGGCGCAGTGCACAGGAAGTGTTAAGGTGTTTTGCCAATGTTAAAATAAGGTCTTTTCTAAGTATATGATGTGGGGAATGGTTGTGAGTAGAAGCAGAAGAGCAGAGATGAAGTGGTGATGATAGAACGGGTGAGGGGAGGTTCATTAATCTCATTAAACGGCACAAAGAGACTAATATTTTTACATTCACAAGGATCAGTGTTATAAGAAGAAAGGAAGTTAATTTTCATGCTTCCTTTCTCCTGTGCCACAGTCAGACCAGAGAAAACATATGTAAGTTCTATCTTCTAGTCTTAAGCAAACTATCAGCTGTATCCCAGAACTTGAAATAGATGACACCTTGGCCTCACCTATTGTAAGATTGCCTGAGACCCTGCAGACCTCTGCCCTCCATATCTAAAGAAGAGTTGGTTAAATTCCAGCCTGGTGGGCAAGGTTGCTGGAAGACTCAGAGCATAGTATCCCTATTTCTAAGGAGCTCTATTACAAATCATATTTACATTTTTATATTAGAGGCTGGATTTGCAATAGTGTATACTGTAATAGCTTTCCCTGCAAAGATTCTACACCTAAAGTTAAGGGGATGTGCAGCACTGTTTCAGCTCACAGCTCTGAGAAACCAAAAATAGCATCCATAAATGTAAATGGAGGATCGGCTGTGATAAATCAGGCTTAATGTTCTGTCAGGGAAGGAGAGTGGTATTTATAAAGATGTCTCCGCACCCAGGGATTTGAACCACAGTGGTTCTGCAACCTAGCCAAGTTTTCAGATGAATAACTCAGCTGAATGTGGAAGCCAGATCTCTGACCTTCTGCCTATAAGCCCATATCTACCTCCTGCAGAATAGGATATTGAAGCAGCAGGGGCAAAGAACTTCATTGTCACCCATCCAATAAATATAAAGTTACTTCACAGCAAAAGACTTCTACAAACATTCGTTTGATCCTGGACAATTAGTCAGAACAGCTGCTTATTTTAAATGAGCAAGCAAAGTGCAATGTAAAGCAGTTGGATTTGTTGTTGTTTTCTTCACTGTATCCAAACCTTTCAAACAGCAAAACAGTATAACCAGGGCTGGGTTATGTAAGAGTATGTCCTATACTGGAAATGAAGGTGCAATTGTTGAATGGGAAGGCATTGTTTTAATCACTAGCACAACAGCATGATATGGGCTAACAACCTGAGTACGTACCTAGGGCATGGCCTGGGCTAAAAACCTGTGTGACATACCCAGGGTCCACAGTGGGCTTGTATTTGGATGGCTAGCCCTTGTTGAAGTCTGTGCTGTTACATCTTCTCTGCTGTTCCCCATGCTAGTTGTATTAAAGCTATCTTGGGTATGCCTATACATGCTACAATCAGGCCTCCACTTGCAGTGTAAACATACCCTAATAGGCATGAGACTAGGGCACAGTGATTTTGGCATGTCATTTGGGAGTATGGGTAAGCATGGTAAAGATATGAGTCGGGCTCCTCACTGGCCTACGGGAGGAGTTGTGTATGAGCAAGTGAGGGTAAGCACTGCAAAGCTACACTCAGAGCCCACTCGGAAAAGAGAGAGATTGCAGCATGGAGGGTTTGCAGCCACTTGAGAGGTTTCCCTGCCACCATTTTGATTCTAAGTGTTCAAGAATAGGGGGACTGGCAGACACACTACTTTAAGACCTATAGATACGCATTGGGTTGACTCTCTGATTATAGCAATGCAGAGACTTTCTGTGGCACTGTCACATCAGTCTGAGACTCTGGATATTTGGCTTCCATAGCAATAGAAAAGCGCCAGTCAGGGTGCAACAGTTTTGTCAGGCTACCATCTTATTCCTGTTCTGTGTCCCACTAGATTTCCAGTATTAGCTGTGCCTTGAAGAAAGTTAGTTACAGAAGTATGGTACTGCTCCTGTGTGACAAATATTTAAGAACAATGTGTTGGCTAATGTAATACAAAAATCTAATAAGCCAATAGGAAAAGGCAATAATTTTATTTATTTATTTATTTATTTATTTAGAGTCTACCACAGCCACCAGACTTGTCCTTTGGTTCCTTTCCTGGCTTTGGACGAAGGGCAGATTTGCCATCAAGTTTTTCATGGCTATTTTTTATAGCAAAGCCCCTTGAGCAAAACTTTTAGAATTTAGCCAGGAATGAGGCTCTGTTCCAGCATGGATGGGGAAACCTAAATCCATTTAATTTTATCCTGCTAATAAATCTAAGTGGTTTTCTTCTTCTTCTTTTGCTTCCAGGGTAGGTATTGCTCTCATTCCAGCCACTTCTATTGGTCTAACTCCTGCTTGCAGCAGGCATCAAGAACCCCAGGACCTGCCTTTTCTTAGGGTAGGTCTACACTAGAAGCACTACATCGGTGCAGCCGCGCTGGTGTAGCATGTCTGGTGAAGACACTATGCTGATGGGAGAGCACTCTTCAGTCAGCATAATTATTCCACCTCAGCTAGAGGCAGAAGCTATGTCGGCAGGAGAGTGTCTCGCACCGACATAGCGCCGGTGTGGACAACACTTAGGTCACTGTAACTTGCGTTGCTCGGGGGGGAGAGGGGTCTTTTTCGCACACCTGCGTGATGCAAGTTAGATCAACTTAAGCAGTAGTGTAGACCTGCTCGGAGATTCC
Source organism: Trachemys scripta elegans (assembly GCF_013100865.1). Classification (NCBI taxonomy): domain Eukaryota; kingdom Metazoa; phylum Chordata; order Testudines; family Emydidae; genus Trachemys; species Trachemys scripta. The sequence continues at coordinate 243,401,278 of NC_048299.1, forward strand.
TTCCCACTACACTCCAAAACCAGAAACTCAAGGTATGGGGCAAGCTTCTAGATTTCTGCCTCGATTTTCCCTTTAAAATTTCCAAAGTCACTACCACCAATTTATGGTTCAGCTTCCCCAGGGTAGCACTGGTACAAGTGCTATTGTAGCCAGAGCTCCAGGCAGTTGCCAGTACCCTAACACCATGTCATCTAACCATGTTCAGAGCAGGTCTAGACAGCACCGTGGTTAAAGTATCAGTGGATGCCAGCCCTTATCTACATTAGGGGCTCTTACTTTGGCTACTACCCTCTGAACTGAACTGTGGTAGCTATAGTGGGAAATCTGTGGGGGGATAAAACTGGACAGTTAGTTACTCTTACTTCTCTTCTGCCAGTTTGTGAATTCTGCTCACCACAGTACCATTTGAAAATGGAATGGCTTTCATTTCCTTTGCTTTAAAGAAGATATTAACTTTATCTGTGGCACAGATAAATTTAAATTTCCTGCTATTATATGAGGGTATTTTGCCTTTACTAAGCAGAGAGCAACTAAATAAGAGGCATTGAACACTTCCAGTGAAATTGTGAGAGTAGCTGATGTAGCAATTTGTTGTTTTTAAAAAAATAATTCACAATTTACAATTTAAAAAAAAATTAAATGAGCTATGGATGTTTAGTCCAAGGTTCTTGAGCCAAAATGTCATCTGAGGATGTGGTCTGGTTTCAAAGTTTTCATACTAATTTTTGCTAGTATTTCAAAACATATAACAAACTCTAGTTGCTGGTTATCTCCTGATTGTTTTCACCTCAGCGTGTAATTCAGATTTTACTATTAACAATAGTAAATGCCATCTAAATTAATTAATATCTGTAGCATGCCTTTGAACATATAAAGTGTTATAAAATATATTTTATATATCAACTGATGAGTGTAACAGCCACCAGTCATTCAGGATAAATGTAAGGAACAATAGGCGAGTCCACCCAAAACACAGGCACATGTCACCATCAAAAATAAATTAGAACTGTGTAGGTGGGTGGGGGTTCACTGAGTATTGTTTGGTGGGAGAGGTTTGTTTGGAGGGGTAGAGATTTGTTTGTATGTGTAAGTGAGAAAGAAGTAGGAGAGAGACTAGAAAATCAGCTAAAGGTCAAGGACACAGTCTGAACAAGCACTGGAAGCATGGGCCTGAGAAAAACACCTAGAGCGAGAGAGCTTTGGGGCTGAGTGCTGGCTAAAAGAGTCTTGAAACATTCAAACAAAGAAGATCTCTCTTGTGGTTGTTTGATTCCTTCTGTTTTCAGAGAAACAGGACTTTGTACATTCTTTGAAATAAACAGGATTGCATCACAGATACCTAACTGTATCCTCAATTTATTCTCCTAATCGAAACAACCTGAAGAACTCCAAATTTTGTCTAACCGCTTGCCTGAAAAAGGGATAACTTTATCACCATAAGCAGTGCAAACAGTTCAGGAACAAAGTAGTCCTGCAAAACATTAAAATGGACACTAAGCAGTTTTAACAGTGAGAATCTAAGGGTGCGTCTATACAGGAACTGGAAGGTGTAATTTCCAGCTTGAGAAGACATACCCGCGTTAGCTTTGATCAAGCTAGCATGCTAAAGATAGAAGTGTTAAGCGCAGCTGCACTAGGGGTTAGCCACCCAAGTAAGTACGTAGCATCTTGGATGGGCTCAGGCAGTTAATCCCTCTTACTGCTCACACCGTCACAGCTACAGGTCTATTTTTAGTGTACTAGCTCAATCTAGCGTGGGTATCCCTCCTTGAGCTGGAAATTACATCTCCCCCCGCTCAAAAGTGTTGGATTTCACATAACCAAAAGTTTTGAATGTTGATACATGTCCATACCCCTCATGGGGCACTACGTGGTCGCCAATAAAAAAGGGGTTAATCTCAGATCAGATCAGCTCACCCATCTCCTTCCACAGGTTGTCAGAGGAAGGGATATAGGAGCTGGTGCTTGGGAAGGGGAAGAATGCCTTTGGGAAAGTTAGGCTTCACACCCAGAGGTCATAAGATTGGATTGAATCACAGGCCGGGATGTTTTGAATTGAGATATGATCTCTGATCAAAGAGCTGTGCTTATGACATTATCTGAATTCATCCATCATTATATGTCAATTTTGGGTTCATCTTTCAGACAGTTGACCTTTCTGTGTTGTTTGTGCTGATCACAGATAATAGAATGCATGCTTGATTCAGATTTGCTTTTGAAATAGCAGGAATTTTTTTTTCTGATCTTATTTTTGATCTCTAATAATAGAAGTTTCCAGGCTCACATTGCTATTCTTCCAATTTTATTGGACTAAATCAGTGTTTCTCAACCTCTTTTGTGCTCGCAACTCCCTTTGTATTTAAAATAAAATTGTGACCCCGCTCCCCATACTAAGACTTGAAAAAATTGTGACCCCCTATCTTAAATACCAAGTACATTACGAATAATACTGGCTCACCAGCATTAATAAACTAATATTTCAAACCTACATAAATAAGGGAAGGTAAGAAAAAAACATTTGTGTGCCAAATCAAAGTTTATTTTTGCATAAAACAAACTATAGATTCACTTTTTTACAAATTGAGTTTTACAGAGTCCTTCAGTGAGACACTTGTGCTTGTTTTGTACCGGCTAATTTTTTTATGTTGGGTTGAATTGAAGAAACACTCAGCAGCAGGTCATTCTCCACAGATAATTTATTTCATTGTTTTGTTTTTATCGCAACTCTCGATGAGAATCCCAATTCTAATAAGTATGACATTGCAAACAGGATTGAAACTTTCAAAGCTGCAGTTACAAGTTCAGGATACTCATGCTTCTGTGCCATCCAAAACGTGCACCTGTCTTCTGAAGGAAATGAACACTGGAGCATTTTATCAGATGAAAGCTAGATCAGTTTATCTTGCAGGCTTCCTGGTAGTTTGGCAGACTCGACTACTCTTTTGTTGACCAGATTAATTATCCGCCTCTTGCCAAGTTCTACGTCATCACGTGGGAAATAATCCTGGAGCTGCTTAAATGTAAGTATATGTTCAATCATAATGTTTTTTAATTGTTTAATGTCCACTTCTTGTCGTCAGCAATCAATTTCATGAACTCGCAACTCAGAGGAAATGATTCAAAGTTTCCACTTTGAAGCCAAGCAGACCAGGTTCCAAGCCTTCTTTCCAAAGGCTCTCACTTTGTCTCCCAACACAATTATGTTTTTGTGTCATCCTTGAAAACTCATATTCAACTAATTCAGATGACAGAAGGTGTCTGCTAAGTAAGCTAACTGAAGAAGCCACGATGGGTCACTGAACGATTTAGCAAAAGGAGACCCTTGTTCCTGTGGGAACATAAGTACTTCAGCTCGCAATTCAAAAAGTCTGCTTAACACTTTTCCCCATGAGAGCTACCTTGCTTCAGTGTGCAAGAGAAGATTTTTATAAAGTGCAGCCATTTCATCACATAAAACTGCAAACATGCGAGCTGATAGAGGCCAGCTTTTTATGAAATTCACAACTTTTTCAGATTCATCAAGCACTTGATGCAACTCAGAAGGCATTCCTTTTGCAGCAAGTGCTTGTCCATGTAAAAAACAATGGGTCCAAATTAAATGTGGCATATTGGTTTTTAATCTTGCAGCAAGCCCACTGTTCTTGCCAGTCATTGCTTTGGCACTATCACTGCATAAAGCAATACATTTTTCCCAATTGATTTGAAAATAATCGGTAGCTTCAACAAATATGTCGTGGGCTAGGCAGCACTTTACAGAAGAGCAAGTTTTCCTCAACAGTAGCATCTGAATTATATCGCACGAAAGCTAAGAAGTTGTTGTTGTCGTTATCTTGTCCTTCAGTAGTCATATCAACCCATGAAACTCAAAAATGAATTTGGCAACTTTTACAAGGTCCTTTGTAAGGGCTTGATCCAAGGTGTCAAATCTTAAGAGAATCACTTTCCTTACAATATTACATTCAAAAGCAGCACATCTTGCAGAGTGGTTTTATCTTAGTCTCATATGTATTGATTTTCATTCCTGAAGTGTGTTCTGTCTGCACTGTCGTGATAGTGGATGTTATTTTCCAAGATGCTTTAATACCAGTCAGAAGTTCTTTTATCTTTCAACCATTTATTTTAGCTAATATTTTTCTTGATAGAGTGTCAGTATCCTCAAACATCGTCATTCAAACCTGAGTTTCCGGGGAAGGCACACAGCCCTGGGAAGTCCCAAGGGCGGGGACACAGCCAGGGCAGCGCACCCCTGCCAAGCCCAGGATGCCATGGGGCTAGAGCATGCAGCCCGGCTGCAGCTCCAGGCAGAAGCAATGGGGCTAGGGCATGTGGCCCCGGGTGTAACCCTCGGTGGAAGCTGCAGGGTTCTAGTTCCAGCCAGCCCCAGTTGCAGGGCAGGAGTGCACAGTCCTGCCTCTGCCTCCTAAAGCCCTAGAAGTCACAGAGGTCCGGTAAAGTCACGGAATCTGTGACTGCCGTGACTTCCACGACTAAATTGTAGCCTTATGTTTAAGTACCAACATGGGGAACAGAAATTTGATAGTTGAAGGCACTGTAATCTAGCAAACAAAGGTATAACAAGATCCAACGTCTGGAAGTTTAAGCCAGACCAATTCAGACTAGAAATAAGGTGCAAATTGTTAATGATGAGGGTAACTAATGATTGGAACAATTTACCAAGGGTTGTCATGGAATCTCTATTGCTGGAAATTTTTTTAATGAAGCTCAGATGTTTTTTCTAAAAGATACAGGAATCAATTCTGGATTGGGGCCTTTGATGGGATCCCCGTGGTGCAACCTGGAATTGGAGTACCGTTATGCCCACATAACTCTTTAGTCTGGGCTTTCTTTCACAATGCTTTGCTAGTGACAAGCAGCAAACCCCTCCAGGCACTGTTATCACTCAGCACAACAGCATGTAGAGCCTCACATCCAGCTAGATTGCATGAATGCTCCCTGAGCCACTCACAAATCACAGAGAGAGAGGCTCCAGCCAATTCCCACTCACCCCACCATCTCCCCAACCTTGCACCCCAGAACTGTATTGTTTGTCTTGCCCTGGTCACAAGCCTTACCAGTGTAAGTTTATTATCCAGTCCGCCTCTCTCTAGGTGTGGAGAGGACATACACTAGCCTTTGTAACCTGAGCTGAGATTTCCCAAGCACTTCAACCAAAATACACTACCGGTATTTTAGGTAAAATACAAAACAGATTTATTACCTACAGAAAGATAGATTTTAAGTGATTATAAGTGGTCGGCACAAAAGGTCGGAGAGAGTTACCAAAGAAAATAAAAGGTAAGCGCACAGTCTAAATTTTAAACCTTATTACACTAGGCAGTATTTGGAATAAGCAGTTTTCTCACCCCACTAGATGTTACAGTTCTCAGTTCAAATCTTTGTCTTCCCAGTGTTCTTGTTGCTTCCAGCGTAAGTGAGAGAGGAGAAAGGCCAAGGCACGATGCCACTGTCCCTTATTTTATACCCTCAGTCCAGGTGCCTAGAAAATACTAGCCCAGTCCATGTGCCTAGAAAATACTAGCCCAGACACGTCCTGGTGGGCTTTGCTGAGTCACAGGGTTGAGCAATCCCCCATTGTGTGAGGCTTGTGCAGCCCTCTTACAGTATTGTAAATCCCATGTTTACAACTCCCCTGCTGATTAACACCCTCCTGGGAGTGGACCACCACCTAGCAGTAGAGACTCTCAAACTTACAACCAGACAAATCTCATAACTTCATACACACTAATGATATACACATTTGGACAGAACAATGGGTTTCAGGAGATCGTGACCTTTCATATGCTATCTTACATGGCTTACTTTCTATGAAATATATCATAATTATATGACAGGGCTGAATATGGGGGTTCTTGGGTGCTGCCTTGAGGTACAGAGTGCCACAGGGCCATAGTAGCCATATGGAGACTGAAATACTCAAAGTGGTTCTCCAATCAGGCTTCATTTGAGGGCAATGTTGTAGCTATTCTGTGGATAAATGGAGGGCTTCTGCTTTCAGTCTGGCAGATTTAACTAGTGTAATGATAACAGCTAACTGCACTTCCACCAATAGATGGTGCTGTAACTTTATCTTAGTGTTTTGTTGTTGTATCTGATTGGGGGGGGGGGGTGGGGGGGGGAGTAGTAGTAGGAAGTTTGTGTCCTGCCTGTTTGTGCCAGAGTTATTACTTGCAATGTTCCAACAAATCTTTGGAGTTCTATAAGCAACTATTACAACCCAGAAGGATGCCTGTGGAGGTGGATTCACAAACTGTCTGAATATACATTCACAGTTCACTATAAACCTGGAAAGCAAAATGTGGTGACAGATGCTCTCACCTGGGTGAGGGCAGTGAGAATAGACTCAGCCTGGTCTTGCGACATCTGACAAGAACAGGATTGTCATGCCAAGAAGCTTAGGGAGAACAGTGCTGGAGTGTCTTCATGATAATGAAGCAGCAGGCCACCTGTGGTATGAAAAGTCATTGAGCCAGGTATCTGATAGATATTATTGGCTAGGCATGGCTGCAGCTGTAAAGGACTGTGGGCTTTCCTATCTTGTCTGTCAAGAAAGGAAAGCAGCAGCAAGGAGAGGCAGAACTCCTTTAGGGGAAATGCCCCATGCTAGTAGGCCATGGGACTGGGAGTTCATTCTCCTTGACTTGAAAGACCCACTACCAGAAATGCCATCTGGAAATTTGTATTTGCTGATAGTGTATGACTCTCCTCAGAATACATGGTGGTGCAGCTTTTAACAGATAAAAGGACAGAGACCGTTTCAAAAGCATTGATGAAATATGTAGTATTGCATTCAGCCCACCAAGCTACATCTGCAGCAATCAGAAGAAGGAATTTAAATCACTTATTATGTGAGGTTTGGCAACAATTCCAGAAAACTAAGATGAGGACCAATGTTGTCCATCCTGTGAGAAATGAGGGAGTGGAGACAGTAAACTGCACCATTGGTTCCATGCTTAGAGTCTAAGTCTAAGTCTAAGTCAGTGAAGACCAACAAGACTGGGATGCTGAGACACCTTTTGTCGTATTTGCGTATAACAGCAGCTGGCACTCAACTATTCATTATTCTCCTTATGAGATTATATTTGGACTCCACAAAATCATGCTTTCCTATGATTTGAGGTTCAGGCAGTAAGACACAGTAAACCTCCTTGAACCTACCCAGGTTTTTGACACAGCAGAGTCTTATGTAAGTGAACTGAGAACAGCATTCCAGAAGGTGAAGGAACAAAAGATCTGGAAAAGCACATGTCAAGCACAAGATGCCAGGAAAAAGGAGAATTCTGTGCCCAGTCAAGAAGGAGAGATGGTGTGGCTATACAACTGGAAAAAGTAGCCTGGAAAAAATGCCAAACTTACTCCTTTTTGGAGGGGACCTTACACACTAAATAAGAAAATTAACAATTTATCTTCATTGATGCGAAAAGTGAGAGTTCACTCCTTTGCAGTGCACAGAGAACTGAACAGATTAATTGAAAGAAAAGGAGAATGCAAATACTGGGGATGCTCAACAACCATCCTAAAAGGTTGCAGAGGAGGATTTGGAGGTATCGCGGCAGGTTTCTGTGGCTGTGGTGGGGGACAGGTTGTGAAGAATTGCCAGGGTGTCTTTGAGACCTCACTATCCTAAAGTCTTCAATAGGTAGTCTGTCCACAACAGATAGGCCTAACCTGTAGGACATGGACCCTGTATTCACTGATAGCCTAGATCCAACTATGAATCATGTCTCCATGACTGAATATACGACTCAAACAGGCAGAATAACCCAGAAACTTGTGTGGATGGCAGACTTCCTGGATTCCTAGGAGCTACAACAATATTAAAAGTTTAGTTACTGTTTTGAATTCTTACTCAACTAGAGGAGTGAAACTGGTAATGATCATGATAGACTGTACTGCCACCAATAGATGATGCTGTATCTTTATCTTAGTGTTGAGTTGTTGTCTTGTATCTGATGAGGGGGAGAGGAGTTGGTGGGAAGTTTGAGTCCTGCCTGTGTGTGCTGCAGTTGATACCTGCAGTGTTCCATTAAATTATTTCAGTTCTATACATGAGTATTATACTAGCACTAAAATAACTTATAACAGCTTTATGGGAAACAGGCTATGTTCATCAAATGGCTATAGTGGATAGAGATAGTTCATTTATACATTTTTAACAAATTATATTCCTATTTGTTAATTGAAAGCAGATAAGTTTTAATGATAACTTTTCTATGTTTACAGAAGTAACAAGTATAAAATAGCAAAATACATTTTCTTTGTTAGGCCCTTGTAACAGCATAATATTACTCCTTCCATTGAAGAAGCAATATAGCCAATTAATCTCAGTAAAAAATAAAACCTAGCAGCACACTAGCCCTGGTCAAGGACAATATTCAGACACTGAACCATAATACATAAAGGCCAATCTTGTCCTATTGAAGCACCAAGGGAAAACATTGGATTGATTATGTGCCTGCACAACCAGCAGGTTTTGGTCCTAAATCAGCATAATTTAAATTTTGCTGTAAATTAATCTTTTAAAAACTCATTTAATTAAAGAATTCTGTGCAAACATCATTAGATATTATAGGTCACTAAAGGCCTAAGTGCAAATAATTTCTACCATTCCTTCTGCTCCAAGATGAAATTATTTCAGTGGATTCTAAAGTGGGAACACACCAGCTTCAAGTTACCTAGGAAGAGTACATAATGTTCAGTTTTCACAGCACCAGTGAAGTTCTGTGAATGAATTTAACATAGTGACATTTCCCAATACATTTGTTCTGCATGAAAATAGGTAATGTACAATCTCCAGAAGAGTTCAGGGCATTCATTATATTGAAATCACTGATTTAATTGCAATCCAGCCCCTGTTCAAATCATCTCTCAAACTTGTTTCACCAGTAAACATCATGAAATGTCTCCTTGGCAATCTGGATAGTGATCATAAACCACTCTATGGCTCGCCTGAATCCTGACTAGATATATTTACCAATGTACTAGATAGCTATAAATATGGAAATGTAGTCATTAGCACTAAATAATATATTTAGCTAATTATAAACTGTAAGGAATAGAAATGCCATTTGTGCGAACCATCTGGTTTTTTTAGAAGTATTTCGCCTTCATTCCTTTGCTGAAGCTACATTTTAGAAGAGTGTAAAATGCTGGGTAAGTGTTATCAGTCATGTAAGCAAACTCAGAAAGAACTTCTTTACACAAAGGATGGATTAACTGGAATAAATGACTACAAAGAGCAAAAGAATTTTGAGTTCAGAGGCGGGATTGGGCATATGACTGGAGTATAAGGGAAGCTCTGGGCGTAGCCAAAAGGTAAGTTCTTAAACTAGGATGATAAGATTTAAGATGTGCTATACATCCATCAACTCAGTAATAAAAGAACAGCATTATAGAGTTTGTTTTTTAAAGGTTATATTCTTATTGCTTACTCTGAAAGATGTGTCCCTTCTGATATTACTGAAGGCACTATCAAGCATGGAAAAAGTGACATCTGGTATAGTTTGTATTATGCCTGTCTTAAATGACATTAGTTTTTAACCACCATGAACAACTAATATTCATGAACAAAACTCCCTCAGTGGGAAAAAAATTAAAAAGCATTCTTGTTATTGTTTTTTAAATCACCATATCTGTTTGAAATCCCATCAGAGCTTGAAGGAACTAATGCTAAGCTTTTTTTACATTTAGGGCTCGATCTAATGTCCATTGATGCCAATGCAAACTCTTTAATTGAAATAAGCAATGGACCAGGCCCTAAAGAACGAGCGTAGTCTTGCTAGCCAAGCGAAGTGAGGCCCTCCGCTCAACTTGATGGTATTTCTCTGTTTGTCAGTAAGTAACAATATAGCTTTTGAATGCTGCATTCAATCAAGGAGCTTGGTCTACAGAAACAACAGTCAGTGGCGATTACCACACGGGCCCATTCGGTAAGAGCCGCTCAGGTGAGGGGACCCAGCTCTAGGCCTGGCAGAACCCTCAGGGAGCAGCAACCGTGGGTGAGGGCGCCCTTTCCTGGCACACAGCCCCTAGCTACCCCGCCTGAGCTACACCACTGCCTGCACCCTGAGCAGTTTTCACTTTTTGAGCTGAGCCCCACCCACACCTTTGATTTATAATTTTTGGTTGTGGCCCTTCCCCCAACCCAGACAGGCTGGGTAGCCTGCAGAGGTTAATTGGGGAATAGAGATAGCGCTCCCTTCATGGGCCCCACTGTGCAGAGCTGGCTCTAGCACCCCTGGGCACTGCCCTCCTCCCAAATATAGAAGTCAAACTACACCTATGCTTACCAAGAATATATCAACATGTTATCTGAAGGTTCAAGTGGTGTATCTGAACACCCCCAAAGCACAAATACAGCTACCTACTGAAGAAACAGTTTCTCCACAACCTAAAGGTAATTCCTGATGGTTGTTGGTCAAACTTTTCCCATTTATTGAAGTTACAAAAGATAGTTACTAGTGCATCTCTTGCAAAAAAATTACAAAGAGGTAAAGCTTCCCACTGCTACAATTGGTAAAACTGGAGGAGCTTGGTTTGCCAGATTGATCAGCAAAGCCAGTGCTGACAAACTATCTGAAAAGACTGCAAAACACCAAACTTCTGGACTGCATTGACATATAGAAAGCTGTATAAGCCAGGCATAACATGTGAAGCTTGAAAGCTTGTACTAAAGCCAATTTTAGAAGTACTTAATGAGGCTGTTAAGAATGCTGGAGACACAACACAGTTTATGCAATAAACATGGCCTTAGCAACATACTTCCTATGTAAGCAAGAAATACCACACACTACAAACTGGAGGCCTATGTTAAGTGCATTGTCACTTATTATCCCTGAAGTTGGACACTGGTTCCAAACAAGACCAGCAAGTGGTCACTATCTTTCTGCAAGAAACTCAGCTGACTGGTTAGAAGCATGTGGAGCAACAGTGAAAGACTCCGCAGTCAAAAAAGTGAAGAACTCTCTCACCACATTCAAAAAATTCACATACATGGCTGATGAATGCACGGATGCAAATGGACATCAAGAATTAAGTCACTGCATACATTATCTTGATGTTCGTGGTAGGCCAGTAGATGCATTTCTAGATGTTCAGGTTATAGAAGACACATCGGCTGCATCTGTGGCAGCCCACATCTTAGAAAGAGTTAAATGCTTGTAAATTGGACACCAAACAGATGGCAGCTTGTGCATTTGATGGAACTGCAAACTTCTCTGGAAGACATGTCTTTCTCAGAGAAAAGTGTAACCCTAATCTCTCCTCGACACACTACAGAGGCCATTTTAACTTATGTACCCAGAAAGATAATGGAGCAAATAATTAAGCAATCAATTTGCAAACACCTAGATGATAATAAAGTGATAAGTAACAGTAGGGATGGATTTGGCAAGAACAAATCATATCAAACCAACCTAATAGCTTTCTTTGATAGGATAACAAGCATTGTGGATGGGTGAAAGCTGTAGATGTGATATATCTTGACTTTGTTAAGGCTTTTGATACTGTCTCGCATGATCTTCTCAAACCAAACTAGAGAAATAGAACCTAGATGGAGCTACTATAAGGTGGGTGCATAACTGGTTGGAAAACCATTCCCAGAGAGTAGGTATCCGTGGTTCATAGTCAAGCTGGAAGGGCATATCAAGTGGGATCCTGCAGGGATTGGTCCTAGGTCAAGTTCTGTTCATATCTTCATTAATGATTTAGATAGATAATGGCACAGAGAGTACACTTATAAAGTTTGCAGACAATACCAAGCTGGGAGGGATTGCAAGTGCTTTGGAGCATAGACGCCAACTTTCTTGGCACTGGTGGCTGCCCGCACCCCCCGCCCCTTTCTCCACCCCTGGCCCCGCCCTGACTCCACCCCATCCCTGGCCCCACACCCATTCCAACCCCATCCGCAAAGTCCCCACCCTAAATCAGCTGTGTCACAGCGCAAACGCTGGGAGGAAGGGGGGAGAAGCAGGATGCAGAGGAGGAAGAGGTAAGCTGGAGCAGGGGGGCGGGGCCACGGGCAGCTGTGTGCTCCAGCCCCAGAGCACCCACGGAGTTGGTGCCTACGCTTTGGAGGATAGGATGAAATTCAATAAGGATAAATGAAAAGTACTCCATTTAGAAAGCAACAATCAATTGCACGCATACAAAATGGGAAATGACTGCCTAGGAAGGAGTACTGTGGAAAGGAATCTGGGAGTGATGGGTTGGATCACAGGAACCCTCTTGGGAGCTGCCACCCGATGTGCCAAGACTACTTCTATCCCTGCCAGCTCAGGGCCCCAGCACCCTGTCTTGCTGAGCCAGACACTCCCGTCTGCTCCAACAAAGACCCAGGGTCTGAATTACTTGCCCCAAAGCTGCAGGTTTACCTGAAAGCAGCTAACAGAAGTGTTCCTGTCTTTAACATTCAGATGTCCAACTCCCAATGGGGTCTAAACCCAAATAAATCCATTTTACCCTGTATAAAGCTTATACAGGGTAAACTCAAAAATTGTTCGCCCTCTATAACACTGATAGAGAGATATGCACAGTTGTTTGCTCCCCCAGATATTAATACATACTCTAAGTTAATTAATAAGTAAAAAGTGATTTTATTTAATACAGAAAGTAGGATTTAAGTGGTTCCAAGTAGTAACAGACAGAACAAAGTCACCAAGCAAAATAAAATGTGCAAATCTATGTCTAATTAAACTGAATACAGATAATTTTATCCTCAGAGATGCTTCAGTAAGTTTTTTCCTCAGACTGGACACCTTCCAGGCCTGGGCACAATTCTTTCCCCTGGTACAGCTCTTGTTCCAGCTCAGGTGATAGCTATGGGATTCTTCATGATGGCTCCTCTCCCCTTTATATATCTTTTGCATAAGGCGGGAATCCTTTGTCCCTCTCTGGGTTCCCAACCCCCCCACACCTTCTCAATGGAAAGACACCAGGTTAAAGATGGATTCCAGTTCAGGTGACATGATCACATGTCACTGCAAGACTTCATTGCCCACTTGCCAGCACACACATATACAGGAAGACTTACAGGTAAAACACACCCATCTGCAGACAATTAACCTGGTTAATGGGAGTCATCAAGATTCCAAACCACCATTAATGGCCCACACTTTGCATAATTACAAGAGGCCTCAAAATTATATTTCATATTTCTAGTTTCAGATACAAGAGTGGTACATTTATACAAATAGGATAATTACACTTAGTAGATTATAAGCTTTGTAATAATACCTTACAAGAGACCTTTTGCATGAAGCATATTCCAGTTACATTATATTCACTTATTAGCATATTTTTATAAAACCATATAGACTGCAACGTCACAGGAGTCCTAGAGGATCACAAGCTAAATATGAGTTAAGAGTGGAACACTTGCAAAAAAAGCAAATATCATTCTGGGATGTATTTGCAGGAGTGTTGTAAGCAAGACACAAGAAGTAATTCTTCTGCTCTACTCTGCAGTGATACAGTCTCAACTGGAGTATTGTGTCCAATTCCGTGTGCCACATTTCAGAAAATATGTGTACAAATTGGAGAAAGTCCAGAGGAGAGCAACAAAAATGATGAAAGGTCTAAAAAACATGACCTATGAGGAAAAAGATTTGGGCTTGTTTAGCCTGAAGAAGAGAAGACTGAGTGGTGACATAACAGTTTTCAAGTACATAAAAGGTTGTTACAAGAAAGAGGGAGAAAAAATGTCCTTGTTAACCTCTGATGATAGGACAAAAAGCACTGGTCTTAAATTGCAGCAAGGGAGGTTTAGGTTGGACATTAGGAAAAACTTCCTGTCAGGGTAGTTAAGCACTGGAATAAATTGCCTAGGGAGATTGTGGAATCTACGTCATCGGAGGTTTTTAAGAGCAGGTTAGACAATCATATTTCAGGGATACTTATAATACTGATACAGAATAATACTTAGTCCTGCCTTAAGTGCAGGGGACTAGACTAGAACAGTGGTTCTCAACCAGGGGCCCGGGGGCCCCTGGGAGGCCGCAAGCAGGTTTCAGGGGTCCGACAAGCATGGCTGGCATTAGACTTGCTAGGACCCAGGGCAGAAAGCTGAAGTCCCGCCATGTGGGACTGTAGCCCGGGGCCCTGAACCCCACCCCCTGGGGCTGAAGCCTGAGCAACTTAGTTTCATGGTGCCCCCTATGGTGTGGAGCCCCAGGCAATTGCAATGCTTGCTACCCCCTAACACTGGACCTGGCTTTTATACTCAGAAAAACAGTTGTGGCATGGCTGGGCCATGGAGTTTTTATAGCATGTTGGGGGTGGGGTGGGGGCTCAGAAAGAAAAAGGTTGAGAACCCCTGGACTAGAAGACCTCTCAAGGTCCCTTCTAGTCCTGTGATTCTCTATGATCTATTCAACTAGCACTAGTACAAGATGCAGAATCTTCAAAGGACATTTAAAAAGCCATACATTTAATGTCTTTTTTTCAACAAGAGTCCAAAAAAACCTGAATGTCTTGGAAAAAATAGAAGATACTTTGGGACTGAAGGTCAAATTAGTCCAACCTGGGAAAACCTGCTGGCTTTCTCATGAGTGATCCTTGGATGTTGTCTTAAAACTACTGCAACTGTTATTAGTGGCTTTGGAAAATATCTACCAAGATGGAATAGATCTAAGTAGTGAGGCTGGTGGACTACTTTTGCTACTACATTCAGAGAAGATAATCGCCATTCTCTCTCGTGTAAGTCTAGTGTTGAAACCACTTGGATCATTAAACAATGCCATCAAGGCATCTGCAATAGTAGTAGATGTTTGTCCAGCAATGGAAGCTACACTTGGATCAGAGAGCTATCCATTGAAAATGTATTGGAAGAATCAAAGACTTCAGTCCAGAAGTTGACTAATGAAGGCACTTATATTGAATCCTTAAGTGAAGAGAACAAGAAGTGTTTGTTAAACCAGCTGAAAAAGTACACATACTTGATTCTTACAAATCTACAACAGTGACAGTTGAGTGGAGTGAGGCACTATCAGCAATGGAGCTGCCATGTGATCAGGACAGAATAGAGAATTTGAACACAGAATGCAATATCATACAATGAATGAATGAATGAAGATTTGACTTCAACTTCTTTTTTATCACCACCAGAGGCTTGACCCGATCTTTGTGCTGTTTCCTGGGATGAAAGAAGTAGGAATTCATTTCTTTCCCAGTCACAACAGCTATAGTTGAGTGTTAGTTTTTCATCCTGGAATAGAATTTTGTGTTCTGAAAGAAATTGCCTTCTGCCTGATCATGTGAATGAACTCATTAGCATATCAATTGAAGGAGTTGGAAGTACTGGACACACAAGAAGTTATCAAAGATGAATGCACTACATTCAAAAAATTCATTAACAGAGCTGTGAAAAATTACAGCAAGAAACCAACAAGGATGTAGATGTAGTGCTTCATAGAAGGCTTGAGTATCCAACTTTAATTTGTACGATTATTTTAAAACATGAGTTAAATCTAATTAAATGGTCCTGAAACATTTTTCAGCTTTTACTATGGTGCCATACATCCCACTTTTGCCCTCATTGTCTCACCCCCCAGCCATCACGTCTCCTGTAAATTCAAACTCCCTTCCTCCCAAATTTCAATTCCCCGGGGAAAATACTGGTACAAATAAATACTGATGGTAATGAAACAGAACTCAATAGTAACTGCTCAGAATTTATTTTTAAAGTGATGAGATTGATCAACTATTACTTTAAATATTCACTTTTATTTTGTTGTTCCCTTTGGATAGAGGCAAGACTAAAGCCCCAGTGATTTGGCTCTCCCCTTCAGTTTGAGACTTACAGATGGTTTGTGCCTCATTTCTATAGATCAGGGTCTTGTCTTTTCTATGCTATTTGCCTCTGTCATTTGTTACTGGGTCTATCACAACAGCCAACTCTGAAAGAAAGATATTTCTTTTCGTGTTTCCATGTTAGGGTCTCCCAGTTGTAGTCCCTGGGTGCAGAGTGATGCACTTAGGATCCATTTCCTTTGCATACCTTAGAGGCTGTGAGTTGTTTCTCCTACAAATCTTTCACTGAAAGTAGCTTTTATGATTAAAAACATGTGCCTGCCCTTAAGTAACTGTTGAAAGCACAGACAAATTTTCTAAGTGTTTGAACTCAACAATTCATGTGTGCTTTTTGTAACCTAAAATTGCAGCGCTCTGCTTAGAGCTTGCTACCTGGTAGTGGTAAAATGGCTAGCTTGCCCTCTTGCCAATTGGACTTGAGCCCCTTAGGCCCTCTGTGTGCCCGAAGGAAGAAATCACAAGTTATTTGGACTAACAAAGGTAGTGACTCACGTCTTTTCTTGCATAACAAAGTTGTAGCTGTTGCTATAAAGCCCATGTCCAGATTTTTCCATCTAAGCAATTTATTATTTAGCAGGCTTCACTCCAGTGTTAACTAATAAACAATCTTTACCCCATCTGATCCCTTTACTTTACTAGGTCTGCAATCTGCTTCCCCTACAGAAACTCCCACAGCCTCCATGCAGACAGAGAAACCACGTCTGAGGGCAGGAAGACCGCATGATTCACTGGGGACGGTTTGCTTTGGCCCTGGAGGTGCTTCGTGTGGGGAATGGGATTTCCATTTCCCAACGTTTCCTTTGGTGGATTTCCCTGGCAAGGAATCACTAACTGCGCCGGCCTGGTGCCAATGGCTGACGCTCAGATCAGAGGCTGGGAGAAGAAGGATGCTGCTGATCCTGGACTGAACTTCTGGTGCCCGGGAAAACCAAACCGCTCCCAGTTTCCACGACGAGCTGAGGCTCCCTGCCCCGCTCCTGAGAGGAGATTCCCTGTGGCCGGGAAAGCCTCTCCTGCCGGGGATCGCAAGGAGCCGCGACAGGAACTCCCCCCAGCCTCTGCTGTGCAGAAAGCACGTTCCTCAGCAGAGCCAGGTCTGAGACACGCAATAACGGGGTGGGGGTACGGCGGGGGGCGGAGGCATCTTCCAGGAGCCGAGCTGGCAGCTGCGCTAGCCCGGGGTCAAGCAGGGGATCCCGGGGCCCTCCTGCAGGGGCGGCGGCCCCAGGGGCTCTCCCGGCACCCACTGAGGGACTGGCTCTGGGAGCACGTTCGGCCGGGCCTCAGTTGGCCTCACGCGTGTCGGGGGGGGGGGGCAATGTCTCCTTCCTCCCCCGGCCGGCACAAGGGTGTGGGGCCCTTCCCCCGCGGCGAGCCCGGGAGGAGATGAGCCGAGTCTAGCTTCGAAGCCGGGCGCCCCGCCCCCCCCGCCCCTTCCGAGAGCCCCCCCCCCCCCGCCCCAGCCAGCCGAGCGCCCCCGCGTGCGCGCAGACAGAGCCGTCCCGGCCCCCGCCCACAGCGGCGGGCGGCTCTTCCCCGGCCTGCCGCGCTCCCCGGAGGGCGCTCGCCGGCTCTGTGCGGAGCGCCCCGGCTTTCGCCCTCAGCCTGCCCGGGCTCGCAGGCAGCAGCCGCCGGGCCAGCGCCGCAGGTAAGCGCCGTCTCTGCCCCGCTGCACCCTGACAGCACAACGCTCCGCGGGTAGAGCCCGGCTGCGCGGGGACCTGCGCGGCTCCCCCCTGCCCTTCCCCGACGGGCACGAGCAAGCCTTGGGGCGCAGCGCCCCGCCAGAGCGCAGAGCTGCGGAGCCCGCTGGGCTACAGGTGTGGCTGGGTCAGAGCAGGGCTGGAACCGAACAGCTCCTGAGCGGGCGGGGATCGGGGCAGTTGGGGAGATCTAGTTTCCTCTCTGAAGTCTACAGCCGCTACCCAGTTCCAGCGCTGGGGTTTGAGATGGACTCTCCAGATGCATAGCTGGGCTTGGCAGCATTAGCTTGTATCGGTGCATACACCAGCTGGTGAAATAATAGTTCCATTGAGGATACTTGAAATTTACAGAGGCAAAGAAAGAAAAATGCTGCTTGAGAACTTCTTAGAGTTGGATTTAAGGATATTTACTGTGTATCTTTTGACGTGTGATGTGGACAATTTGTGTTGTAATGGTTATAAAGCTTTAACTTTTTGAATCTCAACCTCTACTGTCATTAAATAACTATCTGCTTCTCCCAGCATCTGACACCTGTCCCTACTTTCCCACAACTGTGAAAATTTAAATGGATAAAAATAGAAAAAATGCTTAAAACCCAAACTTTGGGGCAATTGTGAACGTGTACATCAATAAAAACTGAAAAGAATGCTTAAAAATAAACATTGAGATTATCAACTGAAATGAGAAATAAAAGAAACCCTCACATTCTGTCAAACCTTTTTATAGAGGAGTCAAGAAGATTAATTGGTGCTTAGAGTTCTGGCTTGAAAGCGCTACCTGCCCTGCCTCTCTCATAGACAACCAGATCCTTGCTACTATTCTTAGGTACTATAGGGCAGTAAAAAATAGTCACACTGAATCCCCCATAGAGCCCACATCCCCAGCTAGAGCCTACACCCCCAGCCAGAGCCCTCACCCCCCGGACCCCAATCCTTTTCCCCAGCCTTGAGCCCCCTCCCACACTCCAAACCCTTCAGCCCCACCCCTTCCACATGAATTTTGTTGTGTGTCACACATCACCTCCATATTGGTGAGAGATGCCTCTCCCCCAGCCCCAAACCTGCCACGTCTGGGGGAGAGGCGCCCCTCCCCCGGCCCCAACCCAGCCCCAGACCTGCCGCCTCAGACCCAGAGCTGCTGCGGCCGGGAGAGGCGCCTCTCCCCTCCAGCCCAGGTGCTGCTGCTGCAGGGAGTAAATGTGAAAACACCATTAGCAACCTCTGTTTTATATTTATAACTGTATTTTGTATGTAATGAAAGAGCTAATGTGTATGGGCCTCACTGCTTTCTCCTGCACAGTCTCAGAACAGCTCAATGGTGTGTCATAAACACTATACTGTAGCTAAAGGAGATACTCCTTTGAACTCAGGTGGTAGGGGCCTATGCTTTTGGAGTAGGAGAATCTGAGTTATGTCCCCAGTTTCCGCTGTAAAGTTCTGAGTGGTCATGGTGCAGAGAATTATGACAACTATGAAGTCCTGAGTAGACACATTTTTTTTTAAGTTCTAGTATTAACTGTGTTGTTCACTATTGAGGAGTGAAGAGGAGAGGAATGTATTTTACCAGAGCAGGCACATAAGTGTATTTCTTCATTTTTTGGTGCTGTCAAACAACTAACTGACACTCCTGCCACCACACAGATAGCTACAGTTCAGTGGTGGGTGAAGTGACTCCATAGCCTATCCTATATTCAATATGATTATGAATTATGTAAGACTAAGCGCCCAGTTTTATGGGGCCATTCACGTACTTCAGTATCTTATGTAACATTTAACATTTACGTTGGTCTTAGGTTTTGTAAAAACTTGTTTTTACTACTACTACTTACTGATGTAAATTTGGGGGCAAATTTGACCTCACAATAACTGTTTAATAGTTGACCAAAAGTATATATGATATTTTACAGTTATATATTATCCTTAAACTCTTTACAAATGGCTCATCGCTGAATCGTGGCCACCTCTGGGGTAAAACATAGGAACTGTTTTGTCAAGACAAAAAAATAGTTCTGAAGAACACTGTAGCCAGTTGAAATGGCAGGGGAATATAAATTAAGTAGAATATATTTAGTTAATCTGGAAATTAGCCAGTTGATGATACTCTCTAGCCTCATGAAAATTGTTCTGGGATCTTCAGTGACCACAAATGGTCAGGATCTCAGTTTTAGAAGACTGCATTTCAGTATCATACTGACCCCTAACATGATGCTGGACATTAGGTTAGTGTTAACTCAGAGGGGAAGAATGCAACCTACTGATTTACAAAGCACTTTCTGAAGCATTTGGCTTTTCTTCTTAGGCCACCATTCAAGAAGTGAACAGGCCTGACTCTGTTTAGCTTGAGAGATTGGAAAAAAAATCATATGGGATTTGGTATGCCTGCCCTAATAAGGAACACTAAGATAGAAGGCATAGTTTTAACAAATCTCAACACGTCTAGGGATAAGGAACTCTAATAATGGGCACAGTGAGACATGCATATGATTTTTCTATGAAAACTGAAATCTTTGAAACCGAAAACAGCTTTAATCATATTCCATACTATTTCCTTCAAACGTGTGTTTTAAAATCTAGATTTTTAAAATTTGGCTTTATATAATATATAATTGTGTGCGTGTGTGGGTATGTGTGTGTGTATATATATATATATATATTATAAAAAATTATTAAAACTGAATCTGATGTACTTCTATGTTAAGTTTTTAATAAAGAAAATACAACATTAGGCTAGTTATGTGAGGCTGCAATTAAGGCCCTAATCCTGCAGATATGCACATGCTTAACTACTTCTATAAGTAGTTCCATTGACTTCAGTAGGACTACTCATGAGTAAAGTATAATGCATGCTTAAATGTGTGCAGGACTGAGGCCGAAGAATATAATAGTAAGGGATATTTTAGGCAGCTTATACAAACTAGAGGAAGACTAATCAGATATAAAGAATCTAGTATGATTGGTACACTCTACTCAGGTGAGGAGAAAACACCAACTGCCACTATTTCACATATAATCAGACCACTAATGACAGATTATTCTAATTGATAAGGCATGCTCACAATTCAACTTTGTTTACATTATAAATAAGGAGTATCTGGAATGCACTACTTCATATCCTGAACATTTTAGGCAGATGGTGGTGTTCAGTTCACCCTTTCTTCAACCTGACTTAGCAGCATAGGGGTCAGTATGGATAAGATAGCATGCCTGTTTTGTTTTTTTTAAATAGAGCCTTCAGTTTGTAACTAAGTAGCTGTACTTTAGGAGACAAAACTGAACAGCCAACTTGCACTTTACAAATATAGTGCCTTTTCAGAGTGGACAAAACTAAATTTCTCAGCACCACAGTGCTACTATTCTGGTAATTTTGAAACTCTGATGTCTAGAACAGATCCATAACTGGAGAGTGCAGATGTATCTGCCCCAAAAGAACAAGTTTAATGAAAAGATCTATTGTCCAAGCAGCAACTGAAGAAAAATAACAGGGAGATTGATGCTGTCATAAAATAAGAATCCCCCTTGGTAACTCTTGCTCAGTGGAAATTGTGAAGAGTGAACCATTCTATGGGTGTATTGCTTTCCAAGATCACTGTAAACTTTTATTATGGTAAATTTCTGAAATTCTTGAAATGATCATTAGTTGCTTTTAATAATGTTGTCAATATTAGCCACAATGATATTAATGGGGCCAGATATCACAGAGATGGATGCATTAGAAATAACTAATAGATGCTATATTACTGTTTCTTATTTCATTAGAGATGTAGAAAATGAAGTGATATAAAATATAACTTGAAATGTATTCTCAAAGAAAATATACTTAACACTTTCACTAAGTTCATTAGATAATTAAATTGGGTGAGTGAGCAAGAAAGTGTTACTACGACATTTATATAGCACAGTGACATTGCAATGTGGAAGCTGAAATGTTAAATATGTTATAATATGCTTTGTGTTTCTAAGGAATGCAAAAGGTTTTTTATTTTCATTTTACTTTTTTCTTAATATATCTTGTTTGTCAAAAATTGTAAGATAAGAAAACTAAATAATCCTTTTACATCAACAGTAAAAAGTAAATGGTAAAATTTTTAGTAGGTGCTGATTAGGGATGTAAAATATTAAATGGTTAACTGGTAAGTATTAGTCTGTTAACCCACCTGCGCACAGGTCTCGATCCCATTCTCCTGCCCCGGGCCGCGCCAGCTCGATCCCAGCCCATGGCTGACTGCAGCCCTGGGCTGGCCAGAGCAGCCCCGGGCCGGCCCTGGGAGCTTCACGGAGGGGTGGCCAGCTGGGCAGGGAGAACGTGTTTAGGATGGGGAGGCAGGCAGGTGCTGCAAGCCACTGGAAAGAGTTCGGCTGAGGAGGTGGATGGCGCCCTGGTTAGTGAAGAGAAGGGAAGCTGCTGCTGGGTTGGCCTGGAGCGTCTGTGGAGGCCGCATTGGGCCAAACTAGGTAGCTGGGGCCCCTCTCCCTTTAATCGATTAACCGATATTTTAATAGTTTAAACGGTTATCTTTTTAAATGATATTTACATCCCTAGTGCTGTTAAAGGATCACTGAGGGTTTTTTTGGGGGGGGAGAGGGGGGTGGCTGAACTATACAACTTATGGAGCTTATAATTGTTCTTCAGTGACTACACTGGTGAAGGTCTTGAGCTCTAACTATGAGCTACACTCAAATTATTATAACATACAAATAAAATATTAATGGGTTAGCAGATATTATTGGTAAGTCAAAAACTATTAGTAAGGATCTAGTAAGAGAACTAAGAGTTAAGAGGTTCTAAAAACTTTCCAAGTTTTTCTTTTACCATACGTAGTTTAAAATTAATTATAATCAGCTCAGACAAAATGAAAAGATATTTGGTGTAGGTCTGACTGTGAGCTGCATGCACAATATTACAACAGGCAATGTATTCAGATGTGTACTTGCTTACATGCTTAGCTATGTTTATGATTTTTGTGTGTGTTAGACTATATAAGATGTTTAATAAAATTTGAATTCTTAAAAATTGCTACAAATAAAATCATTTTTTGTGTGATTGCTCATGTTGTTTCTGAGAAATTGCACTATAAAGTCCAGTTAATTCGATATAGTTACCAAGCATCAAAACTAAGAATATGGGGATTTGGTACTGTCACAGAACTAGTGGAACAGCTGCTTTGTGTTACTCTCCTGAATTATCACAAAATGTGTGATTGCTCATATTATTTTTGAGCCTCCTGTAGTCCAGCCCTACAGCTGGGCTGAGTTTGCCCAAAGCAAAGGAAGAAAACAGAAAGCAGTGGTTTCCTTTGACCTCAAAAAGTCAGTGGTTCAGTTGGGAGGGGTGTGATATGCCATTGTCTCCAGGACTCCCCATTAGAGGGTGCAATGGGAAATGGGTAAACTGGGTTTGCCTTGTGGTTGGTCCAGTCTCCCAGATTGTTTGGGCTGAGTGGAGAGGAGGGACACATTACACCACTGGTGGTTCAGCTTGATACCCCACTTTAGTTCCTGTGTATAAACTCACCTCCTTATTAGCTTGCCCAATTTCTATAGTGATCATAAGAGCAGTTGTGGGAAAGATATCTTGAAAGCTCTACATTTTCTGTCCTGTGGAGAGCTCCTTTTGGCTTTCTAAAGAGGATTTTCTGATACAGATACTTTGGTTGGCTCCTGTACTGAAGCAGCAATCCAGGGAGAAAGGAAGGTCTGCTGCAGAGGTCTCTGAGTGCCTTGTTGGTGTCCCCTAAGGTGAAGGAGGTGAGGAAGCAGTGAAGGCATAACGCCCTATAAGCTCCAATAGTATCAGCTAGAGCTACCAGAAAAACGCAGTCCTGTCTTCAGCTGACCCTTAGTCTCAGAATGTCCCACTGTTTCATTGGCGCTTAGAGTGCAGCATATTAGCCACAACTTCTTTATTGCTCATGTGATCAATATGGCATACTGTGGGGTTCATAGCTGCTGTTCCAGGATCCCTGTGGTCAGTCCGGAGCTCTTCCCTCACACTACATTCTCAGCAGAGAGGACATGCTATGAGAACAGTTGAAGCAGAGCTGGAGCAGGCATCAGAACTCCACAGCCCAAATAGAGATGTCCACTATTTCTAATGGTTTGCACAGTAGTGCCCATTGATTTTTAAGCATTCAAGTTGAAACTCCCCATGGAAGGAGCTAAAGGTGCCATGCTGTAACTGCATCCAGAGAATTGTGAAGTGTATTGTGTGGGTTAAAGCATTATCCTTAGCTGAAGCGCTAAGGTTTCCTTATGTGCCAGAGCAGCTGCAAAAAAGGAGATTATGCCCAGGCTCATGTTTCCAGGCCATGTAGATATCCAGAGCCTTCAACTAGGGATTTCCCAGATAACTCATGGATTGAATCAGTGAGACATCTGAGGCAGAGTGAAAGAGGTACAAGATAACTGCTTCTGGAAGAAGGGAGAAGTTCCTTTTCTTGAGTTTCTGAAAGTGATTGTTGCTTGTGTGCTGTATTCATAGATTTTTAAAACCAGAAGGGACTATTATGATCATCTAGTCTGACCTCCTGCATAGTACAGGCCCACCAAGTGAATCTTGAATTGAGTCCATAACTCCTGGTTTAGTGATAGCTTATCTTTTAGAAATATATGCAATCTTCATTTAAAGATTTCAAGTGATAGAGAATCTACAACATCCTTAGTCTGAATTTACCTAACCATCTTCCAGTCGCTAGATGTTGTTGTGCCTTTGTCTCCTAGATTGAAGAGCCCTCTACTGTATATAATCCCAATATACTTATAGACCATGATCGAGTTGCCTCTTATTCTTCTTTTTGTTAAGATAAACAGATGGAGCTTCTTTAATCTTTCTCACTGTAAGGCAAGATTTCCAGCTCTTGAAACATTTTTGTACCTCTTTGCTGAACCCTTTCCAATTTGTCAACATCCTTTTTATGCTAGATACACTGATCATAATATCTCCCTACTTCTACTCAATATTTCCCTGCTTATGCATCTGAAGATCACATTTGTTCCCTTTAGCCATCACATCACTCTGGTAGCTCATGTTTAAATGGTTATCCACCATGATCCCTAAGACAAAATTTTCAAAAGCACCTAAGTCCTATTTTCAAAAGTCACTTATTAATCTAGGAGCCTAAATCCCATTGACTTTCAATGACACTTAGGCTCCAATTTTCAAAAGTTCCTAAATCCTTTTGAGTCAGTGCTTTCCAAACAATAGTCCATCCATCCTATAAGTGTTACCTATGTTCTTGGTTCCCACGAACATCTCCTTGCATGTTGTTTGAGTAAGCCCAGTTGACCATGTAATGCAGACGGCTCTATAGAACTGACCTGTCCTTATTATTTATCACTCCAACAATTTTTGTCATCTGCAAACTTTAACAACAATGATTTTATATTTTTTTCCAGGCCACTAATAAAAGATATTGAATAGTATTGTGCCAAGTGTAAGTTTGTCTCATCTCTGTTCAAGGAAACAAATTACAGTAAGGAAATACCTGAGTCTGCCTCACTAATTTCTACTTCAGAGGGAAAACTGGCCTACAAGGCCCCAAATTCTGCTGCTACCAAGAGAAGGGGCCACACTTGCACCCCATTCTCTGCATTAGGGGCCTGGTATGAAAACAGTTGAAGGGGAGTTGGGGCAGGCACCAAAACACCACATCCCCAGTAGAGAGATCCACTGCTTCTAAGGCCTGTTGCATGGCTGCTGGTCAGAAACTGAGTCTGGTTGCAGTGGAGTGGGGCCTACACAAGGACAGATCATGAGTGGACGATGGGCCATAACATGAATAACCACATTGCTGGGTCTCTGCTCTTCAGAGGGACAGATTTAGCGCCCTATCCTATATGGTACTGTGCACCTCCTGTGAGGTGCTGCTGAACATCCATTGATTCCAAATACTTACTCAAAGCCTCACAGAATTGGGACCCTTAGTTTGCTAGCTCCTGGGATAGGACTGGAGCCCTATATGATTCTGCATATCAGGTTTGGGGATCATGTACTAAATAAAACATTTCTAATATCTTATAAAGCATTGTTTAGATCAAGGGTCGGCAACGTTCGGCATGCGGCTCGCCAGGGTAAGCACCCTAGCGGGCCGGGCCAGTTTATTTACCTGCTGATGCGGCGGGTTCGGCCGATCGCGGCCCCCACTGGCCGCGGTTTGCCGTCCCGGGCCAATGGGGGCAGCGGGAAGCCGCGGCCAGCACATCCCTCGCCCGCACCGCTTCCCGCCACCCCCATTGACTGCGGCGAGTGGGGGCCGCAATCGGCCGAACCTGTCGAGTCAGCAGGTAAATAAACTGGCCCGGCCCGCTAGGGTGCTTACCCTGGCGAGCTGCGTGCCAAACGTTGCCGACCCCTGGTTTAGATGATAATTGTCATTAAAAAGTGCTTATGAGATTTAATGTTGCCTGTGAAATTTGCCAGCTTGTTCCTCCATGTGGCTGAGACTTCTCCTTACCCGTTACCAGATCCTTGCCATTTTTCATAGGACTCTTTTCTCATATAGCCACCTCCTGAGTAAACTAAATCCATTTTTTCTGCACTGATATCACCATGCCAGCTACCAATGCAAGGCTCCTTGGTGGTGAAGTATGGGTAGCCAGCAGTAGGTGTTGGGGGGTGATTCCTGGGATGTGTTACCTCACCTCTCAACTTCTTTCCTCATGCGTTCTGAACTGGTTGCCCCTCAGGTTGTAAGAACCATTGACCACAGCATCATGTTCTGGGTTTGGAGGTGGTTGGCCAAAAAGGGGGAGGGCTGGGATTCAAATAGGGTGCAGTCAGGATCACTTAGGAAAGCACTGAGGGTATGCACTGGAACCAGCTTATGCTCCTTATCAGTGCCATGTATGGGAACTGTGGATGACCAAACATAATTTATTTTGTGGGCTATATGGGATATCAGGAAATGGAATGGTGTTGATTAGAGTCAAAGAAGATTGGGCTAAGTAGCAGTTGCATAAGTTTCCAGAAGCCAGACTAGAGTGTTCAGAATTTCCTCCCACCCCCACTCCCTTTCAGTGCCAAGCATGACAGGGCATAGTGGTATCTTGTTTCAGGTAGCCTTGCAAAATTATTAGGTTGAAATTTGGATTGTGGGTGGATAGAGGTACATGGTTTCTCATTGGCACTTGGGAGGTAGGAGAACTCAGTCCCTTCAGGGAAAAAAAGATAACCAGTCAGGACTGATGAAGGGTTAATAGTGGTACAATCTCAGCATGAACGATTTGCTGTTTTGTACTGGTAGACATTCAAAATTTATCTAGATAACCTCTGGGGTGCCTGTAGCACTATGATTGAACCTTGATATTTGAAATCCCTTGTCAACCAATTAGGAAAGGGTAAAATGGCCTCAAATTTAGCTTACAAGACCTACTTTTGCTTCTCTTGGGCATTACAGATGGATTTTATGTTCATAAAGGTGCAACCAAGAATTATTCCAAGAGTTTTAGGAAGCAGGTTGTGATAATGAAACAATAAAAAAAATGCATACATACTGGCAAAAAGGGGTTAAAAAGTAGTTGCTGAGGCAAGAATGGAGACTGAAGAGGAATTATATAGAAAGTTGGTGGAAGATGGCAGGAAACTGGTTTTTAGGTTGGCAAAAAAAAAAGGAATCATGAAACACAAGATATGAATAAATCTTTATGTGTGTAGGATGGGAACTGTGTGGTGATTAACCCTACAGAGGTGACAGAGGTATGGAAGCTGTTAAATGAGAAGAGAAAGTTACTCAAGCAAGCACCATCGACATTTATGGGGAAGCCTCAAAAAGGTGTTGATCTCTGTAGAGGAGGTAGAAGAAGCACTGAATACAACAAAAAATGGTAAACCAGCTGGTGAAGATGAGAACTGATGATATGATCAAGACAGTTGAAGATACTAGAATAAAGTGGCTTAATGGATTATTATTTGCTTGCTGGATTCAGGCTAGACTACCATATTACTGGAGAACAGGATTGATTGTACCTCTTCGGAAGGGCAAGGGAGATGCAAATGATTCAACCACCTATTGGGACATCACCCTGTTATGTCAGCCTCTCAAAGTCCTTGAGAGAGTTTTGGAAGCAAGGTTGAGGTGAAGGACAATATAGATGAGGAGCAACATGGCTTTAGGAAGGGAAGGAGTACTATAGACTCAATATTTGCAATGAGACAGAAGTCTGAAAGTAGTGTAAATGGAGTGCATAATTGCTATGTAGCATTTGTTGATCTTGAGAAAGCATATGGCTTGATTCCGCAGGAGTTGGTGTTTGGGGCATTGAGAGGGACAGTAAAAGGACTTCAAGAAGTGGCGGAGATAGAGGAACTGTATCAAGGATCCAGGGCTAAGGTGATGACAATATATGGAATATCAGAAAGTTTTGAGGTGACAGTGTGATTGAGACGAGGCAGTGTACTGAATCCGTTTCTCTTCATCCTAGTTATGGAGTTAATGAGCAGGAAAACCAAACCTGTGGAGACTCAGGAAAAACTAATGTATGGTGATGACTTGGTCCTTTTGGCTGACACCTTATTTACTAATTACTTTTTGCTATCAGAGCAGACATCTGTGTTTTAAGGCCATGGTTTGAAGGTAATCACAAAGAATACTGAAATTATGAAAGTAGGGGAGGTGGAAGAAGAGCTGCTGATTTGAAGTTTCAGGAGAGAAGTTGAATCAGAAGACTGAATTTGTGTACTTGGGAAGCACATTTAGTGCCATTAGAGAGATCTGGAGAATTGAAAAGAAGAATCAATGTGCAGGGGCAGCAGTGAAAAAGATGGCAGGAGTTCTGTGGGACTGGCAAGTAGGTAACAAACTGAAAGGAAAAATGTATGCTGTGTGTGTTTGCCCATGCCTGCTCTATGGTTTGGAAATTGTGGGTCTTATGGAGATGGAAGAAAAGAAGATGATACAGGTAGTAGAAAATAATATACTGAGGAGAACAAGTGCACAGGGAAGAGAAACTTGTGACTCTGTGATAGGCTGGAGAGTGCATGTGTTGGCCAAATAGGGCCCGTTTCCCCCCGGAGCTTACCTAATTACACCAAGGAGGCACGGAGAGACAAGAAGACGGGTACCAGGTCCTTTATTTGTCAGTCAGCTGAGAGGGTGCTCCCATCGGCTCGTGCCAGAGGAGAGACACACCTTACATGGCCGAACAGGCCCTTTTTATAACTAGTAACAAACAACTTAGCCTTGATTCTTTTGCGTCATTATGCTGACCTATAGATAACAGGTTACACAGAATACATATTATTTTGGGGAAGGGGATACAAGAGACATCTGTTGCGGATACATTTGTCATTTTGAAGGGAGAACAAGGTACATCCCTTGACCCTTTGCACTAAATACCTTGGGGATATATGGGAAAGCGGCTACAAACTAACTATTTCTCTCTGTTCCCTCCTTATCTCTATTATTTCTGCTAATATGAGTGAAACTACAGCCATCTGCCAGAAATGCTGACCAATACATTTCTGCTTCAGCCTACTTCAGAGCATGTAAGCAGTTAGCATAGAAGTAGGTGAGAGTTCCCAAGATGGAGTCACTGTGGTTCACAGATAGGCCCAGAGCAAAAGAGCTTCATCGGCACTTTTGGCCTTCCACTTTCCCGAGTTACCCGGTAGCTATGCCTAGTGGATCCCAACACATGTTTGAAGTGGGCTGGACTTGTGATAAGAATAGGAAAAGAATGATCAGGAAGAGGACAGCAAGAAAGGACATGGAAGACTGAGGATACTATGGTAAGACACTGTCAACAGTAAGTTTGAAGAGAAACGGACTGGAACTCTGTGATCTTCAAATCTGTGCCATGGACCAGAAGTAGTGGCAAAAAAATCTCAGGAACCTCTGGCCCTGTGTAAAAGGGAAAAGGAGTTGAGAAGTGAAGTGTGAAAGGTGCAGCCAATTGAGCTTTTTTCTTGAAATTCATGTGTGTGTGGGTGTGTGTCTTCCTTCCACCAAATCCACGGCAACTCTTCACAAGCATATTTTTTGAGAGTTTACTAGCACTAGATGGTATAAGGTGACAATTTATTTTTAGAAAATACACTCCACCGACTGAAAGTTCAGTGTTTTGAACAGGGTGGTGCTTTGTTTTTAGCTATTTCAAACCTACTTATAGTAAGTGGTAGGATCACAGAGTGAAAGTCCCTTTTCTAGACTTCCATCAATTTGCTTCTTGTGAATGACCTAGGAGTAGATCTGTTAACAATGTCAGCTATGAAGGTCATCTATTTATACCAGTCTCATAAAGGCCAAACTGTAGTCTGCTAACGTGAATTACTTAATTATGTCGACCCGTCTTTTGATGGATATGAGAGTTGTTCTAAACCAGTGTGTCTGGGTGTGGTAGAACGGGGGAAGTGAGGGCAGGATGGCTGTCATAAGCACAGCATAAGTACACATAGTTTGGTTAATCAAAGAGTTCATTTCCATTTCTTTTCTTTGTCACAGTTTTGCATCCCTGATTGTCCATCTTGCTTTTTCTTCACGAAAATGACGAAAATGATTACATGCTTCCTACTGCTGTTTGGACAAACTCTACTTTTCAGTGCCTCTGCCAGGGAGAGACATCTTCCACCAGCATTTTCAAGCCAAAGAAATGGTGCTAACCCACAAGGTATTTTACTCACAAACTGTAAATGCATGGCTTATTGGCCAGATGCTGGCTGGGATAATTATAGTAAAAGGAAGTCTGCCATCTGCAGGGGGGAATGAGAGAGATTTTGACTTATCGGTTTGTTGTTGGGAGAAGGAGTTTGCTATCAATCTGCTAGACTGATGTAATTTATTTCTAACTGGTGTGTGTTTTCTCCAAATAAATGTGTGATATGGGACTATTGCATTGGAGAGAGATCCTGTCTTACCTGTTTAGAGAGAGGCTGTTTATATGAGGTCCTGTCACAGCTGTCTGACCACTGCACTTTTTAGCAAGTTCCAGCTGTGCATGTGTTTGCTGGGATGAGGGAATTTGTATCAAATTTAATCAACAGCTGATGAAAATGGACCTTATTGGTCTCCTATTTAGACACTCAAAGATAATCCCTTCATTTTCATCATGTTGATTTTCTTCAAATGGGTAGAGATTTCCCCTGCTATGCTGAAAAGCTGTGGAGGAGACTAACATTTAGCTAGTGGCTGGAATATATAGAGCTGCCCAGTACATTTTGGTTGATCATGGATCCCACTTCATAAGATAGTGGTCTGGTCAGCTTTTTGGAAGTCATGAATTAGTCAGGGTCATGTTCCACTACTCACAATCTAATATAATTGAGTGGATGAATTACAAATATGCCATAGTAGAGAGCCACGGGAATTGACTTTACAGTTAAGGTTGCATTTTGATTCTCTCTTAAAATAGGACTAAAATCCTTGTATTTTATATTTTATTAGTGAATTTAGACTCCAGATTTGGTACAATAATTCTTCAGAGGACAACTAATTTTTCTATGTGACTTTTCATTGTTCCCTTTTGCAAAAGAAACATTTTAAACTGTTCATTCTGAAATTTTGCCCATTTTTCCCCTTTGGGTTCTAACAACTACATATTTACAAACTCCAACCCCTCCCTCCCATGCATGATGGTAATATTGTGGATATAGGTCACTTCTGAAACTCCAGAATTAAACACAGATTTATTCCTTTAATTCATGATAACCTAACTGAATTTCACCAAATTTAGCTAATGGAATTGCTCAGATCTATTAGCTACTTCAGTTTTTTATGCTGCCAGCCTCTCTTTCAACTAGGCAGTCTTTAGCTCCAACCTAAATCCCTATTACCCCCAACACACACATCCCCATTTATCATTCCTGGGTCCACCATATAGCATGACCTTAATGAATCAAGGGGGTGTGATTGGACACTTAGAAGAAGTGTTCAGAAGCATGAGGAAGAAGTGGGTGTTTGAGTTTGGTTGTGGGCTGGAGTGGCAGAAGAGAAAGGAGCACCTGAGTTTTGTCAAAGTGGAGATATTTTCCAATGAGCCACCTGGGGTTGTGGACTATAGACACATTACTTGTTGGGATTGTTTCTTGTTAGCACTGATTTCTGCTTTCCAAAATGTGTCTAATTTATGAACACCAAAGAAATACCCATATTTTATACTAGATGAAACTTTAGTACTGTCTGAATCTTACTTGTATGGGATACTTGTATGAAAAACAGGGCTTCTTTGAAATCTAGAAACTATTAAGTGAATTTAGAGAAACAGCAGTTAGTTAGACCCTGAAATAAATGACTATATGTTGTATGGGTCAAAGAGCTATTGAATTCTAGGTGGGGGACTCAATTAATTGTAATGTGATGTAGGAACCAAAGGGTCTGATTCCAGGTTTCATGTATATTCATGGGCTAGACCAGAAAATGCCTTGCATTTCCTCCATTAATGAATGCCTTGTAAAAGTTCCCTGAACAGGAGCTGCTATAATTTGTATCTTGCCCATGCCAAATGGCATAGTGAACCAGAGTTTCCTGAAGAAGCATAGCCCACAAAATTGCTCTGACATTTGAAAGGAGGAAGAAATGTATTTACTTAAATAATTTGATTTGTGTAAAGAACTTATCCTTACAGTATTAGCTGCTTTTACAGGAATTAAAATATACAAACACAAATATTTAAAAAAAATCTAAAAAATCCCACATAATGAAATGAGAATCTTCTTGGACTATTAGAATCCTTGTATGTTCTATTGATGCACTATCTTGATGAAGACGATGGCTTATTTATTGAAGGATTAAGCTCACTTAGGCTGACTGCATAGGAAACATCAGCTGTTATTTAAAGTTGCTATTTTATCTTTATGACTTCATAGAAAATCGTGCTTAGGAGTCTGGGTCAGTGAAACATGTTTGGTTGGGTTTTAATCGCTGTTGTGCCTTATCCCTGCCATTTTGACAGGTTGATAAAAATCTAGACTTAATGAAAAACAGTAAGTATAAAATGCTATCACATAGCCATCATAAGAAAAGACTTGTAATTGTATAAGGCAAGAACTTTCTTCTGATGATCCATGATACTTTGTTAGGTCTAATAGAAGAAGTGAGTTTAAGGCGGGCTTTAGAAGGAATGACCTCTGGTGTTTAACTTGTTTTTTGGTTCACCCCAATCTTTCTCCTACATTTCAGAGTATTTTTGTTTTGTTTTGTGGCTGCTTACTTTGCCCCACTTATCTTTAAAAATTATTATTATTATTATTTATTAATAATAATACTAATTTTCCTTTTAAAGATTTGAAATACATTTTGTTTGCAAAGGCTAAGTAGCAATAATGTTATTGGAATTCACTCTGGGGAAATTATGCCAAGCATGCTGGATTACTATAAATTGGTTTAATTTCAAGCTTCCTCCCCCGCCCCCTAAAGTTATCCTGTATTCCTAGCTATCAAACTACTTCAGTTCCAATTCACTTCCTTTGTAGCACTTTTTCTTTAAAGTTTCTTACAACACAATAATTATAACAAATAGTAAGTTATTTTTACTGAGCTGATTAAGAATAGATGTGTGTGTATGCATGCGTGTGTTTGTGTATATATAATAAATGAAATATTTACACTGACCTAACTTCAGAAAAGTGGCTGTTGCTATAAAAAGTGTTATTGGTTATGTATATGAACTTCTCTCTTAATGTTTAAGCTATGAGCTCTCTCTCTCTCTCTCTCTCTTTTTTTATTTATATATATAAAAAGAGAGAGAGAGAGTCATGTAAAACCTTGCAGGCTGAGGGAAGGAAGATAGGATGGCTCAGGGAACGGGTAATTATAACATACAAGTATTGTAGCAGGATGAGTAGAGCCCCATGTATTTTGCATATGTGAAATATCCCAAAATAAAATGAAAAACTCGCCCCTCGGTGGAGGCTCCTGCTGCTCCTGTCCTCCGGGGCTGGGCCTGACTCCCTGCTCCCGCATTGCAACCTGGCACACGGGGTCACAGTGCTGCTCAGGTTTGGCTTGGCTCCCCCTGACAGGACCCAATTCCCCCCTGGGTCTCCCACCCCGAAGGGAGCAGGATTAGTGGGGGGCTGAGGTTCAGAAGAGGAGGGAGAATATATAAGGGGTGATGGGGCACCCTAGGGATATAGATGTGGGGACTGGGATGGCTGCAGAAAGAAGCAGTAAGGGTTGGGAAGATTTGTCCCATAGGCTTTGTCTCTCTGAGTGGGATGCAGAAGAAGGGGTTATTTGAGGGCTGCAGTATTGGGTACATTTCAATGAGCTGTCTGGGGTATTGTGGGATGGGTAACTGTAGTGGGGTTGGTGAGTGTCTCAAGGTGTAGAATAATGAATAATGCTTAGTAAAATGATGTAGTATAGATAAATAAGGTTTATATACTGTTTTTATTTATATACGGTCATTTGAGGTATTTTATTAATGTAAATGTAATAAAAAGAAATGAAACAACATTTTAAAGAAATAAGAAAATTCCCCCCCAAAAAAAGAAAAATTATAAAAACTAAAAAGATTTTCATGTGGCTCTGAGGAAGAGAGACACAAGAAAACATGGTTCCTTATCTCCCTCATCTTGCATTTGGTCCAGAAAACTGCTTAGCATGGCCTTCTTTTCTTTTGAGGGGAAGTGGTGTGGGACAAGAACACCCCGTCACCCTAGGAGTGGGGCAAGGGCATGGTAGCCCTGCAGTTAAAGTCGATATGGCTGCCCTCAGCCTCACGGCTGCATGGCCTAAGGGTCGGTTTCAGTAGGACTCCCCTAGGCTGCAGGGCAGCACGGCCCAATGGCCAGCGTCAGTAGGAGGGGGTTTGATGGGCCGCCCCCCAAAGGGGGCAGCTGGGGTAGGGGGACCCAGGCCTTCCCTGCTCCACTGAGTCCCAGCCCAGAGCCCTGGTAGTGGCGAATTGGTTCGCCGCTAAGTCGGCTGAGAATCCGCCTGCACCATGCCGACTGCTGCAGGGACACTGGCTAGTCCCTCCCTGGGCTATTTCCTACTCTGACTCCTGCAGTTGAAGTTGGAGTGTCTTCGGTGTCTCTGGGCTACTGGGGAAACGACTGCAATCTCCCTGGGCATCCGCAGATACCTAGGCGCCTGCCTGGGCCTTGGTGTCTCCTGCTGTCCAGGATCCCGGCTGCTCCTCGGCTGGAGCCGGCAAGGTGCATCCTTCCTCCTCTGCAGTCAGCCCAGGCTGAGCTAGGCTGCTCTCTTTAATATTGCAGCAGCAGCTGGAGCATGCCCAGCAGGGTCGAGGGGGGCGTGGCTTCCGCTGCTAAGAATGCTGCCTTAACCCCTTCCGCTCTAGTGCAGAGCAAGTACACCCCGTCACAGGAGGGTTGAGATTTTATGTATTGATATTTTCAGCCATTGACAATAAAACATTACAATTACATTCATATCTTAATACAGAATTAACAGCATGAAGCAACCTATTATATGTTGATCATATCTTGTTATCTTGTTACCATTTCCATCCCCTTTTTCCCCAAAATTATTTAAATACAACCTTAACATGTTGGGTGTGTGGGTGGGTGTGATCATTCATATTAATTTTTGTCTTTTTGGGGGGAAGCGGAATGTTTTCTGAGGATGGAGGGAGCCTCAAGGAAATAGAGAGAAAGGAAAACTGAGGGGGAGGAGGGATTATCCTCTCCGTATATTCTTTTTGACTATCCTGTAAGTATATGATTACTGTGTCTATATCAAAGCATCTAAAATATTTCAATATTTTTATTGCAATTTTTCCTGTGTGAAGTACACTGTTACTTTTATCCATTTTTTGTGAATTTGGCACTGTTTTCACAAAATTTGTTAAGCCTTCCATTACAATATAGTCTATTAATATTATTTTCCAGTGACCTACGCTAGGAATTGTTGCTTGGGTCCACATATTTAAGATTGCTGCTTTTGCTATAAAGAGCAAGAATAGGAGTAGTTTGCTTATTCCCAATAGGAAACTTTTTAACAGGCCCTAATAGAAATGTCTTTAAATCCTGTTTGAGTTCTATCTCTAATTTTTTTTATATCTCTCAGGATGGTTTTCCAAAATTTTTGTACCATCCAGAAGTCCCATATCATGTATATGAAAGAGGGTCTGGCTGTTTTGCATTTCATACAGATATCTGAGGCAATATTATATGTTTTATTATATAGAGGTAGATGAACATATGTTCTGTAAACTAAAAAGTACTGCACTTGCACTATTTGGTTAGTAGTAAAGCCAATATTTATCATCTGCATTATCCCATTCCATTCTTTTACTTTTATTTCATATTTACAAGCTGCTCTCCTTGACTTAATAGCTTTATCCAGATTGTCCTTTAAAAACATAATCATGAGGTTATACATTCTAGATACTACCTTGATTGCTACTTCAAACCTATGTATGAAATTTCCTAATACAGATCGTTTTGTTGGTTCCTTTCTTCTCTGAAAGTGTTTTCTCAGGTTGCATATAAACCTAGGTTGCACATTGTCTCTCTCTCTCTCTCTTTTAAATACATCCGCTACATCTGTTTGTTTTTAGGATTGTCCATCCCTAAAGAAATCCTACCACTTATCATAGCGACATTTGCCCCAACATCTAAAAACTTCCTTATTCATATGGGGTTTGAAAGCACTATTATTTTTATTTTAGATATTATTGAGATCCGCTCCTTTTGTTAGGTCAAGTGCTTCACCTACACCCAATTATTAAGTGCACTTTTAAGTAATGGGTGATATTTCATGGTTACCAGAATTTTTAAATTCACCTAATACAAGTACTGTAGTACAATCTCTATCATGAAAGTTGAAATTACGAACGTAGAATTATGTACCAAAAAAACCTGCATTCAAAAATAAAACAATGTAAAATTTTAGAGCCTACAAGTCCACTCAGTCCTACTTCTTGTTCAGACAATCGCTCAGACAAACAAGTTTGTTTACTTTTGCAGGAGATAATGCTGCCCGCTTCTTGTTTACATCACCTGAAAGTGAGAACAGGCATTCGCATGGCACTGTTGTAGCCAGCGTTGCAAGATATTTATGTGCCAGATGCACTAAAGGTTCATATGTCCCTTCATGTTTCAACCACCATTCCAGGGGACATGCGTCCATGCTGATAACAGGTTCTGCTCAATAACAATCCAAAGCAGTGCGGACCAACACTTGATATGATCTTTGGATTCCTGGCTGCACC
Organism: Trachemys scripta elegans; assembly: GCF_013100865.1. Classification (NCBI taxonomy): domain Eukaryota; kingdom Metazoa; phylum Chordata; order Testudines; family Emydidae; genus Trachemys; species Trachemys scripta. Next base: position 243,437,916 of record NC_048299.1, read on the forward strand.
ACTTCAGCTTTGTGCCATAATTTTTCCTGTTTTGTTAATGGTTGTATATGCACTTTGTCATCTGGCTCCAGATCTGGCATATCTCTTCCACATCTGTTGTAATAAAACATTTGTCTTTTTTGTTGGTTTCTCTGTAGTTCACCAAGTGAAGCACCTTGTTACCGAGTCCCAAACAACCTTCACTTTGTCAACAAGAGTATCTTCATTCTCTGGCTCATCAATCTTTAGGCTGGACTAGAATATGGCCCTGGAGAGGGAGTATTCCTGTAATCTAGTAGTGCTAAGTATGGTTGAGCCTCTGTACTCTTCACTTTTTTCAGTAGTTTCTTAGCAGTTTTTACTGCTGATTTCACCTTGCCATTGCTTTGACCATACCCCGGTGAAGATGTGTGATCAAAATCTCAGTCCTTACTGAAATTCTGGAACTCTCCTGAAGCAAACTGTGGTCCACTATCAGAACACACAATATCCAGTATCCCCATACTGTGCAAAGTGTGTTTTTATCTTCCACGTGACTGTTCTGGACCCTGTGTCTGGTAAATAGTCTATCTCCCAAAAATTAGAAAAAGAGTCTACAATGATCACGTATCCTTTGTCTCCAGAGTAAACAAATCCACTCCCACCTTTGCCAATGGTTGTTTTGGAACTTCATGTTGCCACAGGGTCTCTTTCGGTTGACAGGCTTCCCAGGATGTGTATATATCACACTTTTCCTTGAATGTCTGTAATTGCTCATTCATTCCTGCTCAGTATCATAATTTCTCTGGGTCACTTTAAGCCACCTTCAATTCTCAGGTGTGACAAATTAACTTTGTGCATAATCTCATTCCTAAAAGTTGATGAAATAACTGCTCTTCCTCCCCAGAATATAATGCCATTCTGTACATACAACTCGCCTCTTGTCTGAAAGAATGGTGTTCTCTCTTTAGGTACTCTGTCTTTTGTTGCTGGCTATCCCTGTAGGAGCAGGAGTTTCAATGTCTGCAGCATTCTGTCTTGCTCCATAATTAAAATGATTTACAATGACCTAGAAAGGTAAACATTACTACCATTTATGACGGGACCTGGTGTGGGTCATGGCTGAGAATGCAAAATTCAGAACAGACTGATAAAAAACAGGGCAGTCACACCCCAAAACTGGTGGTTATTCTAACATTAGAGTTCACCAAGTCAGTAACAAAAGTGAGCTCCTGTATCCACACTGGTTAACAAGAAGCCAAAACACAGTCTCCTTAGGCAATCCAGCCCCTATCGCCACCCAGACATCTAGTCTTTAAGATGCAAGGTTACTAAAAACCAGATTAATCATACATAAGGTTCCTCTAATCACAAAGGTATAACCACTCCCCAGATCAATATATATAGTTTAGATTCTACCAAATACCACACTGTAGCTAATTCCTTTAGCAAAACTATAACTAAAGATTTATTAATCAAAAAGAAAAGGAAAAAAAGTTATTAAATGGTTAAAGGAATCATATACATTACAAGTGATTTCAGAGTCTGTAGCTCAGGTTCATAGCAGTGATGGTAAATCTGCTAGCTTGCAAAAAAGCCCTCTGGTTCACCCAAAGGGACTGGGGGTCATCAGTCCTTTGTTCAAAGGTTCCTTTTGTTAGAAAATCACAGTCCAGAGGTGAAGAACAGGATTGAAGACAAAGAAGTGATGTCACAGTCTCCTTCTATACATTCAGCTCAAGTGCATGGAAAGTTATTGGCAAAAGATGGAGTCTAAAAGAGCAACACTCCAATGCGGAAACTACAGAACCCGAACCACCAAAAAAGAAAATCATCCTTCTGCGGGTAGCATCTGACTCAGATAATGAAAATGAACACGCATTGGTCCACACTGCTTTGGATTGTTATCGAGCAGATCCTGTTATCAGCATGGTCGCATGTCCCCTGGAATTGTGGTTGAAACATGAAGGGACATATGAACCTTTAGTGCATCTGGCATATAAATATCTTGCAACACTGGCTACAACAGTGCCATGCGAATGCCTGTTCTCACTTTCAGGTGATGTAAACAAGAAGCGGGCAGCATTATCTCCTGCAAAAGTAAACAAACTTGTTTGTCTGAGCGATTGTCTGAACAAGAAGTAGGACTGAGTGGACTTGTAGGTTCTAAAATTTTACATTGTTTTATTTTTGAATGCAGGTTTTTTGGTACATAATTCTACATTTGTAATTTCAACTTTCATGATAGATATTGCACTACAGTACTTGTATTAGGTTAATTTAAAAATACCATTTATTTTGTTTTTTTACATTGCAAATTCTTGTAATCAAAAATAAATATAAAGTGAGCACTCTACACTTTGTATTCTGTGTTGTAAATGAAATCAATATATTTGAAAATGTAGAAAACATCCAAAAATATTTAAATAAATGGTATTCCACTATTGTTTAACAGTGCAATTAATTGCAATGAATTTTTTTAATCACGTGATTAATTTTGATTAATTTTTTTATCACTTGATAGCCCTACTTTGGACAATCTCTATTCACATTTTTAATACTAACATAGTTTACAAATTGTTGTGTTTTAGATTTTACTGGTTATTTTTAAATCATGCATCAAATAGAACTGGCCTCTTTCCAGCAGGTAGTTACTTAATACAGTAACCATTATGACACTGGGAGGGAAGTGTTCTGTTAGTGGTACAATAAAAACAAGTTATGTTTTTGTCCAGTTTTTTTCTGAAAGCTGTCCTAATTCTATCCATAATGTTTCTCTGATACACTGTATTTCTCTAGCTATCTTTATTTAAATAGAGATTGTAATTCACTAAAGGAACAACTGTTTCTAGAGACAATACTATAAACCATGTACCAAACTGCAAAAAGTTTTTATTCTTTCTAAATTGTGCATTCTCTACGTCAGGGTCGGCAACCTTCAGCACGCGGCCCATCAGAGTAATCCGCAGGTGGGCCAGGAGACATTTTGTTTACGTTGACCGTCCGCAAGCACGGCCCCCGCAGCTCCCATTGGCCAGGAATGGTGAACCACAGCCACTGGGAGCTGCCAGGGGCTGGGCCTGCGGACGGTCAATGTAAAGAAACTGTCTCGCGACCTGCCAGCAGATTACCTTGATGGGCCGCGTGCCAAAGATTGCCGGCTCCTACTCTACTTGAAACTGCTTGTTTGAAAAAACACAATCACCAAACTACTGTTATGTACTATATCTGTTTGGAACACAGTTTGCTTTGACGAAAGCTTATGCCCAAATAAATTTGTTAGTCTCTAAGGTGCCACAAGGACTCCTTGTTGTTTTTGCTGATACAGACTAACACGGATACCACTTTGAACTCTAAAATTAAAAACTCCACTTTGTGTGCGTGTGTGTGTGTGTGTGTTCGTTCATACAGAATACTAAACCTGCTATGTATATTTTCCCTGTAGGGGAAGGTCAGGCCAAAAAAGAACGTGAAACATCCAAAAATGTAGCATTCCTGGCTCCAGTGTGAGCTCTTCAATTTATCAATGAAAAAACTGCAGATGTGCAAAATGATTGTGAAAATACTGTAAGTAGCATTTTTCAGGGGACACTGAGAAACTCCTTCACTTTACAAGGAAGGGTGGTTAAGCAGAAAAGTGGTCTTGTGAGCAAAGAGAGGAGAAAATTGCTTTGAAAGCTGATGGTATTGCTTCCAAAGGAATTTATGGCAACCAGAAAAGACAACTCCTGAAATGTGAGAATGCGTTCCCTCTGGATACAAGTAATCCCTTTAATGATTAATGTTAAGATGACTGACAGCTTACAATGTATAGGAAAATTCCATTGGTATACAGAGTCAGAAATTCATATTTTAAAAGAAGATTGTTAGATACTGTGACAATGCGGTTCTGGTGGAACCCAACTGAGAGTGCCAACTCAGGACAAATTGCTCAAATAGGGCAGTTACAGCCCAAGGCTGGGGTTTTTTCCACCTCTAAGGCAAACCAAACCAGCCAGACTAAGAGGACTTCAGTCTCACCCCACTGGCTAACTGCAAGTCTCACAAGCAATCTCCTTAGACATTCCAGTTTCCCAGTATTACCACCAGTACCACTCGTTATGGGGACAAATGGTTATGAAAACCAATACCCCAGTAAAAGAAAAAGGTTCTCCTGATCCCAAAGGACCAAGCCCCAGACCCAGGTCAATATACAAATCAGATCTTACCCACAAATCACGCTGTTGCCAATCCTTTAGAATCTAAATCTAAAGGTTTATTCATAAAAGGAAAAAGATAGAGATGAGAGTTAGAATTGGTTAAATGGAATCAATTACATACAGTAATGGCAAAGTTCTTGGTTCAGGCTTGCAGCAGCGATGGAATAAACTGCAGGTTCAAATCAAGTCTCTGGAATACATCCCCCGCTGGGATGGGTCCTCAGTCCTTTGTTCAAAGCTTCAGCTTGTAGCAAAGTTCCTCCAGAGGTGTGAAGCAGGATTGAAGACAAGATGGAGATGAGGCATCAGCCTTATATAGTCTTTTCCAGGTGTAAGAACACCTTTGTTCTTACTGTGGAAAATTACAGCAACATGGAGTCTGGAGTCCATGGGCCAGTCCCTGCATACTTTGCTGAGTTACAAGGCGTATCTGCCTTTTCTCAATGGGTCCATTGTATAGCTGATGGTCCTTAATGGGCCATCAAGCAGGCTAGGCAGAGCTAATCTCAGCTTGTCTGGGATGTCACCCAGAAGCATAGCATAAATTTGCCATACAGACAGTACAGAGCCAATATTCATAACTTCGACTACAAAAGTGATACACACATATAGACAGCATAATCATAACCAGTAAACCATAACCTTGTCCTAGACACCCCATTTGACCCCCTTTATACAAGATTTGGGTGCCACTACAGGACCTTGGTTGCAACAATGATCTATATGGTCCCAGATTATATCAATAACGTCACAGATACCTTTTAAAATATTTTAATATTGTATCCTGAGAGAACAGTACAAACTCATTAAAGTTATATTGCTTTTTGTTGAATTTTCCAACCAAGTCCTCCAAAAGCTATTTATTTTTTAAACCTGGCCTTTCTCAGCTATAATTATTTCCATGTCCCCAGTATGATGCCATAGGAAGGCTGAGAAGTAGGCCACATAGAAGTTTCAGGCCTGTGAGAAGAAAGAAATTAATAATCCCCTCTATACCTACACATTATTTTACGTTCATGTTTTTGTTATGGTTTGTTACATGGGCAGGAGGAGGAGGAAGCAAGGAGGGGAAAATGCCGCCAAACTGTGCATAGAAACTGGATTAAATGTAGCACTAGTTGTGCTCCTGCACAATAGCACTTCCCTGTGGTTGCTCAGGAAATTGATTCTTAGTCCCTTACATGTATCATCTGTTCTGAGTTGAGAGCACAAGTGACATTCAGACCTAGCTGAGAACAGCTGAAACAAGTGAGGACAACTGAGGAATTCTAGGGCATCAGAATCTGTGTCCCTGTTATCCATGTAGATGGCAAGGTGTGTGCTTCATATCAATACTCCATATCCGAGTAGGGAATTAAAGAACTATTTGAACTCATTTCTTTCTTTGGTGCTCTGGGAGGGGAGGTACTAACTAATGCTATTAATCATAACCATGGTGCTTGGGTGTGGGTGAATACGGAAAAAGTAGGAAGGAAGAGGTAAAGAAGGGGACAATGTAATGATCTCCTGCAGTGATTGGTAATGGAGTGTTTGTGTATGGAAGGAAATGGAAGAGACTGTGGGCAGGATCACTGCTGGAACATGATGGAAGGTTTTGGCACAGAGGGAATGAAGAAGTGACTGGTGGTTGTAAAACATTAGAGAAAGCTTTTCTCCAAGTCACCCTACTGAAGGACTTTACAACAGGGCCGCCCAGAGGATTCAGGGGGCCTGGGGCAAAGCGGGGGAGCGGACGTACTCACCGGGCGGCGCTCCGAGTCGGTGGCGGTGGCAGCAGGTCCTGCAGTCACTCTGTGTCTGCGGCAGCACTGAAGGACCTGCCGCTGAAGACCCGGACCGCCGCTGGGTAAGTAAAAATTAAAAAGGCGCCTCTAGCCAGGAAAGGTATTCTCGGCCAGGGCTCGAAGGGCCCCTGCGGGGCCTGGGGCAAATTGCCCCACTTGCCCACCCCCCGCGCGGCCCTGCTTTACAATAAGGAATGGAGGAGAAGATTGCGAAGGGAGGAAGGAGAGAAAAGAAAATGAAGGCTGAAGAAAGGCTGTGCAAAAAAAGCACTCAGAATTATTCATATGTATTTATTTTTGATGATAACCACAAAATGTGATAAGTACTTTCCAAACAGAAAAGAGGAGACAGTAATTGCCTTGAAGAGCTCGCAGTGTAGGTTCAAGTTTGATGTGCCTTTGCAAAGCTTTTGCAGTTCCCTGGAATTATTTATTTATTTGTATCCACTTCCTATCTAAGCTTTTGGAAAGCATTTTTTATCTTAAATCTCTGTGAATAAAGTGAGGCTCTCCTTGCTAGTGAATTTCAAGTTTGAATATTGTTTATTAAGTAAAAGCCATAAGTTCTCTGCTATTATGGCCAGGAGGCCAGACCTACTCCTGACAAACTAAGAAATCTTGTGCAAATATGCGTGAATATGTGAGAGCTTGTCAAACCCAAACTTTGTCTGTTTTCATAGCAGAAGAAAACCAGAACTCAAACCTTTGTAAATGTCAGTGCCTAAGAACTATTTTTGGCCCACAATGAATTAATGAACCCATTTTGAGACAAGCTTGGTAAGGTTTCCATTGTTCTACAAGGGAGATGGCAAGAATAAGAGGAAGAGGAAAAGATTGAGAGAGAGAAGAAACAAGAAGAATTTAATCCTGCCTCAGCATGGGGAATGGATTTAGATCAGTGTTTCCCAACTAGTGTGCCATCACGCCCAAACAGGTGTGCTGTGGAATTTTTTTTAAAGAACATGTGAGAACAAGGGGGGGGGAGCTGCATTCTGATTGGCCATCTGCCCCATGGCCCTGCCTCCTCCAAGAGCGGAGCAATCAATCAGAGCTTAATCTCCCACTCTTCTCCCTTCCCCTCCTGTGTGAGCAATCGGTCGGCTCCTCTGCCCCGCCTCTTCCCTCTCCTGCAACTGCCAGCTGAGGGCAAGGGGAAGAGCCCCTGGAACTCGAGGTGTGCCATGGCAGAGAAAAGGTTGGGAACCACTGGACTAGATAACCTCTTGAGGTCTCTTCCAGCCCTAAATTTCTACATTTTATAAAAAGAAGAAGAAGGTGGTGTGGAGATGTGGGAAACTAGAGAAAGAGATATGGCTTTGTCCTCCATGAACTTAACTAATTATTTTTTTAACCCAGTTACAGTTTTGGCCTTCACAACATCCCCTGGCAATGAATTCCACATGTTGACTGTGTGTTGTGTGAAGAAGTACTTCCTTTTGTTTTAAATCTGCTGCCTATTAATTTCATCGTGTGAGCCCTGATTCTTGTGTTATGTGAAGGGGTAAATACCACTTCCTTATTCACTTTCTCCACACCGTTCATGAATGTATAGACCTCTATTATATCCCATCTCTTTTCCAAACAGAACAGTCCCAGTCTTTTTAATCTCTCCTTTGATGGAAGCTATTCCATACCCCTAATCATTTTGGTTGCCCTACTCTGTACTTTTTCCAATTCTAATATATCTTTTCAGGGATGAGATGATCAGAACTGCACACAGTATTCAAGGTGTGGCATACCATGGATTTTTATAGTGGCATTATGATATCTTCTGTCTTCTTACTTATCCCTTTCCTAATGGTTCCTAACATTCTGTTAGCTTTTTTGATTGCTGCTGCACAATGAGTGGATGTTTTCAGAGCCCTATCCAAAATGACTCGAAGATCTCTTTCTTTAGTGGTAACAGCTAATTTAGACACCATTTTGGGATAGTAGAAATATGTTTTCCAATGTGCATTACTTTGCATTTTTCAACACTGAATTTCATCTGTCATTTTGTTGCCCAGTCACCCAGTTTTGTGAGATCCATTTGTCACCAGGGCCATTCTTACCCATAGGCAAAGTACGCAGTTGTATAGGGCACCAGGAAATTTGGGGCACCAAATGGCCCCAGATTTCCGGGTGCCCTACGCAGCTGCGTGCTGCTCCACCGGCCAGCCCGATCCCCCAGCCAGCTGAGACGCCCAGGAAAGCTGCCCCCACCTGCTCCGCCCCAGCCCCGCCCCCACTCTATCCCTTCCCCAAAGCCTCTGCCCCGCCCCGCCCCTGCTCCGCCCTAGCCCTGCCCCACCTCTTCCGCTCCTTCCTCTGAGCAACGTCCCGGGGGACTGCAGCAGGGGTTGGGCGCTCCCCACACTCACCGGGCGGTGGCAAGTGGAGCAATCCAGCCCCAGCCCACTCCACTCTGCCAGCTCCCAGCCACGCCGCCAGTGGGTGGTGGGGGGTGATTCCACTCCTCCCCCAAAGTCCGGGAGCCAGGGCAGCAGAGCGGAGTGGACTGGGGCCGGGTAATTCCACTTCCCGCAGCCCCGTGAATGCGGGGTCGGGCCGAGCCGGGCCTGCCCTGCACTCACTGGGCGGCAGGAAGTGGAACGACCCAGTCCCAACCTGCTCTGCTCTGCTGGCTCGTGCTGGGGGGCGGTTCCCCCCTGCTCCCCAAGCCTGCTCCAGCCCCCCGCCTCCCCCGTGGAGGCCTGGGTCCAGCTCCCTCTCCACCCCGCAAAGGCCTGGGGCCATACACTTACACACCCCGTGGAGGGGCGGGGGCTGCGTAGCGCACCAAAATGTCTAGGGATGGCCCTTTTTGTCACTCTTTGCTGTCAGCTTTGGATTTCACTATCTTGAGTAATTTTGTATCGTCTGCAAACATTGCCACCTCACTGTTTACCTTTTTTCCAGATAATTTATGAATATGTTGAACAGCCCTGGTCCTAGTATAGATCCTTGAGGAACCCTGCTATTTGCCTCTTTCCATTGTAAAAACTGGTCATTTATTCTTACTTTTTGTTTTCTGTGTTTTAACAAGTTACTGATTCATGAGAGGACCTTCCCTCTTATCCCATGACTGCTTACTTTGCTTAAGAGCCTTTGGTGAAGGCTAAATATAAATAACTTGATTAAGAAACACCTAAGGAGGGACATAAAGGTGTAGATCCAAGTTTTCACAAGTGACTAGTGATTTTTGGTAACTGTTTTTGGGAGCCTAACTGGAGACACTATAGAGGGGCCTGATTTTCAGAAAGTATTGCAAACACATCTTAGGAAAACAAGGCCCTTTTAATGAGTCTCTGGTTGGGTCCCGAAACTACTAGTCACTTTTCAAAATCTTGGCTGTAAATAGCATGAAGGGGGAGGAGCGTTATTTAGTATAATGGGTATAATTAGGAATAATATGTGAGAAAAATGTAGACTAAATATCAGAGAATTCTTCCTGATAATGAGATCTGTTAGCCTAAATCTCCTAGGGGCAGTAGTGGAAGTCCCACTGCTTGGCAAACTAGTAAATATACATTAAATCTCACTGTAGCCAGCTCTTGCACTTTAATAACATGGTTTTAGCCCTGACTGGAGCCAGTCTCCCCAGAAGCTCCAGTGCTCATGGATTTTCAGTCCTGTCCAGGAGAAACTGTCCTCTGATTGGCTGCCTTCCCCATTTTCCTGTCTCCTGTGGAAGAGTAGCCAGTCAAGGCTTCCCACTTCTCTCAGGAGCAGAGATGAGTTTTGGGGTAGTGAAGGGGAGATGGAGCAGCCAATAACATTTTCAGAAGACAGGAGGCAGGAGAAGAAAGCCCAGCAGCACAGGGTGGCACTTTCCCCCTCCGCTTCTGTGAAACATTGGTCGGTCTGCTCTGTCTCATCCCTCCTTCCTCTCCACTCTCTATCCCTGCAACAGGAGGCCTGTGAAGGGGGAGCGGGAGTGAAAAACACTTGGAACTGACCTCCCTCCCTGCGCTTGGGTAGAGGGGGGAAGAAGACCCTGCTGCAGCTGCTTCCTGAAGCTGGGGAGGGGTTGAAGAACCCCCACAGCTGCCAGATATGCAGAGATGTCTTATGGGGAAAGGGCTGGGGTGGGGAGCAGAATCAATGTGAGGCTAGGAGGTCAAAGTTGATGTGGGGGCTGGGTGTGTATAATTAATTGCAGGGCTGGGGAATGGGCAGATGGAGAGATGGAGGGGACATAGAATTACTTAATTAGATTTGGGGGGTTGGGGAGAAGCTAGAATCATGGAAATGTAGGGCTGGAAGGGACCTCAATAAGTCATCTAGTCCAGGACCAAGTATACGTAAACCATCCCTGAAAGCTGTTTGTATAACTGGTTCTTAAATAGACTTTGTCTGTTGCTGGTGATATTATTGGGCCCCCGAAGCTCTTGGTGACCACATAATGGCCAACTGTATAGCAGCATTTTATACAAATGTATGTAATTTGATCTCAGTTGGATCCTTTCAATGAGAGCCAAAATCACCTTATTCTATACATTTGGGAGAGTTACAACACTGTAATTGTCACATTCCCCCTGGAGGTGGGCAGAGGGAGTGTAAAAATCAAAAGGAACCAAAAACTGATACGAACTTTTCTTCTTTGTCATGTTTTTTGGGCCAATCTCATCATTTTGAAGGGATGTGACTCATGATTTTTGGACTCCTGGGGTTGACAATACTGAATCTGCTTTGGCCAGGAGTTGAACTAGATGACAGAACAGGTCTTTCCCATTTCTAGAGCCTAGGAATGTGCCACTTCTCATATGAACTACTGAAGGTGATTACTATCAGGTCTGGAGTTGTTTGCCAAAGTTGTGAAATGCTTATCTGCTCTGCGAATAAGTGGATGAGCTCCCAAAATTAAGGAGAAAGTACATAGGGCAAGTGAGAAGTTAAAATTTGCAAAATCAAGGAAATGAGGAAGTGCCAAACAAAAGGTCAGAAGTCTAGCAAAAGTTTAAATGTAACCGGAAGAGAATTGTTTTCACACTGTTGGTCTACTCACCCCAAGATACCATTATTTTCCTCAGTTAAACAATTATATGTTATACAAGGATTAAAGTTTTATTTTTCACTGAACTGAGAGTTACATCAGCATTAATAATGCCAAAGCTGTCACAATAGTCACCAACCCATCAAAATAGCACCTTTAAACAATCTAATTGTTGATTTAAAAAAAAAATATTTGAAGACAAAGATTTAAATCCACAAAGAAACTATTGTCTTATTTTCAAGTAGCTGAGGTTACCATAGATAAGAATTTTACTGATGAAAATAATACTGATGTATTGTATCACTAGTGGAATCTATCCCTTACTATCAATCCATTCAGTGCTCTATAGCACATTCCAGTACTGTGCAGATACTATGCAAGATTCTCTACACAGAGCTCTCCAGCTGAATCCCCACATGGGGAATTAGGGAACCAGAGCCATTGAGGTGAGTCCAAATCCTTAGATTTAAATTGAAAATTCCCTGTGAAACACAAAGGGATTCAGGTGGGAGGTTCCAGTTTTGGCCTGTCCCTACTGATGACAAGCTAGTTTTAACACCAGCTTTCCAGAGAAGCAGCTTTAGCCCTTCTTCAGTGGCTGGTTTTCTTCCCTTTTGCACGCAGTCCTGTAAATTACCCCACATCACACCTGTGTGGTGTTTGTTTTATTTTGCTTTAACTAAAACTAGTAATAATTAGAGCAGTAAGATAATGAGATGGAAAATTGGTTAATCTGCCAGCAAGCCTGTATCCCGTTAGAACTGGAATTCCATTTCTGCTCATTTTGGCTTATGTTCAACATCCTTTGATTTTGCAAGATTATGTGGCTCTTGCTTATTCGTCTGCTTATGAATAAAGCTGCACTGTAGATTCAACAGGAATAAATTCATGCAGTTACTTTATGGTCAGCAAAAAGCATTTCTATTCTACGCCTACAAATGTTTTTGGTTGCCTGTGAAAAGGCCTCTGATTTAGTGAATGGAAACAGGATCCTTTTCTTTCCTTCTCATTGGCAGAAACATGTAGTTAATATTTTTCAGCTGTTCACAAGAGAACTTAAGGGCTTGTCTACACACAGAAGTTGCACCGATTTAACTTTAAATCAGTTCCCTTGTGTATAGGGAGATCACTTGTCTGGCTTTGAGCCAGACAGTCCTCTTTTGGGTGGTTTGTCCTGCGCCAGGCACTGGAACAAAACTGGATGTGGTTTTCTCTGGTATTGCATGGGGGACACCATTTTTAAGAGCCTGCTGCTCTACTCCCTCTGGCATGACCTTGAACATACCATGTGTGCGAGGTAACACTGGTGGGAGGACATGCATCTAAACATGGTGCCCACCATGCAGCATGACCTCACGCACCATGTGTTTGAGGTCACACTAGTGGGACAGAGCAGGATGCACTTAAAGATGGCACCCTCCATGTGGCATGACCTCACATGCACTGTACATGTGAGGTCACACCAGTGGGGGCACTTTTGTATGGTATAACCTCACATGCACTGTTTGTGGAAGGTGACACCAGTGTGGGGGAGGGTCACGCCATTCTTGGAAGTCCTGGAACCTCCAGTATCCCAGGAACCTGCGAGTGGCTACCCTACTTGTGCGTATGTATTATACAATCTTGACTGACCTGATCACATACTATATTTTTCATAGGACTCCTGCCTTATTTGGAGCACAAGATAGATGGTGCTCTGGATAGTGAAGTAGGCTATTGTCTATACAATCCTGCCCCATTTGTTGCAGAAGCTGAAAGGTGTGTAGTGAACGAGACAAGGGACTGCAGGAAGAGAAAAAGATGGTCCCAAAGTGAATATTGTTGAATTCCAGCATGTGTGGATAGAAGGCAAGTTACCCTGAGGTATTATTGGCAGAAGTGCTGAGTATTCCCAGCTGCTGTTGAAGTCACTGAGAGCTGTGCTTTGAATGTGTACAGCACTATGTAATGCCAACTTCTCTGAAAAATCAGGCCCATTGCATCTCAAATAGGATACAAAACTAGCAGACAGTTTTAACCTTTAAATGCTCTGTGTCTCAGTTCCCCTTCTGTAAATAGGGATAATAATACCTCCATTCATCACAGATAAAAATTAATTAATTAATGTATGTAAAGCAATCAGATACTTTAGTGATGAGTTCCATAGAAAAGCCCATGAGGAAAGTAATAATTCTGTCTTCAGAGCAGAGTTTGAATAGTGTGCAGTAAATAAGTCATAGGGCCACAGTTTGAACAATGAGGACAAAACAAAATATTGAATAGCTGCTCATTCGGTCAGCATTGCCCATCCTGTGCACTGAATGAAACAGGGGTCCAGTGGAAAAAATAGTATGTGACCATGCAGTTAAAGACTATATGATAAATACCTATGCCAACTCCCTCTTCCTCCTCTTTCCCTCCTTACAGTGGTGAAAAGTGCTGAAAGGTAATGGGAATAGAGAAAGATTAAAATGTTAGTGAGATAGCTAAAAGAATGAGAAATTTGGATTCGGGAATGTGGAGGAGGAAGGAGAAAAGAGAGATTGTTGGAACAACAGAGAGACTGAAAAAGCATGATGGGAAGGACAGAGAGAAAATGTAGGGGAAGGAGGAGGAGGAGAGAAGGGAAGAGGGATTTCAATAACAGGCATTGAAAAAGCCAGAGGAGCAGGATAGGAGGTACACGAGAGGGAAAGGAAAGTTCAGTGAGGGACAGAAATGACCAGAATGTTACTAGAAGGTGTGTGCGTGCATGTGTGCAAGCACACACGTGCCATGGAAATTGTACTCTCTGGAGATCACCCCTCTGCATTGGGTGCTGAATTGTAGAAAAATAGTACTTGGTCCGTGGCTGGACTTTGCTTTCCCTTGAGATACATAGTAGCTCATTGTTTTGCCAGCACAGTTGAGTCTTTGGGCCAGGCTGATCTGCTTTGTATTTTAGAATTCTAGTCAAATTATCTTTGTTCTTTTTCCCTCTTCCAGAGAATGCTTGCAACCGCAAACGTCTTGATCTCGTTTTCATCATCGACAGCTCGCGCAGTGTACGTCCTTACGACTTTGAAAAAGTGAAGGAATTCATTTTAACCATCTTGCAGTTCCTAGACATCAGTCCTGACATCACCAGAGTAGGCCTCATTCAGTATGGCAGCACAGTCAAACATGAGTTTTCATTGAAGACGTTCAGGAGGAAACATGATGTGGAACGAGCAGTGAAAAGAATGATGCACCTGGCCACTGGCACCATGACTGGGCTGGCTATTCAGTATGCACTGAACATTGCATTTTCAGAATCGGAAGGGGCACGGCCACTGAGCCAGAATGTGCCCAGAATTATCATGATAGTGACAGATGGGAGACCACAGGATCCCGTGGCAGAGGTTGCAGCTAAAGCCCGGAACTCAGGCATCCTGATTTTTGCCATTGGTGTGGGGAGAGTGGATATGAACACCTTGAAGTCTATTGGAAGTGAACCTCATGAAGAGCATGTCTTTTTGGTGGCTAATTTCAGTCAGATTGAAACGCTAACCTCTGCATTCCAGACTAAACTTTGCGGTAAGACAACTATTTGTGGATTTGAAAGCCTGGGTGAAAATATTCAGAGTAAAAAACAAACATGGAAAAAATCAAGAAAAATTACCTAAGTTTTGTGGTGCAATATAAAAGCTAAGCAGAAAGCTAACTAAACTAGAAAACATTGGAGCTTAATTCATATAAAATGTATACACCAATAAAAGAAGTTTATCCAAAAGACACTCAGCATAGCAGACATATCTGGGAGGGAGAGAACCAATTCTGTTGTTGGACCTATTAAAATGTGATTTAATTCCTAGTGGAAATATGCAACAAGTGAAATACACATACCCTTCTTTACCATTTATTATTATTTTAGCAGAATTTACATCCTTTGCTACTTAAATGTCAGATAAGTAATTTGATTTATATTAATTTTTAAATATTTTTCATTTAGTACTGAACTTTAAATTTGTAAGCTTCATGGTTGTCAGATTCTGGGTACAGTCCAAACCAGTGAGGGGTTGTGTCATTGCCTGTCCTGTGACCCTGGGTGCCTTGAATAGCAATGCTGCTGTAGCTCCCTTCTCTGGACACTCCCAGCTATCTTACAAGCATGCACTGCATGTCTGTGAGATACGTACCTCTGGGTCTGCAACTCTGACTCCAGCAGCCTGCTTGTTACACCCCAGTCTCACATTTGTATCCACCAGATTTTTGGTTACACCTTGCACGATGACCCCAACACCCCACAGTCCTGAATTTTCCCAAAACCACGGGCTCTGCGGTGTGCAATCCTTTCCTGGACCAATCAGAGGTTTGTTTGCTCCACTAAAGGGACAAAATGCACAGTTTATCACTTTAACTGGAGTTAATAATCACTTCAATTCAAACAGCACTGAGTGGGTTTAGATTAAAAGTAAAAAGTTTATTACCAAAAGAAGAGAGGATTATAAATGAATTCAAGTACGAAGCATAGAGTTAGAAATGGTTACAAGCAAATAAAAGTGAAAAACACTTCCTAGAGATTAAGATTTAACAAATCTGTAGTCTTAGTTCAAGGTCAGATTCTTACCACTCTACCATCCAGCAAGACACATTACCACCCCTCTGGCCAGGATCTTCCATAAACTCCAGAGAGCTCTGTTCCTTTGAAAGGTAACTTGGGGTTCTTTGCCCCTCTCTTTTATAGTCCAGTGACCTTGTGAAATGGATTCTTCTGAAGGTTCCCCCTGCCCCCCCCCCACACACAAAGTAAGGTTAATTCAAGCTGTGGGGAAGGAGACGTGGAAGCTGGTGGTGAAGGAAGTTCCATGCTGGTTTCTTCCACCATTGGTGTTTGCAAAAATGCAAATGTTTCTGTTCCTCCCGCTGCAATGCAAATGAATCCTTGCCATGTGATTACCAAATGACTCTGATGACACCTGGCTGGAGGCATTAGCTTGTCTTTATCTTGGAGAAACCTGTTTACCCACTCCCTTCACATTTGTATGGTTCCTTGGGCATTTACAGTACATACACCAGGCAAGAATATTACTGATCAGCATTACTAGTTTTCCAGTGACACGTTACATGACACATATCAGATACAGTTTATGACCTTTATGAACTGGGGTATGCCGAACTGGTCATGCCATTTGAAGCTTACTGCCAGATACCAATGAGCCCCTTGCCCTCTTGCACTGGGCTGCTGTTAGGGACACAATGATCTCTTGGCTATAATCAAAATACAGAGTTCAGGCAGTATATATAGAACCCTTCCAAATCCTTAAATATTGACAGTGTGCAAAGAAATATCTCTGCACGTGCCTTGATATTAGAAATGAGACATGACAACTAAGTAGTACTTTTGTTCCATCTGCAGTCCTTTTTGTGTACAAAAACTTATGAACAGCCATTACTGCCGTATTGTTCATTCATGCAATAAAGTTAAAAGTAATCTTTGCTAATATACACTATTTTGCAATAGGCAAATGGCTTCTGTGATCCTTCCTGGGGGTAACCAGGGTTGTGAGGCACCTCCTTAAAACCTGCCCTTAGCGTGAGAAGTCTTGTCTGTGTCTGCCAGGGGGAAAAGGGAAATAAAAACAACCCAGAAAACTACAGACCAGTTAGTTTAACTTCTGTGCCAGGGAAGATAATGGAGCAAATAATTAAGGAAATCCTCTGCAAACACTTGGAAGGTGGTAAGGTGATAGGGAATAGCCAGCATGGATTTGTAAAGAACAAATCATGTCAAGCCAATCTGATAGCTTTCTTTGATAGGATGACGAGTCTTGTGGATAAGGGAGAAGCGGTGGATGTGGTATACCTAGACTTTAATAAGGCATTTGATACGGTCTCGCATGATATTCTTATCGATAAACTAGGCAAATACAATTTAGATGGGGCTACTATAAGGTGGGTGTATAACTGGCTGGATAACCGTACTCAGAGGGTAATTATTAATGGTTCCCAATCCTGCTGGAAAGGCATAACAAGTGGGGTTCCGCAGGGGTCTGTTTTGGGACCGGCTCTGTTCAATATCTTCATTAACGACTTAGATATTGGCATAGAAAGTATGCTTATTAAGTTTGCAGATGATACCAAACTGGGAGGGATTACAACTGCTTTGGAGGATAGGGTCAAAATTCAAAATGATCTGGACAAATTGGAGAAATGGTCTGAGGTAAACAGGATGACGTTTAATAAAGACAAATGCAAAGTACTTCACTTAGGAAGGAACAATAGTTTCATACATACAGAATGGGAAGAGACTGTCTAGGAAGGAGTATGGCAGAAAGGGATCTAGGGGTTATAGTGAACCACAAGCTAAACATGAGTCAACAGTGTGATGCTGTTGCAAAAAAAGCAAACATGATTCTGGGATGCATTAACAGGTGTGTTGTGAGCAAGACACGAGAAGTCACTCTTCCACTCTACTCTGCGCTGGTTAGGCCTCAACTGGAGTATTGTGTCCAATTCTGGGCACCGCATTTCAAGAAAGATGTGGAGAAATTGGAGAGGGTCCAGAGAAGAGCAACAAGAATGATTAAAGGTCTAGAGAACATGACCTATGAAGGAAGGCTGAAAGAATTGGGTTTGTTTAGTTTGGAAAAGAGAAGACTGAGAGGGGACATGATAGCAGTCTTCAGGTATCTAAAAGGGTGTCATAAGGAGGTGGGAGAAAACTTGTTCATCTTAACCTCTAAGGATAGAGCAAGAAGTAATGGGCTTAAATTGCAGCAAGGGAGGTTTAGGTTGGACATTAGGAAAAAGTTCCTAGTTGTCAGGGTGGTTAAACACTGGAATAAATTGCCTAGGGAGGTTGTGGAATCTCCATCTCTGGAGATATTTAAGAGTAGGTTAGATAAACGTCTGTCAGGGATGGTCTAGACAGTATTTGGTCCTGCCATGAGGGCAGGGGATTGGACTCTAGGACTGGAAGGGACCTCAAGAGGTCATAGAGTCTATGAATCTCCCCAACTCCATCAGCCACAGGCCAAACAAGCATTCCCTTCTCAGCTCATGCAAGCTTCACAGTCCCTCTGCAGGTAAGCAATAGGTACACTCCAAACCCCAAGCACTCTGAGCGTCCCCCTGAATGTCCAGCCCCTGTGCCACTAGACAGTCACAACATTCACACATCTGCTACTCCCAAAGGAATATTCACACTAGCATATCAGTTTCACCTCCGCATCATGGCTCCACTCAACTCACAGCACTTAGATTTGTTTATACTGAATTTATTTAACAAAGAACAGAGATTCAAGAAGAAGCAAACAGATTTAATAGACACAAATAAAATCATAATATGCTTTCTAGAGCCTGAACTTAACTAACAAGTCATTCTCCTGTCTCATTAAGGATAGCTTGCCCAAAGTTTCTCTGCCAGGGTTAAACAGTCAGACTGGCTGTGATCCTCCATTCATAAGACAGCTGGCAGCCTGCTCCGGCAGCCTGCTCCCAGAGCCTGCCCTTGCTGCAGTCCCAGATTTAGTTCATGATGATCCATTGTCTTCAGTTGTAAACAAGGTAACCCCTGCTGCTTGTTTGTTCCTGTAGAGAATCTCCCCCTGTAATATCTTGATTAGCATTTTGTGCACTTGAGTAGTGTTTTGCTCAGGCTGTAAATAGGCGTTCATTGTGAATTATACAATATCCAATTTACATATAGCCGGACAGGTGGATAAGCATGTCCTGCCTGAACAAAACTTGTTTATCACGTTCTGGTGACCAGTCCCAATTCAGACCCTAACTTATATATATATATACAGAGAGAGAGAGAGAGATAACATAACATATTATCCCTACATACATTTCTCAATGATTAGGATGATCAGTGATGCAGGCTTTCAATAGACACCTTACATGACACCCGTTGATAAACTATTCTGTAGACCAAAGGGATCCATGTAACCCTATGCAGCCCTGTTCCTTCTGCTAATGGGCACCAAGAGGTCCCTTGGTCACAGTTTTATATCAGGTAATTATGTATTTAGACAGGTTTTAAAAAAGTCCTATGACATACCTAATATATTAAGATTACCTGCAGAAGATCTGTTCTAATCCATATGTTAAAATACGTTTTTCTATTTTACTTTACCCTGATGCATAGAGACTGCTTTGGAAGATGTTAATACAAATTAGTGTGTTCAGAATTGTATGGAACCCACGTCCAAGTAAATATGCATCTGCCTCACGTGAGCCATCACAATTTGTTGTTCTTGCTGGCATTCTCAGGAGAGACTGAATGGATGGGGAGACCAAAATGCCCTCTCACATCTAGAAGTGATCCCCCCAGAATAGGGCTGATGCATATGGGTAGGGCAGTGTGGAGAAGCTACTATTTCCAGAACCACTCCAGATTGTAACAGGACTCCAGTGGAAGCAGTGATATCACAACCTACTGTAGATCAGTGGCTCTCAACCAGGGGGACGCGTACCCTTGGGGGTACACAGAGGTCTCCCAGGGAGTTCATCTAGATATTTGCCTAGTTTTACAACAGGCTACATAAAAAGCACTAGCAAAGTCAGTACAAACTAAAAGTTCATACAGACAATGACTTGTTTGCACTGCTCTATATACTATACCCTGAAATGTAAGTACAATGTTTATATTCCAATTGATTTATTTTATAATAATATGGTAAAAATAAGAAAGTAAACAAATTTTCAGAAATAGTGTGCTGTGACACTTTCAATTTTTGTCTGATTTTCTAAGCAAGTAGGTTTTAAGTGAGGTGTAACTTGGGGGTAGGCAAGACAAATCAGACTCCTGAAAGGGGAACAGTTGTCTGGAAAGGTTGAGAGCCACTGTGGTAGATTATTAGGCCACAGGATGGATAAAAGCTGATTGGGAATTTTTTGACAAAACGGGAAATTTAGGGGAGCTATTCGTAACTTGTCATTCTTGCAAATGGAAGTTGCATAGCTAATGTCTTTTCCAAGGTTTGTTTAATTTAATGTTAAGGGGATTCAGTAGGTTTTGCTATACATCAGGGGTCAGCAACCTTTCAGAAGTGGTGTGCCGAGTCTTCATTTATTCACTCTAATTTAAGGTTTCGTGTGCCAGTAATACGTTTTAACGTTTTTAGAAGGTCTCTTTCTATAAGTCTATAATATACAACTAAACTATTGTATGTAAAGTAAATAAGGTTTTTAAAATGTTTAAGAAGCTTCATTTAAAATTAAATTAAAATGCAGAGCCCCCCGGACCGGTGGCCAGGACCCGGGCAGTGTGAGTGCCACTGAAAATCAGCTCGTGTGCCGCCTTCGGCACACGTGCCATAGGTTGCCTACCCCTGCTATACATTATTAAAATGAAAATCCAGGAGCTGCCACAGGGTGTGTGTGTGTGTGTGTGTGTGTGTGTGTGTGTGTGTGTGTGTATAGGAGCAGAGGGGGAGGGGGTGAGTTACCTTGTTTGTTGACTGTAGGCTGTTTTGTTGTTTCACCTGGGGCCCCAAGAGGGGAAGAAACAGCCAAGAGGCCTCAGGTGGAGGGTTAAGCTCTGGCCCACCAGAAAGACATACCCCACAATGCCTGCTGGGGTGGGAGTAATTGGACTTATGTATGTGCACTCC
Organism: Trachemys scripta elegans; assembly: GCF_013100865.1. Classification (NCBI taxonomy): domain Eukaryota; kingdom Metazoa; phylum Chordata; order Testudines; family Emydidae; genus Trachemys; species Trachemys scripta. The sequence continues at coordinate 243,458,389 of NC_048299.1, forward strand.
CCATACAGCTCTACCATGGACAGATCTGTGACAGGTACAGGAACTGCCTGGAGAATAGTGATCAGCTAAGTTCCCTGTAAGCTGTGTGGCGGCACAGCAGCCTATTAGCGCCATGCAGGCGCTCCGGGAACCCAGTTGGGAAAGGGGTGCATCTTCCCCGGTTCCCAACCTGCTGTGGCCGGGGCGCCCTCCCCTGGTCCCAACTCTGCTGCAGCCAGAGTGGCCCAGCCCCAGGGTGGCACGGCCGGAGCGGCCCCAGGCACAACCGGAGTGGTACAGCCCCAGGCGTGGCCGGGGTGGCCCTCCCCTGGCCCAGACCTGCTGGGGCTGGGGGAGGGGTGCCTATCCTGCAACCCCAGCCCCAGAGTTGCCGCTGCGGGTGAGGCGCCTCTCCCTCCAGCCCAGGTGCTGCTGCGGGGAGAGAGAGCTTGGGGGGAGAGGCGCTTTCAGCAATTGAGATTGGGTCAAAATTCATGGGGCAATCAGGATGCTGCATTACCATCCCCATATATTACTGCCTCCCCATGGCTTCCAGTGCAGCCTGTTAGGACTGCATGCAAACACACATGCTAATACAGACTGGTCAAGAATTCAGCAGCCACCTCTACTCATTCCTGGCATATTTCTGGATTGCATACGAACCTCCAGCTATATTTCAGATAAATGTTTTCATAACTTGTGGGCTACATGGGCTACATTTAGCTTAAATGGACTACATTTGTAAGTGGACTACATTCCACTTCCCCCCCACTCATATGGTTCACTGTTTACATGAGGCTTGTTAAACCATTGGGGAGAAGTGGAGCGGCACAGTAACAGGGAAGGCAGTATAAGGTACATATTTTTAACATCCCTCCACATCATAGCAAGAATGTGTGGACTTCTATTAAAACTTTTTAAAAATACTTGTTCCACTGTTTCTACTCCCTGGTGTCCATTTTATATTCCAAAGGGTGGGGCGGGTTCCTAAGCCGCTAGTGTGCAATCTGCCATTAGCCACAGCTATCTGTGACTGTAATAACTTTTGCATTGGTTCATAATCCAGAAATCCTTCCCATTACTATATTAATAAAAACACAGATGGAGCTAGAAACCTACCAGGCTCTGGGACAACTTCTGCCTCTTCCATTTCGGTTGCCAGTTCCATCGCGGGCTGCTTCTCTGGGGAGACATCAAAAAGCTCCTCTGAGTAAAGACCCAGGATGTGCTGCAGCTGCTCCAGCAGCAAAGCCTCCTTGAGGACTAGTTTCAGTAACAGTCATTTTGGTAGCATCATCTGGTCCTATACTGGATTCAAGGGTGAGAAGGTCGCCATCCTGGCTGACCAGGCTGTCATGAAGCTCTGGTGGCTCTGTGCTTGGTGCAGTACCCAGCACCTGGTCAAACCCCTCATAAAAGAGGCTAGATGATGGCAAGTTCCCAGATGTGCGGTTCTCATCCTGGCTTTCTGATAGTCGGTCTTGAGCCACTTAATCCTCTCCCTGCACTGGACATGTCTGGTGAATCCCCAATGCTGCCAGTTTCTTCACTATTTCCTGGGACACATGGTCATTCCTGGAACTCTTGCTAAAATTTAACATTTTGCTCACCTTGCACCAGAGATTCACCAAAATCTGGCTATGCTCCTGTGGTCAGGAAGCAGCGCTGTTGGCAAAAGACTTCTGGTTGGTGGCCATTGCAAACACAGGAGAAGGTTCAATGTGTCTGCAGCTTTGTGGTCAGAATAAAATGGAAGGGTTAAACACTGAGCTACTGTACTTGAACAAAGAGGGTTGCTTCCATTTCCTGGGCGTCAACTGGCTATAGAGAGGATAAAGAACACCGGCCCATGGAATTGTGAGATAGCATTGTGAGACTCTCAGGTCCCAAGTCTGGGGGACCCAGGACCGAGGTGTATCACAATGCAAAAGATGGAGTCCAGGCCTGAGCTGCCATGGGGCCGGACTCGAATCTTCCACCCACTGCAGGGTCCTGGGGGCCAGTACCCAGGCCTGAGTCAGACAGAACTGTGTTAGGTGGAAGTGGGGTTTGGGCTTGAGCCTGAGTCTAAACCTAGGCTTACATTTCAGTGTAGACATACCCACAGGCAACCTTAATTCTAGTATTTCCTGACTTCTGAGTACTTGAATGTTCTTGCAACTTGGATGTTCTTCTAAGGTAGTGTGTGGTTTTTTTGATGTAATAGTCTATAAATACAGCTTGTGCTGCATTTGCTCACTTTGTAAATGGAAGATTCCCTAATGCCTGGGACATTAAAATGACTTCATTTTCTGCTTAGCAATTGGCAGATTTAAAAGTGGTTTTTTTTTTGTCATAATAAGATAGTATTTAATTATTATGGCTAGTGGCATACAGCCAGCAGGAGACTTGTGTTTGGAGAAGCATCAGAGAGTTTACGTTTCACTTTCAGAAGAGTATTAATGCAAAAGAAAAAGACAAGGAGTTCCTTCCAGCAGATCCTTATCCACATAAATGAAAGCACTTGAAAAGTTGTAGTTGTAGTACAGCAGATGATATTATGAGCCAAACATTTTAATAAGAGGGTTAGAAATAGTGTTGGTTTGTACGTTGGTTGTGAATTCATAATGCTGGAGACTGTTCCAAAGACTAGATGCAGGGTATGTGTTTCTCAACCACATTTTTTCTTTAAAAGTACCACACTCACCACACGCTGAGCTGTTTCTCTGGTTTCTGTTGGGGCCATTAGAAAAATATGGCAGTTAAATGTATATAGTCCATAAATTTAGAGGTTCATCCACCTAGTACAATGAAGACCCCTTAAATTCTTAGCTGGCTACTGCACAAAGTATACTTATCTGTAACTAGGTATTCACTGGGAAGGGTTTCACCATATGTGACTGAAGTGACATCTAAACAATGTTCAAGTGGAAAGTAAAGATTGTCGGGGATTCTTAATGCCCAGAGTCAGTCTGATCTAGAAAGCAAAAGCCCAATATAACAGCAATGAACACTACAGAGATAGCCCTAACTGCTTTCTTTCCTTCTTCCTTTCCCACTCTTTTGCATTTTGCTACTTTTAACTTGCAATTTAATTTGGTGAGAAAGTAAAAAATATTTTTTTTAATTCAGAAAGGCTGTTATTCTGCTTTTCCTGGGGAAAAAAATACTAGTGCTCAGTTTTTCTGTATTGGACTACAGGTGAATGGGCCTCAGTTTAATCTAGCTGCATGCTTATATGACATTAAGCACTGTATTAACTGAATACTGCAAGTTTCCTCATCAGTTTGTCTGCTACTCATTCTATTTCATTAGTCTGATGTAGGGTTATTTTCTTCGTTCAACAGACATATAATTAAATACTCCATAGAAGTGAATGTATTTAAAGTCATTTTATTTCTCGAATTAGCTTAACGTGATATATTTGTTTTATTGGACTCTATATCTCTTTAAAATCCACAGTATTCAACATTTTAAGATATCTGACTTACTGTGTATGAAAATAACTCTTTTATAATTTGTGTTTTATTTATATTAACTCCATGTAAAATTTTAACTGTTAAGGTAGAAAACTTGCACATGGCTAACTCCATTCACAAAAACGTAATATAAATTTCAACAAGGCACAGAAATACCTTAAGTACAAAATATTTTCAGGCATAAATATATATACTCCTTATTATTGCTTTGTTGTATATTTCACAATAACACATGGAGATTTAAGATTTCTGTGTTTGTCTCAGCTGTTGAAAATTAATTTTAGACCCTCTAGTATCCTTAACAAGCAATTTATTTTCACTTTAGTTATAGTCACCATTAACTGATCATGGTAATGACTGATGTTTCTTTTTTCAGTGCCCCATGTGTGCAGTATAACTGAGCATGGTTGTGATCACTTCTGTATTAACACCCCTGGCTCCTACATGTGCAAATGTAAACAGGGATACATTCTGAACGCTGACCAGAAGACTTGCAGCAGTAAGTTATCTTTTCTAACTTTTTTTTTTTTCTTTTTCCCATGACACATGCAAACTCTCTCACCTTCAACGAGGGGAAAAAAGAGGACTCAAGTGAGCATAAAACCATTGGAGGTCTCCAAAACAAATTAGATGGGGCAAAGTTTTGCCTCTTTTTTTGGTAAATGGAAAAGCTCTTGTGAGCCCTTCCAAAGCCTGTCAGCTCTAAGTTATTTTTTAAAAACTGTAGCATTTTACTGCAACAAAGTGAAATGGTATTTATATTTGTTGGTGTATGAAAGTCAGAGGTCTTGGAAAGAACCAAGACAGGAAACAATCATTTCCATACCAGCTCTAACCAACAGTCCATCTCGTCCAGTATCCTGTCTCAGATCATAGCCAGTACAAGATAGTATGGGAAGGTGCAATAAACCCCTCGAGGGACAATGATGAAATAACTTGAGGGGAAGATTCTTCCTAACCCCTATCTAAATCATGAGGTTTTATATCCTTTCAATAAACTGTTTAATTCTTCTTATCTAACATAATTGTGGATGTTCTTGTTATTCACATAAAGGGCTAATATATTTTTTAAATCTAAGCAACTAGCCTCCATGATGCTGTATAGCACTGGTTCCCAAACTTGTTCCGCTGCTTGTGCAGGGAAAGCCCCTGGTGGGCTGGGCTGGTTCGTGTACCGGCCGCAGTTCACTGCTCCAGGCCAATGAGATCTGCTGGAAGCGGTGCGGGCCGAGGGACATACTGGCCGCCGCTTCCAGCAGCTCCCATTGGCCTGGAGCAGCGAACCGCGGCCACTGGGAGCCGCGATCGGCCAAACCTGCGGACGCGGCAGGTACACGAACCGGCCCGGCCCGCCAGGGGCTTTCCCTGCACAAGTGGCGGAACAAGTTTGGGAACCACTGCTCTATAGATAGTAATGAGTTCCACTGGTTAATTATGCTTTGTATAAACAGTATTTATTTTTATCAGTTTTACATTTGTTGCCTTTCATTGTAATTGAATATCAAATTGTTCTTATATTATGTGAGAGGGAAGTGCCTAATTTACCTTCTCTGTACCATCCATCCATTTTAAATATCTCTATCATGTTCATTATGTGTGGTACCACACACTATGCGCGAGGCACATGTTCACTCTTAAACATCTCCATATTAAATGAAACAGTCCCAGTCACTCCAGCCTTTCCTCATATAGAAGTCTGTCAATGCCTTCTATATCTGCTATCTGTCTTCTAAGAGAGGGGGATCAGAATTGATTAAAGTACTCCAGGTGAGGGTACCAATTATTTAAAGATGATAATATATTATTTTGACCCATTCTTTGTGCACCCTATCATTTTGTTTGCTTTTTTGACTACGCTTTCACAATGAGATTTCATCTGTGGGGTCTCCCCTTCACTGTAACAAAACTTTAAGAATAATACTTTTTACTTCTACAACTTCTTCCATCCAAGACTCTCAAATTACTTTGCAAATATAATAAACTAAACTTCACAATACACCCATGTACACTTGTATGTATTACTTCTCCTGCACTCTCATGTTACACATGGGGAAATTGAAACTTATAAGTTACTTGTTCAAGCTCATGCAGCATATAGGTGTTGAATCCAGATCTATTGACTCTTATTCTTGTGCTTATCCCATTCCTCCTTTTGATGAAAATCAATTCCAAAATGTAGTTTAAATTACTCTGCTCTCCCAGTTTCCCTGCCTCAAAAAAGAAGATTAGAAAAGGAAGTCTTCTGAGACTTGCTAATTTTTTTGTCATGATCACATAAATTATCTATTCTCTCACTCCTTCCACAGCTCGTCATTTTCACAGAACAAATGTATTTTTGAAGAAATATTCCCTCTTCCCCGGCTTTCTAGAATAGATCATGGTTCCTGAAAACTAGTTGAAATTCAGCATTTTTATTTTATTTTCTCTCACTTTCACACTGCTATTCCCCCTCTCAAAAAATTGAACCTGATAACTGAATTTAATTGCTATTCATTTTTGGATAAGATCCTTTCTTTATTAGCTCTTGCTGTTTTCTATTATGTTATATGCTTATGTATCGCCAGGAACTCAACTGGAATTGCAGATTCTGGGCTCTATGGGTATGTCTGTACAGCATTTTGGAGCGAGCCTCCTAGCCCTGATCGACAGAATTGGGCTAGCGGGGCTCGCCCTAGCATTCTAATAATAGCTATGTAGACAGCCCTTTAAAGTTGCATTGTGAGTCTTCCTTGGCCAAGTCTGTTGACCTAGGTGAGAGGCTTATTCCAGAATGCTGTGTAGACCTATACCCTACTCTGCTTTCAATCTTTAGTGGGACTTCAAAGTTGTCAGTTGGAGTTCTGTGTGTGAATCACTAAGGGGAGCATTGCACAATGGCCTTTAATGTGTTAGCATTTCCACTACTGTTTCTGCAATAGCATTCTTTAGAGCCCGATTTCTCCTCATCCTGTTCTTCCTTCCTCCAGCTGTGATTCAAAATATGCAAGATTAAATTTTATATTATTCTCCCATACTTTGTCTTAAATATGTGTTTTCTTGTTTTTCCATATTTGCTTGCTTGCATGAATGCATTCATCCATCCATCCATCCATCAGTCAGATGACACTTGGTTCCAGTTAGCTAACCTCAAAAGTGAAATGAATTATGTAGTCTGCTCTCAGGATACTCCCTACTGGACATATTTTTACATCACCAAACAGTTTGAGGTAAACAGCACCATACATGCTGGAGAGATCAAGTACGGAAAGAGAAGATGTGTTGTACATCTGGTGTTAAGTGCATTGATAGAGTTGTGTGTGGGAAGCTTATACAGACCTTGACCTAGCTATTGCTGTTGGCCTCTGATTTTCACAAGCACACAGAGACAAAAACACATTCCCTACCTGACCTTTGTGCAAAATAAACCTCTGTCATGTTTACATTATCAACATGAACCAGATGTATTTATCTAAGTTTATAAGTTTAGTTTTCCATTCTTTCCTGCATAGTTTCCTTATTTAGATATTTTAACACCTTTTTTAAATTAACAAATGAGAAGTGGTGAATAGTTATGTTAGGAGAAGAGGATTCAAACAGCAGCTGGCATATTTCAGAAGAACTGATAGTTTGTTTTCTTTATTGTGTGCCATTTTCCTGTGAGAATGCAGCAGATTGGTGACTCTCTTACTGTTAAGACCCCTTAAATTAATTGCAGTCAGCAAAGTTTTACTGACTTTAATGCAGACTGGAAAAGATGGTAGTTCCCCTGTATGTATGGATGTCTTTTTGACTCCTGTATTTGATACATTTCATCATGAAATTGTTAAATTAACATACAGTTTTCACAGAATAATTTCCCATTAGAAAGAAGGACCCATCTCCTGCATGTAGATCTTAAATTATCAATTTAAGCAAAAATAGCCAGCCATTTCTCAGAGGACTTGTTTACATGGCGAGTTACTGCACGTCTAACCAGGATGTAAATTTACAGCATACCAGCTAGCCACACAGTAATGTTCCATGTGGACAGTGTACAAGGCAGTGAAATTCTGGAATGCGGCCTGGCATACTACACTTTCAAATAGTTGTACATCAAGCCTCACTCTGAGATTTTACTCCACTGTAGCAGGGTCCATACAGGACATTACTGTGTAGCAAGCTGGCGTGCTGTAGATTCACAACCCGACTTGCCCTCAGTGACTTGCCATATAGACAAACCCAGAGGATTAGGGGAAAATGCATTCTTTTGCCCATATAAAAAATTCTTACAATTATTTTGTTGACTAGTGTCTGTATAGAGGATGAGAGCCTACTACTGCTACCATTTACTTGGTTAGTTCAAGTGCCAGAGGTCTGTTCTGAAGATCGAAAGGTTCCGAGCCTGCTGATTCGAACCATGTGGGAGTCAATATTCTTCCATGTAATAGAATTTCTGTTTTTTTTTTTTAAACCTAGAAAATTGTACATAAAAACTACATTAAAAGAATAATATGTTTGCAAATTCAAGCCCTCAAAATTAAGAAAATGCCAGTATTAAGGTTTCCTGTGCAATGATTTCCATTTGTAATATGGAAAAACAATACCACATTTCTCACAAGGATGCTGTGAAGATAAATTGATTAATGTTTGTCAAGCACTCAGATAGTATAATGATGAGTGCCGTAGAAAAGCCCATGAGGAAATTAATCATTCTATCTTCAGAGTAAGGTTTGGATAGTTTGCAGTAAATAAGGCATTGGGACCACATGCTGAACAATGAGGATAAAATAAAATATTGAATAGCTAGCTGTTCAGTGAGTACCATGCATCCCATGCAGTGAATAAGGTGGGATCTTGTGGGAAAGAAAGTTTGTGATCATGTAATTAAAGACTGTCTCATAGTTAGTCTTGGAAGAACTAGCTTTTTATCGGTAAATGTCGATAAATGTCTATTTCACCATACACACACAAACAGACGGAAAAATATTTCCATCGATGATAACTGAAATTTACAGATAGGCAAAGTAAGAAAAATGCTGCTTGAGATCTTATTAGAGTTTGATTTAAGGCTGTTTACTTTTTGACATGTGATGTTAACAGTTTGTGTTTTAATAGTTTAAAAGCTTTAACTTTTAAAATCTCAACATCTACTGTCATTAAATAAATATTGTCTGACCTCCCCCCACATAACTTTGTGCAACTGTGAAAATTTAAATACATAAAAAATAATTTTTAAAAATGCTTAAAAATAAACATCAATATTATCTGTTGAAATTATACAAAAATAAAAACATTTTCTGCCAACCTACTCAGAATGCATATACACAAGAGGTCTGAATTACAGTTCCACATGCATTCTTAATTCTGGCACTTCCTAACTTTTGAGTGCTTCATTCTGCAACTCTAACAGTCTTTTAATGTAGTTTTTATATAAGATCACTTAAACTCTGGCCTCCTGGAATTACATTTTCATATAACATAAAGCATTGGATTTCTCTTCTTAAACTGAATACAAACACATTCTGAAGTGGTAAGTAGAATGTTTCTTGTAATAAATGCAGAAAGTATTAGACGAAATCATTCTTTGCAGAGTGACAATATTGAATTTCTGTTTTGTCGATATTTTTTATAGTTTTATAAAGCTGATGATGAAGTACAGTTTACTGTAAGATATTCCCACAGCAAATCCAAGACATCAGGGTTCTGAGTCACAATGCTGCACTCCAAGTTATTCAGAACCTCATGGCAATAATGGGGATAAAACCTGGTATGTCATCCTGCTACAGAAGCTCAGATCACTTCAACAAAGGATAGCCGCTGTCACCAGCATAACGTCTAGGACAGCCATTGGGCTGTTCTGATTAGTAAGCGTACACATGTACAAGTTAATTAGAATACAAACTATTAGCTTCTTTACTTAGGGAAACTTTATCTAAAACAAATGGGAGTTTTGCCTGAGTAAGGAATGCAGGACTGAGCTCTGTAAAACAAATTCTCAAAGAAATTTAAATCCGTGGATTAGTGCATGAGAATGGAGGTTCTTGTAAAACAGCACAAGCTTTAAAGAATACATGGTATGTTGGTGTGTATTTAGTAGGAATATAGTGGGATCACTGTAGTACATCAACCCTTTTCAGATAGTTTGCAGTAAATAAGACATACAGTACATGGTAGCATGCCTAATGTACCACAACTCAAAGGCAAGCATAAATGGTGCATGAGCTGCTGGACCCTATGGGCTCCAGCTCCTGGTGGGTTCACTGCAATGCATGGCTCAAACAAAAATATGATTGACAAGGGGTGGCAGAATAGGTCACAAATACGCTAGGTATGCTAGCTTCAACAGTTACAAAGAAACGACAAGAGTAGTCCCTAGCTTGGCTCCTAGGGGACATCCAAAAGAAGATATGGGTTCATCTGTCCCACTGGTGCCCCTCTTAGTCCACTCCACCCCTTTGACTAGAGGTAATTATGTATCCTGCAGGTCTCCCAGTCAGGGTGCAGTCCTGGGGTAGGTTTAATTGGGGACACCTTTGTGTTGTTCCTCTGTGCTGATGCAGCAGCTCCTGGACTGCTCCCAACAGAACACTATTCCCCCTGTGCTTGGGTGGTGTCCAACTCAGTAGTCAACTCTGGGGCAGCTGTAACGTTCCATGCGCCAGCTCTCATAACCCAACTGCCTTCAAATGATGCACTGCATCTATGACACCTAACCCACTCTTGAGCAACAGTCCTCACAAATGCCACAAACCTTTTCCTTTGTTCTGCTGTCCTATGACTGCTCAGCACATTCATCGCAGCGACAACATTTGTAATTTTGAGACCATCCATATAAACTTGCCTGCGACAAGAATTCTGATGCCTATTTACAAAAGCAGCAGCAGAAGGTAAAATACTTTGTAAAGCTTAAAGGAAATCAAGACAGTAGAATGTAGCTTACTGCATGTCAGCAGCTAACAATAAAGTGATGGGTGTTCAGAAATTCTCAGGATTTCTCTAGCACGTTGTGAAAAGTCGTAGCTCACTGTGTGACAGAACTGTACCTTGTTGGTTCATAAAATCACTGACTACTGTCTATGTTGTTTTTACATTATGTTGAAATATGTTGCAGAATGAGGTAGAGCTGTAGTCTGAGCAGGGGTCTGAGGCAAAAATTTATTCTCTCCATGTCTTCAGACAAATCACCTAACCTCTATGCCTCATCTTCTTCCTCTGAATCATATATTGATTCCCACTGTGTTTGCACCCTTTTTTCCCCCTTAATGTTTCACAGATATTTGCACAAGCAAATATTGGTCCTATGACTGTTTGAGGGATGTGAATTTTGGCTCACTAACCAAGATTTGTTTAATCAGGAAGTAAAATGTTTTAGAACTAAACTGAATTTTGAGGGAATAGAAGTAGTTTGTAAGTGTTATCTAATCAGGGAACAGGAAAACAAAACAAAACAAAAAGGAAACAAACATGATTTTTGTGAACAATCACATAACTTGAATAGTGAATTCTGACTATTTACTAATCAAGTCCATACCTGCTATAAATAGTTGGAGAGCAATCCTTAGGCTGGGATTTATTTCCATTAATTATTTGTCAAACAGTTTTGAACAACTAACATGTCTGTAATAACAGTGACACTTCACAAACAGAAAATATACCAAATTAATTGTTCATAAAAAATAATTTAATCAGCACAGGCTCCAAAGAGTGTTCTAAGGATTAATTAGTTAATATTTTTCTTTTTTCCCCTCTTTGTTAACAGCTATGGAGGAGGGTGAGGGTTGAGGTGGATATATTTATGGGCAGTTCTATGGTTATATTTATTTTGTGATTTTTAATTTATGAGACAAATGCCCAGAGTATAGGCACCTTTAGTTGTATTTTATACATTTGAAGAAATAATAAATATTTGTAACATGCTTTGAAGATGAAAAGTGCTTCTGGTATAGAAGTGCTAAGTATTATTATCTGTTCACTCAGGGTACCTAATACATGTTGTGAATATGTAAATAGCATTAAATTGGCTATAACTGAAAGGTTTGGGAGCCTTCCATTGGAGAATCTTGAGATTCTGCATTAAACACTGAAGTGATGTAACAGCATTGTGCCTGGATTATACATCTCTCCCTCTCTCTCTGTGTATATATATATATGTGTGTGTGTATCTTGCAGGATAGCCATTATGTTGTCCTTTTGTGGAGAAGCAAACTGTTATTTCACAGCATAATATTTTCAAAACAGTATCCTAAACTTTGAAAAGCATTAATGTCCTGTACATTAGTTTCTGGTTTAACTTTCTATTTCTATAAAAGAACTGTTTTAGCAAACAATGTTCATATTGCATTCATTTTACATTGTGTTTGTTTATTTAAATTAATCCCTCACATTGTTCTTGAGCTATAGATAGATCATCATGTTTATATGTCAAATGTACTAAATTAAGCAGTGTTGCTGATCTACATTTTTTCTATTGAAATTTTACATAAAAACAAAGAGCCTTTTTTCAAAATTAGTAATTTTTGTGAGATTTTTTTATTTTAGAAATTTTCTGTGTTTTGTTTGACAAAATTGAAAAAAAATGGGCCTTTTTCTCTATTTTTGGTTTTTCTATTTATTGGTTTCCTTTTTCCTTTCTCCCCTTGTTTCCTTTACCCTGCACCCCTTTTGTCAGTGGGGAAAAGGAAAAAAAGAAAAGGAGAAGGAAGGAAAAATGTAAAACCAAAAAATGAAAAAAAAATGAATAAATGAAACATTAATTAAGTTCAGACACCTGCAGAAGATTTTTGTTTTGTTTTGTTTTTTTTATTGCAAAAACCCAAACAAACAAAAAAAAAAAAAACTTTTATTTTTTGACCAGTCCACTAGGGCATGATCCTGCTACATTCAAGTAAATGGGAATTTTGCTATTGATTTCAGTGGGTGCAGGATCAGGCCCCTAAGCAGTATGTGGTCACTCTTGAGAGCATAAAATTTTCAAACTTTGTCCAGGAAACATGTGCTCTTGATTAGAATGTGTCATTCTCTGATGATTTATTCATATCTTCCTGAACAGCGTTTTCAATATATAAACCTATGCAATATAGAAGGTAAAGGAGTCTCATAGTCATGTGATTTTTTTTGCAGCCCAGGACCTATGTGCTGTGGAGAAACATGCCTGTGAACAGATCTGTGTGAACACACCTGGGTCCTATGTCTGTCAGTGTTATGATGGCTATGGGCTCGATGAAGATGGAAAGAAGTGTATCGGTAAGTATTATCTTAGAAATTCCCATTGGCACACAAGCCAAAGAGATGGGAGACAAGATTCAGTTCTGGGGGGCTGGTTTTTGGAGGGGAGAGAGTTTGACACGAACAACCTGATTAATTTTGTTCCAATCTCATTGACTTCTGTGACCAAATTTTGCAGTCAGGATAAGTTAAATAGTATGAAAGATTTCTACTAAATATACAGTACAGCCACAAGCCTTGATAGAAAATTCTCCTTTCTCACACAGATTTTAAGCATAACATATTGTATATAGCAACAGAGGGTCCTGTGGCACCTTTAAGACTAACAGAAGTATTGGGAGCATAAGCTTTCGTGGGTAAGAACCTCTTGCAAGACATCTGAAGAAGTGAGGTTCTTACCCACGAAAGCTTATGCTCCCAATACTTCTGTTAGTCTTAAAGGTGCCACAGGACCCTCTGTTGCTTTTTACAGATTCAGACTAACACGGCTACCCCTCTGATATTGTATATAGATTTGTTGTTAAGGTTTTTTTTCAATGAACTCTGAAATAGCAAAAAGTTGAAAAATTGCTCCAACTAATTTCACACAGGGTTATGCTGGCATTTTGAAATCAAGTACCTGATTTTCTATTCGGAATCCATGTGGGTTGTCAGAAATGCATTGCAATGGTAGTATTTAAACTGATAGCATAAAAACAAACAAAAGCATAGACACTACTCTCAGAGTGCTAGTAATACTACTGTAGGGTTGCTATCTCTTCAGGTAGGAATCAGATCCTGGGAAAATCTGGGAGAAGGTAGACATTCCTTGAAACATCTGTTTCCATGCCAGGATATGCTGAGGAGGTTTTCCACATCTGTTTCCAAGGGGTGGCACTAAAAGATCAGTATGTAGTGGTTTGTTGTGTGAAACTCAAGTCATGGGTGGATTTTGGGTGGGGCATGGGGGGCACTGCTCCCCCTCCCCCCCCCGCAAATGGCAAGCCTCAGGGAGGCAGCCTTAGTGTGCTATATAGAGAGTTCTGCAGAGGAGACAGGAGACTGCTCCAAGCTTATGCCCTTGAGGCAGGCTGGGAGTCAGAATTTTGTTTATAAACAGAGTGGTTAACAGGTGATTAAGATAAGAAAGGGCTGTTAGGATGTTTCCTAAAGTTAAATATCTGTTCCAAGCTTGGTGAACTGCAAAAAGTAAGTAGCCTAAATGATAGAAAGTAATTGTAGATACGGGAATCAGGACAAGCGATGTAGGAAGTTCGGCTATACCAGCGAGACACTACCCCACATCCTGTGTAACTGCAAGCCCCATTCCAGAGCCTGGCTGCTGCAGCATAACACCATCCAGAATCGCCTAGTCAGAGCCATCATGCCACCCATAGGGAAGGTGGCTGTGAACTCCGCCATCCCCAGAACTGACAGCCAACTGCGACCGGACATCGTCATCACCAGTGAGGACCAGAAGAAGATCATGATGGTGGACGTCACAGTGCCCTTCGAGAACAGGACCCCAGCCTTCCGCAACACCCGAGCTCGAAGGGTAGAGAAATATGTCCCTCTAGCCAAAACCTTGAGAGCTAAGGGTTACCAGGTTCAGATACATGCACTGATTGTCAGAGCCTTAGGCACATGGGACTCCAGTACTAAGAGAGTGTTGAGAGAATGTGGAATCGGTCAGCGCTACGCTCGGCTGATGTGGCAACTCATGGTGTCAGATGCCATCAGGTGGTCGAGGACCATCTACATAGAACACGTCACCGGACATCGGCAATACCAGGCGAGATGAGCTGGAGTGCCGATGAGAAGCGAAATCGGAAAGTAACCGAAATACTTCCCTGATGGATTGTATTTTCTAAATGGACAACCTACCCTAAATTCTCAATTACTGAGGGACAATCTTCACTCATTGCTATATTTGCTTTCCACAACCAGCTCTGTATAACTTTTCATGAGTGATGTATCCGAATACTTGAATGCTAATATCTAAACCGTATTTTAAAATTTATTCACCTAAATTTGGGTTATTGCTGATTATGCACTTTATGTATCTTATGACTTTATCCACAAATACAAAGTTTGTTTTTAATCTAAACACTATACCCAGATGTACAGCCACTCTTTTCTTAACCTGTGTACTATATAATTTTTTAACATTAGCTTTAATAAAATTTTCTACAGTTGTTTCAATTGTATTCAAGAGGTAGTAACAAAGTTACTAATATATTTCTTTGAGAAGATAACTGATTTTTTAGACAAAGGAAATGTGGTAGATATAATCTGGATGTCAGTAAGGCATTTCTCACGTGAGAAATTATTAGTTAAACTGGAGAAGATGGGGATTAATATGAGAACTGAAAGTTAGATAAGGAACTGATTAAAGGGGAGACTGCAACACATCATTCTGAATGGTGAACTATCAGGCTGGAAGGAGGTTACTAATGGAGTTCCTCAGGGATCAGTCTTGGGAGCAAGCTTATTTAACATTTTTATTACTGATGGCAAAAAAAAAAAAAGTGTGTGTGTGTGCTAATAAAATTTGCAGATGACACAAAGTTGGGAGGTATTGCCAATATGGAGGAGGACTGGAATACCATACAAGAAGATCTGGATGACCTTGTAAACTGGAGTAATAGAAATGGGATGGAATTTAATAGTGCAAAATGCAAGGTCATGCATTTAGGGACTAACAACAAGAATTTTTGCTATAAGCTGGGGACTTATCAGTTGGAAGTTACAGAGGAGGAGAAAGACCTGGGTGTATTGATTGATCACAGGATGACTATGAGCTATCAATGTGATGCGGCTGTGAAAAAAGGCTAACATGGTCCTGGGGTGCATCAGGAAACATATATCCAGTAGAAACAGGGAAGTGTTAGTATCATTATACAAGGCACTAGTGAGATCTCATCTAGAATACTGCATGCAATTCTGGTCTCCCATGTTTAAAAAAGATGAATTCAAATTGGAACAGGTGCAAAGAAGGGCTACTAGGATGATCTGAGGAATAGAAAACCTACCTTATGAAAGGAGACTCAAAGAGCTTGGCTTGTTTAGTCTAACCAAAAGAAGGCTGAGGGGAGATATGATTGCTCTCTATAAATATATCAGAGGGATAAATACCAAGGAGAGAGAGGCATTATGGAAGTTAAGCATCAATGTGGACTCCAGAACAAATGCATATAAATTAGCCATCAACAAGTTTAGGCTTGAAATTAGGCAAAGGTTTCTAACCATCAGAAGAGTGAAGTTCTGGAGCAGCCTCCCAAGAGGAGCAGTGGGGGCAAAAAACCTAACTGGCTTCAAGCCTGAGCTTGATAAGTTTACGGAGAGGATGGTATGACGGGACTGCTTACAATACCATGCGGCCCATCATTGACTGCCTGTAGCAAATATCCCCAATGGCTGGGGACGGGACACTAGATGGGGAGGGCTCTGAGTTACTACAGCAAATTCTTTCCCACGTGTCTTCCTGGTGGGCCTTGCCCACTTGCCCAGGGTCTAACTGATCATCATATTTGGGGTTGGGAAGAAATTTCCCCCCAAGTCAGATTGGCAGAGACCCTGGGGGGGAGGGTTGCCTTCCTCTGCAGCATGGGATATGGGCTACTTGCATGTTTAAACTAGTGTAAATGGTGAATTCTCTGTAACTTGGTGTCATTAAACCATGATTAGAGGACGTCAGTAACTCAGCCAGGGTTTAGGGGTCTATTACAGGAGTGAGTAGGTGAGGTTCTGTGGCCTGCAAGGTGCAGGTCAGACTAGATGATCATGATGGTCACTTCTGACTTTAATAAGTGTATCTGAGTAAGAATATACATTACAATTTTAAACCTAACCAGTGTCTCTTAAGTGACTTGCCATAAGATGTCAGACCATGTTAGTATTAGAGCTGAGTGGGTCTAATATTTAATTTTCTTTCTTGATATAGGAATTAGATACAGTGCTCATGTCAGATAATTTCTAAGCTATTATCTGCAAAAAAACAAACAAACAAACAAAAAACTAGCGTTTTCAGTTATGTAGCTCCTGGAATCATGGTGATTCAATTGTGTGTTTAGTCCTTTGAAATGTTTCAATTACACTTGGTCTCATGATTTAAATATGGGAATATTTACTTACCTCAGTATTCTTCTTAGCTCATTGTTTTGTTTTGTTTTCCTGGATTTGCAACTTTTTGAAGATATAAAACATGTGGGTTTCATTTTCACCCATAAGCAGATGCGGTTCAGATCCATGTCTGGCTTTTCAGAGGACATTCATCTGCTTGTTTCACAATGAATACATCAGAATTTTTTCATGCTACATTACTGATGCTTCTCCATAGGTCCTAGGACTCAAGTACCATTTTAGATTCTTGTCCTCTGAAGTTGGATTCTTTCTAGCTGGCCTCCTGTATAGAACAGGCCATAGAATTTCACCCAGTTACCCCTGTGTTGAGCCCAATAACTTGTCTGACTGAAGCATATCCTCCGGAAAGGCCTCCAGTCTTGATGTGAAGACATCAAGAGATATAGAATCCACCACTTCCCTTCATAGTTTGTTCCAGTGGTAAATCACGCTCACTATTACAAATTTCTTACTTGAATTTGTCTGGCTTCAGCTTCCAGCCATTGGTTCTTATTATGTCTTTCTCTAATAGATTAAAATGCCCATTATACCCAGTATTTTCTGCCTAAGGAATTTATACGAGATAGTCAAGTCACCTCTTAATCTTCTTTTTGATAAACTAACCTGATTGAGCTCTCTAAGTCTCTCCCTGTAAGGCATTTTGTTTCCAGCCCTGGTATTGTTTTTGTGGCTCTTTTTTGCACCTTTCCAGTTTTTCAACATCTTTTTAACAATGTGGTCAGCAAAAATGGATGCAGTATTCCAGTATCGGTCTCACTAATGCTGAATACAGAGGGCTAGTGGAACTTGTGGATATATATGTATTTAAGCACATAAAAGATTCAATTTAAGTTTCTCTGAATCAGAAAGGTAGTCACATTAACTAACCTATATAACCCCCTATTATTATTATCACAGTTGTCCTCATCCTCACTCACTATTTCTTCTATTGTTTGTTACATCTACTTGTAGCATCTTGTCTTAAACTGGATTATAAATTCTACAAGGCAAGGACTGTGTCTTCCTTTGTATTTTTATAGCAACTAGCATAATGGGGCCTCAATCCTTATTGGGACCCTGGGGCACTACTGCAATACAAATATAAATAAATGCACCTGCTTCATTGGAGATTGTTTATAGGTTCTATTCTGATGTCAGCTCCTATCCTTTCTTTAATGCACAAAAAGTACATGTTTTTCTTATTCAAACATTAATACATTTCTATGTAATTTCTTGCCTCGACATTCTAGTTGTTGTCTTGTCAGTCTCTTCACCACTTCTCCATAAAGTCTTTAATGTTTTACCCAGAACTGAGCTGCATCTTTAATTTTTCATGTTTTTCCCATTTCATCCCACTAGTGTGTTGGCTTCCTTTGAAACGGAGAATCAAGTTCCAGATTCTCTTGGTAATGTTCAAAGCATTCATATCCTCAACTCCAAATTATTTGCATGATCTGGTTTTGACTTGTATTCCCTCTTATATCTTGCATTTTCCTTCTGACCTAAATCCACTTGATCTCTCAAGTACTGCTTACTTATACTTATTTTGGTGGAATCCCCTAACTCATGCTATTCACGCTGATGCCAGTGCTGGCAGGTTCAAATGTAAACGCAAAGCATCCTAGTTACACTTCTATTTGTAGATTATTTATTTTTTTGCATCATATACATGATTTATCTTTTAACTTTTTTGAATCCCTACAATACATATGCATGGGTCAATATATGATCATTAATATGTTTCCATAAAGTGTTAAAACTATGTAGAAATCAGCCATTCTACATTTTTTTGCAAAGAAAAGAGTGATTGGCTAACTTGCTATTCCTGTTAGCAGTGGATCTGCAAGAACTGATTTCTGTGATTTGAGCAACTTCAGACTTTAAAATGGATATGTTATTATGAAAAATGTCCTGCTTCTGCAAATGTCATCAAGGATGCATGCCGATCCCTTGTGGAAAATATGTGCAGTATTCAATCAGGAGCTATAACTCTCAGTGTTCATTAGTTTATATTAAAGTATCATTCATTTTTGTGGATAGTATTTACTAGGCAAATGATTTATTACAAAATAGGCATGATCAAAGGAAAAGTCTGATGCACTGTGTATTTAAAGATTTACAGTCAAAAGGGTCAAAATGTGATGGCCAAGATGTTACTTCCCTAATACCAATAGGCCAATAAAAAGACAGAAAAATAATAGGTAAAAAGATCTTTTAACCTTTTCCTTCTCATTGGTGTACCATGTTTTTATTTTAGCTGATTATGTACACCAGGTTTGCACTGATGCCAGGTATTGAAATGGATCTTTAAATGGCCCACAGCTGGACAGGTGTTACCAGTACCAGTGAGAATTTGGAAACCAATATGCTTAATGCACAGTCATTTATTTGAGAAAGAATCACACAGCAGTTAAAGATACACACTACTCATCTTTTCCTACAAGCCTTAGCTCTGCCCCAAGCATAAACCCTCAGTAACTATATTGGCCTTACACAGTATCCTGATTGGCAAACAAGCGGATATAGCTACCAATTCTAGATGGAGACTTTTCTTCTCTTCTTTCCCCTCTTAGGTACTTGGTCTGTTAAACGTCCCCCGAAGCAGGGTCTAGGTCATCCCGAGGACTTCTATCTCACAGTCTCGAACCTCTTCAGATGTTAATTGGGGAACACTAACTTAACTACTTTACTTTGCTTAGCATATATACCCTTTTGTTCTCAAAGGAGTCTCATGTCCCAGAAATATGCCTTGTGGGCATGTCATTACTAATTTTCTCCTAATTAATAATTTGGAAGGAGGGGCTGCACAATAGACCCAGACCAAAACTCAATCAACATTTACCCCCTCATAAATCATTCACTTAAGCTCTCAGTGTGACGTCATCCAGAAAGGGTCATTTTGACCCATGTCTGCTTGCACCAAGCCCACTGGTTGCATGATTTTACGTGTTCTTTAGCTTGTTTTAGACTTGCTACCTAGTAAGTGTGCTGCTGTGAAAAATGATATTTGTATGTTTGTTAATATCATTTTTCACAGAAGCAGACTTGCTAGCTAGCTGGGAGGCAGTGAAAAGCGTATATTAACAAACATTCAAATATCACTTTTCACAGCAAAATACTCAATGCCAGCAAGCTGGGGTACAAAGTAAGCCCTGGATGGGGAGACGGGTAGGGAGGCAGCAGGGGCCAGAGGCAATGGATGGGGAGACAGGAGAGGCAGCAGGGGCCAGCGGTGATAAGCGGGGTGGGGGATGAGCTCAGGGAGAGTTCCCAAAACCCGGGGTCCAGGCTGAAGCCCTGCAGCCAGGGACCAGAGCCCGCCACCCCATGACCAGAACCTGCCACCCACCACCCCAGGGCTGAAGCCAGAAGCCCAAGCCCCACTGGCCCCAGGAAGGTGGGGAACTTACCAGCTGCCTGCTCCTCTAGCGTTTCTGGCTCCAGAAGGGGGCAGGGCCCAACCCCTGCTGGCGGTCCCGGGGAAGGGGCCATTGCTCCCCACCCTTAATTCTAATCACTGCTTAGAAGGCTGTTGCCACAAGAAAGGCCCCTGGTGGCTGCATTTGAAAAACGCTGGCCTAGAGTGTGGTTAATTTGTATATGAAAAATATTACAACAGTGCAACTGGCAAGAGCATTTGGCAAGAGAGCACTTCAGCCACATACAGTCAGTCACCAAGGTTTGTTTACACTAGAGAAACTGGCAAGCTAACCACTAGTAGAAGCCAATAGGACTGCTCCTATGAGCGTGTGCTCACCCCAAAGAATAAGGGTTGCATAGTCTATCTTTTAGTGAGAAAACTGGAGAAATATAGGTCCTGTATGAATTATTATTATTTATTTTTCAGTTGTGCTCCTAATGTTCTAGAAGCTGTATAGACATAAGAAGGCACAATCCCTTCACCAAAAAGATCAGTCTAAAAAGACAGACCAACTAAGAGAGAGAGTAATGAGGGACCAAATGCAAATAAAGTGGTCTGAATCATGTCTGCTCATATGTTACTTGTTGATAATAAATCTTTAAAAAAAAAAAAGTTTTTCCATTTTTCCCTCAACTTTGCCCTAATTTGTTGGCCTGTTTCTAGGGTGACCAGACAGCAAATGTGAAAAATCGGGACGGGGTGGAGGGTAATAAAGCCTATATAAGAATTCATTATTTGTACAGCCCTGGACATTGATCAGGACTCTTAGCCACTGCCATAATATAAATATTTAATCATATTTTTATTTGATTCCGTTTATCTTAATTCTATGTACTCTTCTTGTTTTCTTTTTCAGTTGTAGACCTTTGCGCTTTGGATAACCAAGGTTGTCAACATGAGTGTGTAAGTATGGATGACTCCTACTACTGTAGATGCCATCAAGGATTTATTCTAAATCCAGACAGAAGAACTTGCAGAAGTAAGTTGTGATGAATTTTTAAGTACTATGATAAATTTGCTCTCCTTATACCTCCTAATTTCCAGTGGTGATTCTCCCACTGCTGTTCCTGAAGATGCTGAGGACATTCAGTAGAATGTCAGGGATGGACTAGCTCCTGGAGCCATAGGAAATAAAAGCAGTGGAAGTTTCCTCCTTCTCTGGGGACAAGGAGTTCTTAACATGAGGCCATGTTTCTCCCTAGGTAGTAAAATCAAAAGCCTTTATGTTGCATGATCCCTTTGGATTGCCAGAGTCCTTTATTTTGAGTGTCCTCCTTCCTCGTGCAGTAGACCAGAAAAACATATTAATTTTATACAACACAATTTTTAAATTTTCTTTGTTTATAAAACAAGTTTAATAATTAAATGCAAAATGCCCTGTGTTAAGGCACTGTTAAGGTTGCATAGCTAAGTATGCCACATTCAGGAAATGTAAAAGGAAAGGTTGAATGTACAACATTAACTCCGCTTCTTTCTATATCTGGATTATGATAAAGAAACTTAATTGCTGTGGGTGTGAGTGGGTGCAGCTCTATTAATTTCAGTAGAGTTACACTGCTTATACAAGTGATTAATTTAGCCCATATTTTTAACAGTGTGAACAAATACAGTTTATGAAATAATGCAGTACAATATGACAAAGAGTCTTATACAACCCTAGAAACACATGGGTGTCTAAGACACCCTGTCATTGTAATAAAAGGCTGTATGATAATGAAACACTATTAGTCAGAGTACATTTGGTGCTAGTCAATGTAGCTGGCAACTTGCAGGCCCTGGTAGCCTTGGCAAGCGCCAGTCAGATGCAGGTCTATTAGAATTTTATGTGAAATACATATTTCTATACTTGTGTGTGTATATATATATCCACATAAGCATGCTGTTTGAAATATTCTCAGTACAGCATAAGTGCCTCTCACTGCTTGGGCAGCAATCCAGATCCATTGTTCCCCCAAAATTGTGGAGGATTTTAGAATGTGGGATTTTTTTTTCCAGTTTAAACTTATCAAAGACCTCAAAATGTTATAAAAAAGCTTAAAGCAAGTTAAATCTTTACATCAGCTATGGGGATTAACTGATATTAGTTTTAAACTGTTGTATGCATTTAAACTAAATAAATGGAGATATCCTATCTCCTAGAACTGGAAGGAACCTTACAAGGTCATCGAGTCCAGCCCCCTGCCTTCACTAGCAGGACCAAGTACTGATTTTGCCCCAGATCCCTAAGTGGCCCCCTCAAGGATTGAACTCACAACCCTGGGTTTAGCAGGCCAGTGCTCAAACAACTGAGCTATCCGTCCCCAATCTAAACCTCTTGAGCATTTTAACTTGTTCAAGATGCTTTAACTACTTTAAGTCAGTTTAAAGTGCAAAAAACATTCCCAAAACTACAATTTGAAAAAAAAAACACGTTGGATAGATGTAGTGGGGAAGGGAATACTGAATAAGAAGCAGCAGCCAAGCAAGAATGGGCTGGAGCCAGGACAGCATTGGTTAAGATCAGCTCAGTTCAGGATGCCCTTGCTGAATTTAAACCATAAATAACTTTAAAACTTACCAAACCACTTCTCTGTAAACTGGACTTCTTTTGTGTCTTGCAAACCAAACCAAGAATGAAGAAAATGGACTGCAAATTGCAATTGCTTTGAAGTCAGAACATTGTTCAGATTAGCCTGGGATTAGACTAAACTGATTCATGTCCACCAATGTTATATATGCCATCATGTGCCAGCAATGTCCCTCTGCTATGTACATTGGCCAAACTGGACAGTCACTACGCAAGAGGATAAATGGACACAAGTCAGATATCAGGAATGGCAATATACAAAAACCTGTAGGAGAACACTTCAACCTCCCTGGCCACACAATAGCAGATGTAAAGGTAGCCATCTTACAGCAAAAAAACTTCAGGACCAGACTCCAAAGAGAAACTGCTCCAGTTCATTTGCAAATTTGACACCATCAGATCAGGATTAAACAAAGGCTGTGAATGGCTATCCAACTACAGAAGCAGTTTCTCCTCTTTTGGTGTTCACACCTCAACTGCTAGCAGAGCACCTCACCCTCCCTGATTGAACTAACCTCGTTATCTCCATACTGATTTATACCTGCCTCTGGAAATTTCCATTACTTGCATCTGAAGAAGTGAGGTTCTTACCTACGAAAGCTTATGCTCCCAATGCTTCTGTTAGTCTTAAAGGTGCCACAGGACCCTCTGTTGCTTTTTACAGATTCAGACTAACATGGCTACCCCTCTGATACTTGACATATCAAAAAGACAGTCTTTACACCACAAAGTTTATCTAGGTAACCTTTGACTCTCCTTTAAGGGTCAGATTTTTAAGGGTAACTGGGCACCTACAGATGCAGATAGGCACCTACTGGGATTTTCAAAAGCACCTACCTGTGTCTTTAGGAGCCTAAACAGTAACTGGTCAAGAATTTTTTAGCAAAACATTTTTCCATCTGAAAATGCTGATCTGTCAAAACCAAAACTTTTCATGGAAACAAATTGGTTGTGATGAAATGTTCCTTGGGAATGTTTCTGAGGTCCAAGATGGAATTTCTGAGACAAGAGCAGGACCTGAATAGTCAGTATTCCAGTGATTAGCACACTCAGCTGTGAGGTGGAAGACCTGGGTTCAAGTCCCTGCTCTGCCTGATTCAGAGTGGAAGAGCTCTAGAAGGAGAGATTAAGAGTAACTGATTCAGAGCGGTGAGTCAAGCTGAGTCTTTCCCAGGCAAGTGCCCAAACTATTGGCTCTTCTGCCATGGGCAGGCCTCTGTGTTTTTCATGAAAAAATTTTAAGGGTCTCAGTTTTCTTCCAATGAGGAATGAAACCACATATCAAAACCTCAACAATTTTCACAAACTGGATTCATGTTTTCCAGCCAGCCTATCTTTAAAAATTTGATCCTAAGGAACTAACCTCTGCCCTCTTCTCTAATTTTGCCAGGAATGAAATGTTAGTGATTAACTCTGACTGGTAGAAATCAGCAGTAACTCCACTGAAGTCACCAGTGAGGTCCTAATGGCCAAATGCTGCTTCTATGTGAAGTAAATGACAAAAATCTCATTGACTTCACTGGTGTAGAATCAGGCCCTAAGTGTACATGGATCCCACTGATCACTGCACAGTGAGCTTCCTTTTCTAACATACTTTATACATTGGTGATAGTGGTTGTCTAAAAATCTTCACAAAAAAAACCACAACCTTAGAGACTAACAAATTTATTTGAGCATAAGCTTTCGTGGGCTACAGCCCACTTCTTCGGATGCATAGAATGGAACATATAGTAAGTGTGTGTATATATATATATATATACACAGAACATGAAAAGGTGAAGTAGCCATATCAACTCTAAGAGGCTAATTAAGATGAGCAATTATCAGCAGGAGAAAAAAACTTTTGTAGTGATAATCCAGATGGCCTGTTTCAGACTTTTTCCCCCGCTGATAATTGCTCATCTTAATTAATCAGCCTCTTAGAGTTGATATGGCTACTTCCACCTTTTCATGTTCTGTGTGTGTGTGTGTGTGTGTGTGTATGTATATATATATATATATATATATATCCTTACTATATGTTCCATTCTATGCATCCGAAGAAGTGGGTTGTAGCCCACGAAAGCTTATGCTGAAATAAATTTGTTAGTCTCTAAGGTGCCACGAGTACTCCTGTTCTTTTTGCAGATACAGACTAACATGGCTGCTACTCTGAAACCTATAAATCTTCATGAATATCATCTCATGAGCAACTTAAATGAGGGAACTGCAAAGCAAACAAACCTGAGTTGTTCAGACCCTGATTTTTCAGATAAAGTAATGCTCTAATCTAGTGAAAGGCACCCAAAAGCACACTAATACATTTCTTCTTATAAATCATATCTAACTTGCATGCAGTAAAATAATATTACCAGGTAATTCGTTAGAAAACCAAGTGATACATTTTCAGTGTGCTCTATGGGTATTTAGCTGCAAAAATCGCAAAAATACTAACACTCATTTCTGTACATCCTCCCATTGAAAACTTATCCCCCAAGGGTTCATTAAAAATATGTATGATGTATTATAGTCTGTGTGAAAATGGAACATTCTGTTTTCACAGCTTGAGACAGTATGGCAAGGTGTCAGGAGCGTGTCCAGAAAGAGAGATGCTCATTGAAAAAAACTGAGGTAATTGTTTTTAATTTAATTTATTTGTCTATGTTCCTCATTGCTGCACATTTTTTTCTTTTTACAGGACCAGATTACTGTGCTTTGCAGACCCATGGCTGTCAACAGGAATGTGTTAATACAAATGATTCCTATTTTTGTCAATGCCGACACGGGTTTACTCTTAATCCAGATAAGAGAACTTGCAAAAGTAAGTTGTCCTACTATATCTAATAAAGTTCACCTGCTTTTACTTCTGAAAACCTATATGGCTGACTTTATGGAAAGATCATAGCCTCTTCCATAGTGAAGGCTGAAACAAACCTATTTTAAGGTTGATTTTTAACCTCAGCCCCTTCCTTCACCCCATAACTTTGCCAAAAACTAAACCAAACTCCTTGATATTTCACAGACCAGATTTTACACTACATTACAATTTTTCTGAAGAGTTTGAAGCAATTCTTGGGAGTACTATTGGACATATGATGGCTCAAAACCAGGACGTTCATTACTTCTTTGAAATTTTCTTATTTGGGCTTGTAGTAACACAAGTGGTTTTGGCCTAAATACTTCAAATTTATGTTGTAGCCAAGGACAGATTCATAGACTCATAGACTTTAAGGTCAGAAGGGACCATTATGATCATCTGGTCTGACCCCCTGCATGCTGCAGGCCATAAAACCGTCCCTACCCCTTCCCTGGACTCTGCTGTTGAAGTCCCCAATCCTGTTTTAGGTGACTTCAATCGGCAGAAACCCTCCTGCTAGAGATCCCTGCCCCATGCTGCGGAGGAAGGCGAAAAAGGACAGATGCCTTTGACTAATTTTGGAAAAGTAGGGGATGTATTATTTAGTTATTAAAAGCAGTTTACATTCATATTTTAAACACTACAGAGTTTAAATCAGGGGGTCTCAACCTTTTTCTTTCTGAGGCCCCCCCAACATGCTATAAAAACTCCATGGCCCAGCTGTGCTGCAGTAACTGGTTTTCTGCATATAAAAGCCAGAGCTGGCATCAAGGGATAGCAAGCCAGGCAATTGCCTGGGCCCCATGCCACAGGGTGCCCCGTAAAGCTAGATTGTTCAGGCTTCAGCTTCAGCCCTGGGTGACAGAGCTCAGGGCTTCAGCTTACTATCCTGGGCCCCAGAGAATCTAATGCTGGCCCTGCTTGGCAGCCCCCCGAAACCAGCTTGCGGCCCCCCAGGGGGCCCCGGAGCCCTGGCTGAGAACCACTCCTTTAAATCACCATCCCAGTTTCTTACAAAACTTAGAAAACAGCCTCCATTGTATTAGCTTCCTAAATGGAGAATGGACCTTGGTAGAGAACAGATTTTCTAGGGAGGATGTGGAATCTCCATCACTGGAGGTTTTTAAGAGCAGGTTAGAAATATAACTAACATGGATGGTCTGGATAATACTTAAGCCATGTCTACACTACAAAGCTTTCCTAACACAAGTTACGTCTGCATAAAGTCGCAGCAGTTAGTATATCACTTGTGCATGTGCATACCTGTCTCCTTGCGTCAGCGCTGCGTGTACTCTCCATGAGTGCTTGTGTCAATGGGTAGGTATCCCAGTGTGCAACCTGCCACCATTCAGCACGCTGGCTTTTGGGTAGTTTTGGCAGAAACAACTCGCATAGGGGTGACTGGGAACAGGGGTCAACTTCCCATAATGCACTATTATCCATCCCATAATATCATCTTTATCCCATTATTTTTGAACCTATTTTCAATTTCCTGTGAACCTGCATGGGACTTGTCACTGCCTGGAGTCTCTGGCAGAAGCATGAAGATTGCATAGCTCTGCACTTTTGTCATGAGCACTGCAAACACAGTACACACCGTTCTCCGGTATTTATAGAGCTGCAAGAAGAGCTGCAGGGAACATGGTGGTCAGTTTGCTGTGGGACATAGCGAGAACCAATTCAAGGTTATTGGTGGCATTCACAGAGCAGCAGCAGACGGTGGAGCACCACTTCTGGTGTGGAGGGGGAACCTCTCAAGGCCGCAACAGCTGCAGCTAAAACACACAGAGGTACTATTGTCAGTACAATAGAAATGGAAAGTGAAACTTCCGATTCAGCACTCCCTCCTTCCCTTGCTGCTCTAGAGTGTTAAACAAAATGACCTTATTGACACTTCTGCTTTGGAGTGCTTGTGCCTGGTGCCACTCTCTGCTCAAGCCATGGTGAGTATGTGCTGCCAGGGGTGAGGGAAACGAGAAGGGAATTGCTCAGTTGCATGAAACTATGAGTATAGGGCACTGGCACTGAATACTGGCACCCTTTTCCACAGATGGTGGTGGTTTTGGCTGATATCTCACTCCTGAGGGTAACAAAGGCACAGAGAGAACAACTGTTGCTGGCGTCTTCAAGTCACCTGGGTCTGAATGCTGCTAGACTGTGTATTTGAAAGGTGCCTGCTGAAGTTATCACCGACTGGCATGGGAAAGTGTCCTACCACGGAGGAAAAAATAAGGCTGCCATCTCTAGAAATCTTCGGGAGAGGATTGCAGTGTACCTCCAGGGAAGTTTCGTCGAGATCTCTCAGGAGGACTCAAGAGAGATTGCTGTGTACATAAACAAACTGCTCCACATGGCCCCCTCCCGTGCCTAACTCTAGAGGGGAATGAAAAGCAGATAGCAATTGCATCTCTTTGTTGTGAATTTGAGTGAATTAATGAAAAGTTGATAGCTGTGTCCAGCAAAGCTGGGGATGCTGTAACTTGAATGGGAATTTCATTTACATGCTTACTCGAGTTCCTTCCCCTGCATCGGGCTCACCTATGCTTGATTGCAAGGACTAGCTGGACTGCGGTGGAGTCAAAAAACGGTCCTGGGTCGCAGCACTACTGGATCTCCCCGTCACCTGTCCCCTATACTTCTCCACCTTGTGGTCACAGCAGGGGCCTGTGACTCGGGCTCCTCAGAGGTATCCATGATGGTGTGTGGGATGGTGGTGGGTTTCCACCAAGTCTGGAATGCAGCTCTATGTAAAAGCAGCAGGTCTGTGGTGTGGCACCAGATTGACTGTTGGCCTTACTGGCTTTCTGATATGCCTGCCACAGTTCCTTGACTTTCATGGCTGTCTCTGCTGCTGGTCCCTGTCATAGCCCTTTTTCTGCCTCCCCAGAGCAAGCTGCTCATCGATGTTGATGTTTCTACAGCTGGTTCGGAGCTGTGCCTGCATAGCCTCTTCTTCCCATAGGCCCAGGAGATCCAATATCTCCCATCTACTCCAGGCAGGAGTGCATCTGGAGCATGTAGCTGGCATGGTTAGGGTTACCATACGTCCGGATTTTCCCGGACATGTCCCGCTTTTTGGGCTCCAAATCCCCGTCCGGGGGGAAATCCCAAAAAGCCGGACATGTCCGGGAAAATTGGGACATGCGGGGCCGGTGGTGCGGGGCCGGCGGTGCCGGGGGCCGGGAGTGCTCGGCCGGGGGCCCAGGGGTGCTTGGCCGGTGCTGAGTGGGCCGGGGGTGCTTGGCCGGGGGACCAGCAGTGCTGGACGGGCTGGGGGTCCTCGGCCGGGGGCCAGGCCTGGAGCCGGCACCCCAGGGCTCGAGCCGACCCAGGCTGGAGACGCTGGGGGGGCCAGACTGGGCCGCGCCTCCTCCCCCCACACACCTCTTACCTGCCTCAGGCTTCCCACGAATCAAATGTTCGCGGGAAGCAGGGGAGGGGGCGGAGTTGGGGCGGGGATTTTGGGGAAGGGGCGGAGTTGGGTGGGGCCGGGGTGGGGCGGGGCCGGGGCCCCGTGGAGTGTCCTCCTTTTGGAGGCTCAAAATATGGTAACCCTAGGCATGATCAGCTTGGCAGTTGCACACAACAAAGGAGAGCAGATAGAAGTGTGCTCACCAAACTGGACAATCAGGAAAAGGCATTTCAAAAATTCACAGGGGTTTTAAAGGAGTGGGGGCTTGTGATATACATGACCTCTGGGCAATGGAGTTAACAACTGTGACCAGAGCGGTCAGTGTTGGGCATTGTGGGACAGCTGCTGGAGGACTAGTTAGGGTCAACATAGGTAATGCAGTGTCTACATTTGCACTGTATTGACCTTCATACATCAACCTTGGCTCAACGCTGCTCGGGGAGCTGGTTCTACTATGTTCACATAAAGGGGCATTTACATCAGTGGGAGACAAATTTAAGCATAGACAGAAGTGCAGCTAGGTGGACTAATTTTGTAGTGTAAACCAGGCTTCAGTGCAGGAGACGGGACTAGGTGATCTACTGAGGTTCCTTCCAGTCCTACATTTCTATGACGCAGCTCCTCTGGTGTGGAACCCAGCACGCTTGCATCAAAGCAGATGCATCAGGAGAGATTCTTAAGGCGTATATAGAACTTGCACACAGGTGAAGCAGCTATCTTTCCTTAGTACCTAAGCACTATGAAAGCCAGGAGCAAGAGGTAGTATTAATATTTCTCTAATTGTAAACTCACATAGAGTAAAACTAAGGAAATAGCCTCTTTTGGAACACGATTAAATGTCTTTCATCTTCACAAAAAATGTGTGTTTTGGTATGTGCTTTCATGTACCAGTATCATTTTTAACAGCAGTCTGGATTGCTGCTATTTTTATAATTGTACATAGCATTGTGATTATATTCAGGACTTTACAGGACAGGTGTTCCTAGAGGAACACAGGAACAAAGAGACCAATCTTGCAAACATTTCCAAGCATAATGTTTATTACCAGGAGTACAATTGTGAATTATGGGATTCTTTTCAGTGACTTCAGTGGGCTTTGGATCAGCCCTTCAGTTTGGTAGTATTTTCATTCCCAAACACTTTACTTCATGGTTCACATTAAACAGACTTATAAAATAAAACAATCCATCAACTTTTCTACTTCCTCTTTTCTAAGCCAAACTGTGTGTGTCACTGCTGAGCAGTACCAGGCACTCCTCCTCCCCAAAGTGTTGATGTTACTTCTGATGGCTGGGGAAAGAAAAAGTATGGGGATCAAAGCAAAGTCTTGCACATTTTTACTAATAGGCCACCAGATCAGCTGCTTCCCACAGTTTTATTAACTGTCTGTCACATGGAAGTTAGTGCCATTTAAGAAGCATGATGTTTTGTTCAGTAATCAGCATACTTAGCTTGTATTCTTTAACCTCTCTCTCCACAGGAATAAACTTCTGTGCTTTGGGTAAACATGGCTGTGAACAGGAATGTGTTAACACAGAAGACTCTTTTGTGTGCAGATGTCATAGTGGATACACCCTAAACCGTGATGGCAAAACGTGCAGAAGTGAGTGTTTCACACAAACTGCAGCAATTAGTTCTTGCATTGGGCTGAGTTTTGAAAAGAACAAGGAAACTCTCCAGGGGCCCTTCTGGGATCTTTTAGAGCTATGTAAGCTGCTGCAACTGTAAAGTCCAACAAGAGCCAGCTCTAGTGAGGTAATGTTGGTAAAATGCCTGCATATGTCCACCCCGTGGAGAACAAGTGTATCGTCTTATAACATTTTTATAACAGGAATTGTTTATTTAACAGGAGTGCCTGACATATTTTGAAGTTAGGGTGACCAGATAGCAAGTGTAAAAAATCTGGACAGAGAGTGGGGGACGGGGCGTAATAGGCACCTATGTAAGAAAAAGCCCCAAATATCTGGACTGTCCCTATAAAATCGGGACATCTGGTCACCCTATTTGAAGTGCTTGTTAAAAATACAACCAATTTTAGCTGAAATTTAGACAGTTTACACACCTAATACTAATGATTTTTCCCCTCAAAGGTTGGTTTATTTTTTTTCTTCTGAAGTCTATCTGATATAAATACATCCCTTGCTATATGGTAATGAGAATACTGCTAAAGGAATGATATTCTACCAAAAATCATGCCAACCCTGTATATTTGCAATCACTTAGTTGTCAAAAGATATTGTTTTCCCAGAACCATTTTGCATATTTAAATCAGCACTTTAAAAATGCAGAGAGCTGCAATTTTTCTTGATTTACTTACGCCATTTGGAAAAAAGTACCCAAAGACTTGTATAATTAAGAAAATGATTATCTTCAATGATCAAAAGAAAATGTTGATGGATTCTGCAGCAAACAAGAAAACTTTGATACATTGTAATAAAAGTAAATTATACAACTTGGTTTGATTTTCAGAGGGGCAGGTGCTTGGCTCTTTCTGAAAACTGGGCCCCTTTGAGGTGTCACAAATAGGGCACTCCACAATTGAGGCAACCCAATTTACTGGTCGCTTTTGAAAATCTTGGCCCTTTTCTCTTTTTTAGCACTACAGTTTTTATTTTTGCAGATTTAGGTATCAAAACATGTTGACCTAAATTTATAGTTACCGTAGTTCCAGAAGCCTGGTGATGGGCAGATTTGTGATTACTTTGTTACTTGAAAGAACATAAGGAAAGATTTAGTGTGAGAAGCTAGAATGTTTAGGTTTTAAAAGTGATATTAATAATACATATTACAATGGGCATCTCTTCTTTGTAACAGATGATGGTGATCTGAGAATGTAATTTGCCAAATAGGATAGTGGTTTGTTTAGTTTAGTTGTTTCGCATTTCTCTTGTACAACAGCCCCAAAGCACAGCTCCACTTATGATGATGTAAACTTATGGAAAAAAGGAGAATGTGCCAACTGGAACTTCTTGTAACTAGTAGAAAACTTCAATCTCGGCTTCACTTGTTCAGGCCAACAGTATTTGTAACTATGTCTGATGTTAAATCGGGCAGATTCCTGTGTGTGTGTGTGTGTGTGTGTGTGTGTATATATATATATATAATGCAATTATATATATATATATAATGCAATTTAAAAAAAAAATCTCACACAATATTATTCATCTTAGCAAATGGATATGGCTATGACTAATAATCCAGTAAATTTTTGCATCTGTAAATGCTCTGCAGAATTGAGACATAATAGACAACATTTATATTGGGTAACACTGACTTCAGTCAAGTTGAGCTAGGGTGAATTTCACCCATGTGACTAAGAATAGTGAAGAATGTCCAATCTAAAATGTTAAGGGGGAAGTTTGCTATAAAAATCTTTTAAGATTTTTTTCTTGCTAAAATGCTTTGCTCTGTACTTTTACAAAATCAGTAAAGTTAAACTACACATTCACGCAAGCACATATCTTGCTTTATGAACTATCAACCATACCTCTCAATTGTCTCTTTTTAGGAGACACAGTGCAGACTTTAAACTCAAATTCACACATATATTTGGTTTTTAAAGAGACCATTTCCATCACAAATACAGAATCAATAAAATGCAAAGTGGTTACATTAAGTCCCCTACACTCTCCATTTTTAAGTGTCCCATTGTGACGGGGTTGGGACTCACCACCGTGGCGCCTCCCGCTGGTTGCTCCGGGAATTAGCTCAGTCCATGGGGCGTGCCCTCTGCTGGTGGTGTCCCATCCATCATCTGTTCTCTGCTGGTGTCCGGACCCGCGTTGCTCTCTGCTAGGAGGCGTCCTTTTCAGGCCACTGCCCTCCGGCAGTGCCCCCTAGTCCATCCTCACCCCTTTCCGGGGGGACCGCGGGGGGGGGGGGTTAACAGCAGTCTTTCACTTCGCCACAGCTGCAGTGGCCAACCACACCCCAAAGTCTAACCCCTTCCATCAGGGGTCTGGTGCAGTCCGCTATGGCCACTTCCAACAGCCAGGTGCAATACAAGGGGTAAGGGGGGGACCCAGGCCCACCTTCTACTCTGAGTCTTGGCCCAGGGGCCCTCTGGCAGCAGCTGCCCTGACCTCCTTCACTCCCCTTGTCCGTCTCTCCTCCCTGGGCCGCTTCCCCTTCGGCCCCTTTGCACCTTGTGGGCCCTTCTATCAGGGTCTGCAACCTGGCAGGTACTGGGCTGGAGTTCTCTTCTGCTCCCCCGAGCCTGCCCAGCACTGCGCTGTCCCAGGTGCTGGTCTCCTCGCTCAGGAGACAGACTTTCCCCTCTGAAGATCTGGGAGAGACTCCCTGCTGCTCTCCTGTGCAGCCTTTATATAGGGCCCAGCCTAGCCCTGATTGGCTGGCTCTAATCTCAGCCCTCATTGGCTCTCAGTAGGCCTTTCCCTGATTGGCTGCTGGCCTGCGCAGCTACTCTGGCCTACTCTAGTCCCCTTTCGCATGGGGGTGGGGCAGTCGCCCCACCACACCCATATTTTGGCGTTAGCAGATAGAACCTAGCAGCAAAAGAATATTTTTAAATTACTGTATCTGTCAGTTTAAACAGAATTTACTCATAATCCTTTAATTGTTGTGGAATAAGTTGAAACTCATAAATGATTAACACTCATATTTACTGGCTGAGAAAAACACGTGGTGAACAAAGAAAAGATTTCTGTGTGTGAAAAAGAGAGCATGGCCTTGTGGTTAAGGCACAACACTATTAGGATTCCTGGGTTCTCTATTCCCAACTCTGTTGCAGATTCCCTGTGTGATTATGGGCAAGTCGTAACCTTTCCGTGCCTTACATTCATTGTCTGTAACATAGGGATAATAAATACTTACCTCACTGAGCTGTTATAAGGATAAATTAACTCATGTTTCTCAAATGGATCCTTAGATGGGATAGCTATATAAGTGCAAACGTTTATGGGGTTTTTTTTTCTTGATAATCATATGTACAAAGATTCTCTAGCACGTAGTACCATGTCATGGTTTTGGTCTTTAACTCTCTAATGTGTTTTCTTAATTCCTAACATAACCCATTAGGAGTGGATCACTGTGCTGAGAACAACCATGGCTGTGAGCAGCTGTGCCTGAACACAGGCAACTCATATATCTGTCAGTGTTCTGAAGGATTCATCATTAATGAAGACCTAAAAACCTGCACACGTAAGTTTCTTGATAATTTCTTTGATCAGAATTAAAGTGGAGGGAAGCAAATAAACACTAGGAACATAAAACTGATACACTTTATCAGACCCAAGGTCTATGTAATCCAGTATTGGGTCTCTGACAGTGGCCAGTACTAGATGCTTTAGAGAAAGAAGCGAGAACCCTGCAGTAGACAGATGTGGGGTAATCTGTCCCCCACATTAGGTCTCATCCTGGTCTATAATAGTTAGAGATTGACATAAGCTCTAAAACATGAGGCTTGATATCCCTTACAAAAAAATTTTATTATCATTAATTGTGACAACTCTGAATAATTTGACTCTTGTTATGTTCTTGCCCTCAATGACTGCCAGTGGCAGAGAGTTCCACAGTTTTATTACTTATTGTACAAAAAAGTATTTCCTTTTAGTGATTTTTTAATTTTCCACATTTTAATTTTATTTAATGTCCCCTTGCTCTTGTGTTATGAGATAGGGAGAACAGAAGTGCTTGAACTGTCTTCTCTATACACCATTCATTATTTTATATACTTTAATCTTGTTCCCTCTTATTCGTCTCCTTTCTAAGGTGACAGTCCCAATCTTTTCAATGTCTCTTTATCTGAGAGTTTTTCTAGGCCTTTGATCTTTCTTGTTGCCCTTTTCTGAATCTCCTTTAGTTCTGCAATAGCCTTTTTGAGATGACATGACCAGTACTGCACACAGTATTACAGATGATGGCACACAGTTAATTTATATAATAGCATTACAATAGTCTCCGTATTATTCACCATCCCGTTCCTTACGCGCTGTAACATTTGTTAGCTTTTTAGACCACAGCTATGTATTGACGTCTACAGTGACGCCCAGGTCACTTTCTTGAGTTAATTTAGTACCCTGTAAAGTGTACAAATTTTTAAGGACTTTGATTTTTTTCCTGCAATGTTCATTATTTTGCATTTAGCTACACTGAATTTCATTTGGCATCATATTGCCCATTCACCTAGCTTGTTTTGGTCTTTCAGAAGTTCCGCACAGGCCTCTCTGGTCCTGACTAACCTAAATAACTAAGTAATCTGCATTTTGGCTACCTCACCATCTACCCCCTTTTACAGATAATTAGTAAATATATTAAACAACCTTGACACACCCTGCTGCTAACCTTTTGCCTTGATGAAAATTTACCATTTAATCCTTCTCTTTGCTTTCTGTTTCCTAGCCACTTTTTTATCCAAGACAATATATTTGCTTCTCACCCAATGACTAAGAACTCCTAGTAACTTTAAGAAAAGCAGAGACAATAGCTTATTCTGCGTCAAACTGTGCTTCCAGTTGAGCAGCTGAGACTGTAAATTTGAAGTAGCTCAAATTGAAAGTCGTTTTTTCTGCCGTTGCTGAGCGTGTACGTTGTCATATAAGGAGTGCGCTGAATCTTCAAATTGTGCTTGAATTCTGCATTTTTAAAATGCATGGAATAATGAGAACAAATTCTGAGTACTCATAGACACATAGGCACCAACTCCATGGATGAGCCGGGGCTGGAGCACCCATGGAAAAAAACTAGTGTGTGCTCAGCACCCCACCAGCCACAGCTGTTTGGTGGTGCCTCCAGTAGCTAATCAGGGGCATCACCAAATAGCTGTTCGGCCACACCGACGAACAGCTGATCGGCAGCCACCTCCAAACAGCTGTTTGGCAGATTGGGGAGGGACTTGGGGGAGGGCATAGAGTGGCAGGTGGGCATGCAGGGGCCTCGGGGAGGGGGTGGAGCAGGGGTGGGAAGAGACAGGGTGGGGGGGGGGCTGGGGGGGTGGGGGGGGGGGGGGGGGGGGTGGGAAGAGGCGGGGGGGGGGGGGGTCTGTGGAGTAGGGGTGGAGTGGAGTGGGGTCTCTGGCCGGAGCAGGAGTAGAGCACCCCCAGAGCAAACTAGAAGTTGGCACCTGTGCATGGACAGTTACAGGAAGATGGAATTAGAAATAGAAGACTGGCCAATGAAATTACAAAGGCTGGGGTTTTCAAAAGAGTCTAAGGAAGTTAGGCGCATAAGTCAATGAAATTTGGGCACCTAACTCCCTTCAGGTTCCTTTGAAAACCCCAGCTGAACTATTAATAAAAGACTGTACAGACCATAGAAATATAGTTACAAGAGTCTATGCTCCCCAAGTATCTTCACGCCCCATATATGTACAAAAAATCCTCCCATTCCTGGTTGTCGATACATATTTATAGATTTTTAAGGCCAAAAAGGACCATTATGATCATCTAGTCAGGCATCCTACACAACATAGGCTATGCTATCCATCATCCACAAAATACAGGTATGTACAAAGCCCTCCAAAGAACATGCATCATCACTCTCCATTAAATATGTATCTTCCAACAAAGACCACGTCCCCTAAGAGATCTGCAGTCAGGTGTTCCTGTGTTCTGAGAGACCAAATAAGTGTTTCCTGGGAAAATCTGTTTTCAGTGCTCTTGCTCCATGTGCCTTCCCTCCCAGACACACCTCTTCAGCTCCTGGGCTCCGGGATCTCTCTACAGGTAGGTCAGTGACCGATAGCAGACTGCATTGCAGACAGCAACTTAGTGTCCATCTTCAGGCTGCAGCTCTAAAATCTCTTTGGTGGGGAAGGCCTCTGTCTCATTTACCCTTCACTCGGGATCTCTGGTTGTCTGTTCTTCTCTCCTGCTGGCAGGGAGGAAGATGTTACTGGGCATTCTTATCCTGTCCTCTTTGCTGTTGAAGAGGAGGGTTTTGGTGAGTGATCTATTGTAGATATTATTCTAAAGCCAGCCAGCTCATTGGCCCTTTTCACATATTTTGTGCTGCTGCTTTCATCATCTTCTACCCCTCTTGCATGTGTGGACACACGTACCAATCAATGGACCCTATGCTCTGGAAGCCCTGCGTGTGGATGAACACATTATGTTAAGTGACTTTCTTCTTTATTCAGGAACTTAAAGTCCTAGGTAGAGATGTCACTAATGCAGCTTTCATAGGAGCCCCAATACATCAGAAATTAAACTTGCCCTAGCAATGTTTCTATTCTTAATATAGCTAATGAGAGTTAAGATTCACTCCAGTTTAATAGAGTTAGTAGGGTAAATTGCCCGCTCTAGTGTAAAAATCTGCAGAAGGGGCCAATGAGAAAGGAAAACTCAGTGAATTTTGCCTTGCTGACTCTTCCTGGAATTATCCCCACTGACTAGAGGAGTTTGGCAGGCCTCACCATCGATTTTGGCAGCACTCTACTAGCCCCTCCCCATCTCCCCAAGCCGTTGATTGCATGGACAACTCCTGACTCTGCTGCTTTCCCTGCCATTGGGCAATAAAGTTTCAGCAAGAGTCAAACTGCCATTGGCAAGGTCCCCCTGCAACCGCACAGCTGCAGTCACAGAGAGGATCCAGGGGAAGATAATTCAAATCAGAGGGTGGAAACGCCTTTGCTCCACCCTCTCCTGCCCCCTGAAGTCCACAGAGATCCATCCACCCCTACAGAAGAGGGGTAACTAATGCTACCAGGACAGAACTCCTGCCTTCTGGGCAGAAAGAGGAGAGGGATGGCTCCACTGCTTCTAGCGGAACCAATGGATATAGGGAAGCAGCTGAGTTGCTGTTTTAAGAGTTGTATCAATTTTCCAATGGAAAGTCCTGTTTCCTTGGTAGTAGAAAAGATGTTTTTAAACTCTGGTGATTTAGTTTCCTCCAGGTATTACTTGGATTCCCATCAGAAGCATTAAAGCTATACAGTGATTCCTGGACTCCTCTGGACACTGAATTTGATCCCTCTTGAGTATTTCCTCTACTTGCCAATTTACCCCACTCTGCACACCTATCTGGGAACAGACTTTGTTCTGCTCCTGAGCTCCAGCCGACCCTGTTAAAATCACATGGGCAATCTTTTTAGATTATCATAAAATATTTTTGGGTCTTTCAGATAACTGTTAAATGAGCAGCTGAATAGATGTGTTTAATATATATCACTTCTGAATCAAGAGACTGCTGTCATATATACCGGGAACACCCTAGTGATAAACTGGCTTCTGCTCTGACTTCTAGCAACAATAGCAAATGGAACTCCATATGCAGCAAAGCTCACACACAGCTGAACAGAATGCCAAGTATGGAACTCTGAGAGCACTAGGTCTCATGTTAAAGAAAAGAAAATCCGTAGGAAAGTCAAGACGACAAATGTAACTGAATTAAAATGATTTGTGTCAATTATTGTTCAGCATCAAAGCTCACATGATCTAATCCAGAATCCATTGAAGTCAATGAGATAAGGTACACTGAGAGTTCTGGGATTCACCCACCTCATGCTTTCACATCGAGTATGTACACAGAATCATCAATGAAAGGTGAATGTTTAGAAGAAAACCTCTGTTGTTTTGATACCTTGTGGTTGTAACTGTGTATTATATGCATCATTAGCAAAATATCTTTATAGTTTATTCAAAAAATATTGAAGTATCTGGACTCTTTTCTGAGCTATTACAAACAGAAAGATAGCTTTTCTCATCTCTGCCCACAGGGTTCACTCTAAATCATACCTAAAATCTCCTTTCTTGTTTCTTAAAGGTATATTTATTTTTGATAAAGAACTGAATTATTGTTCAAACAATACAGTATTTGCTTGTTCAGATGCCATTCAGCTGTGTTAGAGATGACCAGCTGCGAATTCATGAATTTTTAACTTCTTTTTATAACTACAATCATTTGCAGGAGTGGACTATTGTGCACTGAGTGACCCTGGTTGTGAACATTTGTGTGTAAACAGTGAAAAATCTTATACTTGTCAGTGCTTTGAAGGATATGAGCTTCGTGATGATGGGAAAACTTGTAAACGTAAGTTTTTATCAGACCAAGTGACATGGCACCATATCTTTTGTTGCCTGCATCTATACAGTATAAAATCAGTATGTGCAATGTAAATGAGTAGCTCTGAAACTGGACTCTGGGACTGAAACTGGGGACCAAAGGTACATTAGTACAGAATTGTATTTTGCAACAGGCAACAGTAATTTTCTCCACAAATTAGGTTAAAAAGATTAAAATTTCTACGGCCTCTCTCCTTGTACTGCAGCCAAGGAGCTCACAATATGAATGGCGTTTCCATTTCTTTGCCCTGCTTGTGTGACAAAGAACGTTAAAAAGGGATTGCATAATTTGGGCAAGACTGTAATGAAATCTGAAAAAATCATTGCAAAATTTTCTTCAGTATTACAGCCCTCTCTACTTCTCAGTCATTGTATCTTACTTCTTTAAAAGTCACCTAGATATAATGTGTATAGTAATGTAATTGTATTCCCATTTGTTTGAGGTCTAATCCATTAAACTGATTCTCATCTGATGTTAAAAAGCATGTTATTAGGAAAGCTTTTAAAAAACTCAGATACTACAGCTGTGGTGGGCAATCTGTGACCCGCAGCCCGTCAGGGTAATCTGCTGGCGGGCCGCCAGACTTTTTGTTTACATTTGCATGGCCACCCGCAGCTCCCGGTGGCCACGGTTCACCATTCCCAGCCAATGGGAGCTGCGGGAAGTGGCGGTCAGGTGAACCGTGGCCACTGGGAGCTGCGGGCAGCCGTGCAAATGTAAACAAATGGTCTGGCGGCCTGCCAGCGGATTACCCTAACGGGCTGATGGACCGCAGGTTGCCCACCACTGTACTACTGTGATAAATTAAATCGATAATATTATTTACTGTTTGTATTAAACCACAATCAGAATTGGAGCCCCATTGTGCTAAACTATGCAAACATATAGAAAGACATGCTCCCTTCCCTAAAGTATATACAACCTGAGGACTTGATCCTGCAAGAAGTTACGTGCAAGCGGACTCCTACACTGGCATTGAGCTCTGTGATGGAGTGTTCACCCCACACTTGCCCTGAAAGGGTTAATGTAGGCCAAGTTGAGGAGCGGGGCCATTTAACCAGACAGGCTACAGCTGAATAATCCCCTGATGGGATGAGGAGGAAGAAGCTGGATGAGGTTTATAAAGACAGGAAGCTGATAGCAGAGGAGGCTGTGGGGAAGTAGTCTGCAGTCATTCCCTGGGAGAAGGGAGGTGTGTTTGGGGTCACAACGGCAAGCAGCCTACAGTTACTCCCTGGGAGAAGGGATTTTTGGCTGGAAAACCCAGAGAGGAGGGAGAGCCAGAAAGGATAGGAAGGGCTTAGGAAAAGCAGCAAGGAATAGGATAGTGCAGACCTTGGCTGCTGATGAGAGGATCCCTGAACTGGAAGCCAGATTAGAGGGCGGGCCCCGGTTTCCCCAAAGCCACTGGGGAAGTGGCACAGACCAGACAGTGGAGCGCAGACTGCCTGAGACAGTTTGCCCTGAAAGACTTTGATACCTGCAAGGGGAAGAGCACAGTGAGCTGGCCAGAGGGCCAAGTCACAAAGTGGAAGCTGTAGCTCCTGGAGAGAGAGCAGCAACGGAGCGTGCAACAAGCTACCAGAGGCGTGTGCAGCCGCTGGAAGGTGCTAATCCCAGAATGGCCAG
Source organism: Trachemys scripta elegans (assembly GCF_013100865.1). Taxonomy (NCBI): domain Eukaryota; kingdom Metazoa; phylum Chordata; order Testudines; family Emydidae; genus Trachemys; species Trachemys scripta. The sequence goes on from NC_048299.1 coordinate 243,498,994, forward strand.
GAGGAAGTACCCTAATGGTGAGTGGATCCCCTGACAAGCTCTGTGCAGGACTTAAAACAAGCTGGAACAAGGGAGTATAACAGAGAGAGAAAAGGGGAAGGAAAATGAGCATAACAAAGATATTTAGTACATGATTGTTTAGCTTTTAATTTTTGTTTTGTTTTAAATACAGTATAAGTCATAGCTAAAATTAAATGAAATATCAGTAGTCCTCACTGGCCATCTGCCTACCCATTATCAGCTGACGATTTCCTGTGGGCATCACAGCACATAATACAACAGATCATTTACACCAACCTTAAACCCCACATAAGCTGAGCTTTTGTAACCCTATTTTATTACAAAAAAACAAATATCTATTTAACCACATAGGCAAAAAGCCTGGGTGTTCTGAGTTTCAGCAGGTATTTTTGCTTGATGGTAGTAAGATGACGATAAATATCTTGTTTTCCACAGGAAAAGCTGGATTGAAATGTAAATAACTTGACAGTTCAAAATCTTCTTACTCCTTAGAGGCCAGTGACCCAGGGCTGGATTTTTTTAAAGGTATTTAGGTGCTAACCTAGGGGATTTTCAAAAGCACTATACCTAGCTCCTCAGTGGCATTTAGGCACTTAATTCCCCTTGGTTTCAGTGAGAGTTAGACATGTAGGTACTTTTGAAAATCTCACTAGGGGCCTACCTGCATCTTTAGGCCCCTAAACAACTTTGAAAATCTAGCCCCTAGTTACTATGCTTTCTGATTTTTTTCCCCTTAATAAAAAGACCATGGATTAAGAGGAGGAGGAAGATGTGCTTGCTTGTTAAAAACAAAAGATGAAAGAGTCAGAGGTTGTTGGAAATACATTGCTGGATTCCACTGAGCAAACACATGAAAGATTTATGAGCTGCAGGGCTCTTTCACTGGAAAACTAAGACCTTTTAACCTTTGCATTTATAAAAATTTTAACTAGCAAACTTTCTTTTCTGTCTAAATTATTCTCAGATAAAGACCTCTGCAAATCAGTTGACCATGGTTGTGAACATGTTTGTGTTAATAGTGACAATTCATACATCTGCAAATCCCGTAAGGGATTTGCACTGCAGGAAGATGGGAAAACGTGCAGAAGTAAGTACCCTGATTTTTGCCATACATTTGTGTGTGCAGCAGGCAAAGAAAGAAAGAACTTCATTGCTCTTTTACTGAAAGAATGTCCCTAGTAAACTGTATTAAATATCTAATCTATCCTCAGATAAAGACCTCTGCAAATCAGTTGACCATGGTTGTGAACATGTTTGTGTTAATATGGACAATTCCTACATCTGCAAGTGCCGTAAGGGATTTGCACTGCGGGAGGATGGGAAAACGTGCAGAAGTAAGTAGTCTGATCTCTAATGGAAGATTATCCTTGTAATGTTTGTATTTGTAGAAGTGTTTTAACTAGCGAACTCTCTCAACTATTCTCAGATAAGGATGTCTGCAAATCATTTGACCATGGTTGTGAACATATTTGTGTTAATAATGACAATTCCTACATCTGTAAGTGCCAGGAGGGATTTGTACTGAGAGAGGATGGGAAAACGTGCAGAAGTAAGTAGATTGATCTTTACTGTACATTTGTTTCTTCAGCAGACAAAAAGAGAAGGAACTTCATTGCTCTCTTTCTGGAAGATTGTCCTTGTAATTTTTGCATTTATTGATATGTTTTAACTAGCAAACTATATTAAATATTTTAACTATTCCCAGATAAGAACGTCTGCAAATCAGTCAACCATGGTTGTGAACATGTTTGTGTAAATAATGATAATTCATACACCTGTCAGTGCCATGAGGGATTTGTGCTAAGAGAGGATGGGAAAACATGCAGAAGTAAGTAGCTTGATCTTTGAAGTACATTTATGTCTACGGAGGACAAAAAAAGAAGGAATTTCATTGCTTTCTTACTTGAGAAATATCTGTCTAATCTTTTATAAATGCAAAGTAGTTCTAACCAGCCAACTCTCAACTGTTCTCAGATAAAGATCTCTGTAAGTCCATTGACCATGGCTGTGAACAGGTTTGTGTTAATGATGACGTTTCATACACCTGCCAGTGCCATGAGGGGTTCATACTAAGAAAGGATGGGAAAACATGCAGAAGTAAGTAGCCTGATATTTACTGTACACTTCATGCTGATATCACTACATGAGAGAATGAAAATCTTAAGTGCCCTTTCCTTGGAAGATTGTCCTTGTAATTTTTGCATTTATAAAATATTAAATATCTAATCTGTTCCCAGATAAGGATGCCTGCAAATCAGTTGACCCTGGCTGTGAACATATTTGCGTTAATACTGACGGTTCATACATCTGCAAGTGCCATGAGGGATTTGTACTGAGAGAGGATGGGAAAACATGTAGAAGTAAGTAACCTGATATTTCATGGCAGATTGTCCTTGTAATCCCATTTATAAAAGCATTTTAACTAGCAACTCTCTCTCAGATAAAGACCTCTGCAAAACGGTTGATCATGGCTGTGAACATATTTGCATTAATAATGACCATTCCTACGTCTGCAAGTGCCATGAGGGATTTGTACTACAAGAAGATGGGAAAATGTGCAGAAGTAAGTAACTGATCCTTACTGTACATTTCGTTCATTGAGCAACTGCTTGTTTGATTTTAAAATGAACTGATCCAGCATTCCGTCTTCAAAAATCATATCAAATTTGAGGTTGAACCACTTAACCTGAAGATTTTGGAAGCAAAAGCTATTAAGAAAGTAAGAATGATTGTCCTTGTAAGCCAGCGAGTATAGCAATCATTCTTTCCACACATCAGGAAAAGAGCCAAAAGTAAAAATCAAGTTGCCAAGGAACTTGCACTTTAATTAGGTTCATGTACCATAGGGTTGCATTTCTTGATTTAAAAGAACATCGGGCTTAACTTTCCTGTCTTTTAACATGAAAAGCCTTGACCATTGTCCCATTTATCAATGTTTTCCTAAATTAGATTGTTAGGTGTTTGGGACAGAAACTCCGCCCCCCTCCTTCCCTTCCACCATTCTATGAACTACCATGTACATTTCTACTACTATATAAAGTCCTAGGAACTTCTGCAGTGTTCAGTCCATCAAAGCTGCATGACCCAGCCTGGCTCCGCAACAAAGGATGTCCATTCTAATCTTAGGTTGGGCGACCTGTCCCCCAAAGGGCAATATAATGCTCATGGACCTGCCCAAACCTTCTCACTGCCTAGGACCATGGGTCATGGATTAATCCCTGCTTGGACTGCAGAACTTAACGAAGGAGAAGCAGGATCAGTGGAGTTCTGTTTGAGGGAATGGGAAACTCCCACTGCCAAGGACAGTCAAGTAGGGTGACCAGATGTCCCAATTTTATAGGGAGAGTCCCGATTTTTGGGTCTTTTTCTCACATAGGCACCTATTACCCCACTCCCCCCCCCCCCACACACACACACATCTCTTGTCTCGATTTTTGACACTTGCTATCTGGTCAGCCTACAGCCAAGCATCCCCATTCCTCAGTTCTTTCATGCACCAGGATGATGATCACCTTCAGGATGCAGTGTGCAATCAGCCTAAACAGTGGTAAGAAAGTTACAGACCCTTTCCTGTAATGTGAGTAGGGCCCCAAACTGGGGCCTGTGACAAAAAATAGACACTTTTTAGAAGTCTCTTATAAAGCATAGGCAAGTAGCCTTGCTGACCTCTGTCAATGGAAGAATGCTGCAAAATATACAAAAGACCTCTTGGCTCTTTCCTACAGATACGTTAGGCTGCAATAATCAATTACTGTCTAAACATATATGGATGTTGGCTTTTAAGTTTTATTTACATGTAAAGAATAATAAATATTTTAAATTGCTTAGAGAAAAGGAACAGGATAATGGCATCTGGAATGTAAACATAGCTGTATCCCAGTATGTATTTGTATTTTGAGAAACTAAGCCAAGTTGCAGACTGGATTTATTACTAGTTGATATTAACATATTAGTTTAAGTTTGTTATTGTTACTATGAAAAGCATAGCTAAACTGGGCACATGGTCAGCTAACCAGAGCTTAGTATTTTCGTACACTATATAAACCTTTTCTTTAGAATACCTAGCAAAGGAGAGAGAAAAATCTCCATCTAATTTGAATATTGTCGATCATGAATTATAACTAGGAAAGTACACACTGATCTTGACACCAGTAAAAGTTATAAATCAAAGTTAATTTTGGGTGGTCAGAGGAGACATTGCAAGTCCGAAAGAAATAAAGGTGCAAATCCTCCAGTCCCTGCTCAGTCACATTTCCCTTAGAAGTTGGTGAGAATTTTGACTGAGTGAATACAGGAGAATTTGGCCTAATGTTAACTAGACAAAAGTGTTCTTTTTTCTGACCATGGTTATAGCAGTGATGAGGTTGGAGCTAGCAACATTTGATTTATCTTAAAGTTCCTTCAGTGTTAGGAAGCAATTAGGGAGAAAAACCTAAAGTTTCAGATGAGGGGATGATAAAAAAGAAAGCACAAATATATTTTGTTTTTAGTAAGATTTGCAACACAGAGGAAAACTTCCGAATAAGGTCAAATGTTTGGTGGTAATTCATTTCTTACAAAACTGACAAATACATATCTGAATGCAGCACAATTAGTACATTCATATCAAGGCTTTCTTTGGCACTGATCAGAGTAATCTTTCTAAACACCTATCTAAATACATTAATAAATTTAGCATCACAACACACCTGTGAAGTACAGGTGTATTATTATCTCCATTTTACAAATAAGGAACTGAGGCACAGAGAGATTAAAGGCTCAATCCTGTAAAGTTCTGAGCACTGCTTCTGATCCAGCCAAAGCACTTAAGTACATGAATACTCCCATATGTGTAACTTTAAGCACACAAAGCCAATAGGACTATCCGTGCTCCTCAGACTAGATGATCACAATGATCCTTTCTGGCCTTGGAATCTATGATTCTAAGTGTTTTGCTGGATTGGAGTTAAAATTTTCAGTACCTTGCAGGGTGAAGCTCCTAAGTGTCTTGCTTAAGGACACAGAGGAAGTCTGTGGCAGAGGGGCTTTCTACACCTATACAACAGGTAAACCCATCAGGTACAGGCCTTGCTGGGGATACAGTAGCATCACTACCTATGGTCTGCCTCCTCTAGGCCCACTGGTTCACTCCCAGCAGGATTAGCCCACATCATATTCCTCACTGCCTTTGGCTAAAATTATGGCTACCTCCTGTGTGTGTAGGCTACTGTGAAATGTGCCGCCTTCTCCTCCCCACCCTTAGTCCTCCCCAGCATACCTATCATCATATTGTGGCCCTTAATCTTCAAAGTGAGGTATTATTATTTACTAAATTCTTCAGAACTGTAGCTGCCCTTGAACTGGACTAGGCATAAGGGAACATTTCTTAAAGTATAGGCAGTTGTTTCATTCATATGTACCACCTATTAGCATGGTACATGTTGTTAGCGCTTGAACTTAGGTCAAGTGATGAATATAATGGGAAAATATAATTGGTGAAGGGAGAAATTTTATTTTAAAAGACAGTAGGCAAAGACAGATCTGACCCACCTCAAGGAACCAGCTTGCAACACCGTCCTTCAGAAATGTAAACTGTTTCTTAGGCCTGGTCCCCACTAAGCCCCCACTTCGGACTAAGGTACACAAATTCAGCTACGTTAATAACGTAGCTGAATTCGAAGTACCTTAGTCCGAACTTACCGTGGGTCCAGACGCGGCAGGAAGGCTCCCCCGTCGATGCCGCATACTCCTCTCGCCGAGCTGGAGTACTGGTGTCGACGGCGAGCACTTCCGGGATCGATCCCAGAACATCAATTGCCTGCCGCCGGACCCTCCGGTAAGTGAAGACGTACCCTTAGTGTCTGAAATTTGCTTTCTGATTCCACTTCCAGGTCTCTGTACTCTGATTGCTTTAAGATTAGAGATAGACAATGATAATAAAAAAAAAAAATGCCGGCTGAGATCTCGCCTGTGCAGTCCATTCCATTTTTTAACATTTGAATTAAAACATAGCAAATAAGAACCCCTTCTCTTGAACCCCAGGGGGAGAGACTGAGTAGTGATTTAGATATGACTGGTTCCCTCTAGTGTTGTATGGTAAAAGTGTGGTTTTGTCTTCCTTTTAGAAATTAATCTTTCCAAATGCTTCTTGCTTGTATCATTTTTAATCCAATGTAGACTGTATGGTAAAAATAAAAGGTATCCTGATTGTTTGGCATTTTGAAGTTATTTACCATGATTACATGAACAGACTGTTTATGCTGGTACCAAGTTTTGTTTTGTTTATAAGATAAACTAATTCCAAAAATTCCTTAAATGTGCTTCTTTCTCACAGTAAAGCATAGTAACTGCTTTGTTGAACTGTGGAGAACCGGTCCTACTTCATGACAGAAACTGTGTATCATCCACTGCTTTCTACTAACCTGTGAATTGCATATGTGCTGTGTGTGTATGAGAGATTGATATAGAATACAGGTATATATCCATACAATATACCCCCAAACACATACACTTTGCAATATATTTGCTCATTTTAGCTGACCATTTCCATTTTTGTCTCTAGAGTTTTCTGTTTAATGGATCTAATGGATTGGAATAAATTTGAAACAGGTTTTACATTAAATTTTTGGAGTTTTTTTTAATCCTTTGCAAAAAGTACAATCCTTAGTTTATTGTTCCTTATCAGATGGCTTGGGCATTAACTCAAATCCAAGAGACTGGGAGTTAAAATCCTATTACTAAATAATTAGAACAATACCAAAAAAATATTCCTGCTGAGGTCTCTAAACTAAAGGATACAGGCAGCTCCTGTCTCTGTCTTGTCTCCTTCCACTCAGCAGAAAAGCCACCAACCTTCCCACTTCTGTTCCCTCCCCTCTCTGAGACTTTCCCACAAACTTAGACTTGGATGGAGAGAGCTGTTAGAAGGAAGAGGAAGGCCCGGCAAGCATAGTCCAGCCCTGCTTCTGTTAATCCTCAATGCTCCTGTCACAGTATGGCATGCTAGCCAATACTGGAATAGAAACTAAATGCTATTTCCTGATAATGGTGTGATGGAGTAGAGTATTTAGTTTTCATGTTTGGTTCGTTTATTTTTTTCTGTGCTGCATTCCAAGAGACGGTTATAAATTATGGCTCTACTAGAAGATCCCAGAAGCAGTGGGAATGGTGTTTGATGTCAAACATAGGGCAAAATTCTATTCTCCTGTCCACAGTACAGATCCTTCCTAAGTGCATATTTTTCACTTGGTATCTCTATGCTGGTGAAAATCAGTGAGAGTTTTGCTGAGAAATCAAGCACTGAGAAGTGTGGATCTGAAGAGCAGAATATTGCCCTTAGATAGCACATTACTGGTGTGGCATGACTAGGTGATAAATATCATTGTCACCGCACATAGGCACATTGAATGTGTGTTGAGGAGGGGGAGGGGGAAAGGAATTTTCATACAATCTGTACTTATTTTCAGAAATCCATTTTGTACCCCCCATGTCATTATAAAGTTAGGACTAAAATGTTGATTGGCCATTGTCATTGCCATTTTATTGCTTTTCGTTTTGTAGGGATAATAGAGTGGTGTTTTAGGTAATTAAAATACAGGATGGTCTCAGCAATGTTTTTTAATGGCTTCACCTTTTACCTCTACGTTGAAATTGTCTTTGCTGAAATTTTGAGAGATAAGCCAGTCCAGTGTATCTCTTATAAATGTATTAAACATTAAGCAAACAGTTATAAAACAAATATATGTTTAAATGAAATATGTCATTAGCTAATTTAACTTATAGTTTTCCTAACTTGCTTAACTTAATTTACAGTAATACAGTGCAATAATCAAATCAAGGTTATAAATGAAGTATAATCAGTAAGTCACTGGTTCAGTTTATTTGGCTCATCGAGTATTACAATTATTGATTGTATTAATTATAACGAAAAAACTCTCAGTGTTTTACAGGAAGGTTAAGGGGAGAAGCTGTTCCCTTTAAGTTAAGACATTCAGCTAAAAATCAAGTCCTTGCCTTGGTTTTAAGTAAATACAGCCCTTAGAATGATTTCATGGGCCATATTTACACTACAAAATTATGTCAACCTAACTTACATTGGCATACAGCCACAGCAGTTATTAAATTGCTTGTGTGTATGCAACTCAGCTCATTGTGTCAGTGGTGTATGTCTTCACCAGGAGTGCTAGTCTCGATTGTATTGTCACTATGAGACAGCTCCTGAAAGCCAGAAACAGTCCACGTAAGCAACACAGGGTCTACACTGACACTGCATCAACCTAATTACATAGCCCATGACTACACTGCTCGGGGTGGTGTTACTAAATCAGGGTAGAGAGGCTCTTACATCGGCAGGAACCAAATTTAAGCGAAGAAACTTCCACAGCGAGGTCAACACAAGGCAGCTTACATCGACCTAACCATCTATTGTAGACCAGGCCTGCTCTCTCCCATTAAACTTCACTGTTCACAGAAACTACATCACATTGTTGTTTATTTAATCTATTTTCCCTCCCCACTTTAACACAATGGCTGCATCTTTCTGCCAGTCTTGCACAGATACAAAATGTTTTCTAGAATTCCACACGTAGCAGTTTCAGAATGACACTTATTTAATCCACAGTTCTCTCACTAATAGGTTTAGGGAGAAATTTTTTGCAGCCCTGAGCAACATAGCTAGGTCCATCTAATTTTAAGTGTAGACTAGGCCTTAGTTTTGGAACTAAGGTTTTGTCTACACTAGCACTTTTGTTGGTAAAAACACCCCCTGATCAACATAAGTTTCACCGACAAATGTGCCAGTGTGGACAGCGCTATGTTGGCGGGAGATGGTCTCCTGCCGACATAGCTACCGCCACTTGTTGGGAGTGCTTTAATTATGCTGGCAGGAGAGCTCTCTCCCACCGGCACAGAGTGGCTACACAGGAGACATTAAAGCTGGGCAGCTGTAGCAGTACAACTGCGACACTGTAAGGTCTGTAATGTAGACATAGCCTAGTGATATTTACCTGTATCTTTATAAATGATCAAATGAAACTTGAAGCTTTTTGACGTGGGGGTGGGGGGATAGCCTGGTCTTTTCTCTCTCAGATGTAGATTTCAGGCTTGGCTTAGCTGAGGGTCAGAATCTTTCACCTCTTCGTCCTTGGATGGCCAGCCCAGGAAATTGAGCAGGATACAATTTGGGGTGTCTTATTGATGTGAGAGAGTCTCCACTTCCTTCCGCACGGTTAGAGTGCTTTGTAGAGATCAGTGTCCCCTTCCTCCACCTCAGGAGGACACCCCAATATCTTCAAATGCCAATTAACTGTTACAGCCTGGTAGCCATAAGTTACTTGGTCTTGAAGATTCCAGGTTAGAGTGTACATGTCTTACTGCAGTTCGTTCGTAACTGCTAACAGATGTCTCTTGAAAATAGGACACAAGAAGAGCCAGACGATAAGGAGCTGGTAGGCAGACTTCTGCTTAGGCCCACAACATAGTGTTTAATTATATTTAATGACTTGTCAACATATACACATCCACTCATTCCACATGTACTCAGGACAATGAAATGACACTGGGAAAGTAATGCTGAGAGGTGGAGGCAGAGTCTAGGGCAAGTGGATGACCTTACTCTAATAACCGTTTGCCTACAAGCTAGAAATCTGCTTCGGACATCTAGTAATGCTAACTTTCATTAAACAGTTACTCAGGCCTGAATTCAAATATGACCTATGTTCTGTCCAGTTTTCTTTTACACATTTTTTCAGTGTGGAATTTCAAAAAATGATGAAAACAGGATATGAGAATTCAAGCTGTTAACTCGAGCATCTGATTGTGAGGGGAGGTGGTTTCAATCTATTCTGGATCTTGTCATACTTCTTTATTGGGCTCCCATGAAGTCATATTTTCCTTTATCTGAGGTATTTTTATGGCCTTCATCACCATGAGCACCTCACAATCTGTAATGTATTTATCCTCATAATGCCCGCGAGGTAACAAAGTATCATCATCCTCATTTTACAGATGGGGAACTGAGGCACAGACAGAGTGAGAGACTTGCTCAGGAAGGAACTGAACCTAAGTCCCAGGCTAGTTCCCTAACCACTGAGAAATCCTTCCTCTCTTTAAAATCTTTGCTTTTATTTTATTTATACAGGATGCACTGAAGGCCCAATTGATCTGGTGTTCGTGATTGATGGATCAAAAAGTCTTGGAGAGGATAACTTTGAAGTTGTAAAGGAATTTGTCTCTGGAATCTTGGATTCTCTTGAGATTTCTCCCAAAGCTGCTCGAGTTGGTTTGCTGCAGTATTCCTCTCAAGTTCGCACAGAGTTCACATTAAGACAATTCAGCACAGCCAAAGACATGAAAAAAGCAGTATCCCAAATGAAATACATGGGGAAAGGCTCCATGACTGGACTTGCCTTGAAACAAATGTTTGAGAGAAGCTTTACTGAAGCAGAAGGGGCAAGGCCATTTTCAGCAGAAGTGCCCAGGGTGTCTATAGTGTTTACAGATGGACGAGCCCAAGATGAAGTCTCTGAGTGGGCCAGCAAAGCAAAGCAGAATGGTAATCTGGTATTTCTTTGTCACTGTTTCTTTAAGGATGTTTATATTATTTTTTAAAATAAACAAATAATTTCAACCTATATTAATGAAGAGACAAGATTAATGTGCATGTAGCACTGCCCTCTGCTGGAGAGAATTATATTTTCCCAAACGTCTGGTTCGCTTTCTAGGGCAGTGGTTTTCAAACTGTGGGTCGTGACCCAGTACAGGGTCACAGAATGTAAGGTACTGGGTCACGGCGGCTCTGGTCAGCACCGCCAACCAGGCCATTAAAAGTCCCATCGGCGGTGCTGCCTGGCTAAGGCAGGCTAGTCCCTACCTGTTCTGACACTGCGCTGCGCCCTGGAAGCGGCCAGCAGCAGGTCCGACTCCTAGGCAGGGGGGCCATGAGGCTCCGTGCACTGTCCCCACCCTGAGCATCAGCTCTGCACTCCCATTGGCCAGGAACTGGCCAATGGCAGCCGGGGGTGGTGGTGCCTGCGGGCAAGAGCCGCGTGGAGCTGCTTGCGTGCCTCTGCCCAGAAGCCAGACCTGCTGCTGGCCACTTCTGGGGCGCAGCACAGTCCACGGTGCCAGGACAGACAGGAAGCCTGCCTTAGCACCCCTGCTGCGTGGCAGACCGGGAGCCGCTTGAGGTAAGCCCACTCCCCAACCCCATGCCCCAGCCCTGAGCCCCCCAAACCTGGAACCCCTTCCTGAACCCCAAACCCCTCATCCCCAGCCCAGAGCCTGCACCCCCAGCCCAGAGCCCTGATCCCCTCCCATACCCCAACCCTCTGCCCCAGCCCTGAGCCCCCCAAAACCCTGAACCCCTCAATCACAGCCCTCACCCCTGCACCCCAACCCTCTGCCCCAGCCCTGAGCCCCTCCCATACCCCAAATCCCTCATCCGCAGCTCTGTTGGGTCACGGGCATCAACAATTTTCTTCAACTGGGTCGCCAGAAAAAAAGTTTGAAAACCACTGGTCTAGGGGCTTTGCCACAAAGCACTGCATTACAACTACTATCTCAGGAAGTAATGAATAAGTACCTCTGAGAGAGTCTATGTACTGAAGAACCAAATCAGCACAAGGCAGTTGCATTGTTTAGCTTAACAAATTTATTTGAGCATAAGCTTTCGTGGGCTACAGCCCACTTCTTTGGATGCTCAAATAAATTTGTTAATCTCTAAGGTGCCACAAGTACTCCTGTTCTTTTTGCGGCTACAGACTAACACGGCTGCTACTCTGAAACCTGTCATTGTATAGCGTGAATGCTGAGCTGTGCCCTGCATGTTTCCACTAAAGGATCGCAGACATTAGGAGCTTTATTAAATATTCCGTTTAACACATAATATTAATATAAAACACCGCACTCAAAATATCAGATATATGTTGTTCCAGAGCCTTTGCTTTATGCTATAATTTTTAAAAGTACAGTATAGACTTGGAAGCAATTATATGTTGCTATGATTGGGTATCCACCCTGCACAAGACCAGAAAGGATTAAGGTGACTAGGTGATCCAGTTAACTGCCCAGGCTGCACCTGGAGGAGGAGCCAGTGAACAGGATTAATTAGATGAGGCTCAGCTGGATGGGGATAGGAAGGGCCGGTATAAAACCCAGGAGCTGAGAACAGCTGGGGGTTGCAGGGAAGTAGACTTCAGTTACTCCCTGGGAGGAGGAGGGAATTGTGCATCTGGCAAACCCAGAGATGGGGGGAAAGCCAGAATCATAGGACTGGAAGGGACCTCAAGAAGTCATCTAGTCCAGTCCCCTGCCCTCATGGCAGGACTAAGTATTATCTAGACAATCCCTGACCGGTGTTTGTCTAACCTGCTCTTCAAAATCTCAATGATGGAGATTCCACAACCTCCCTATGCAGTTTATTCCAGTGCTTAACCACCCTGACAGTTAGGAAGTTTTTCCTAATGTCCAATCTAAACCTCCCTTGCTGCAGTTTAAGCCCATTGCTTCTTGTCCTATCCTCAGAGGTTAAGAACAATTTTTCTCCCTCCTCATTGTAACACCTTTTATGTACTTGAAAACTGTTATCATGTCTCCCCCTCAGTCTTCTCTTTTTCAGACTAAACAAATGAGGTAGGGAAAGGCTTAGGGAAAAGGCAGTGAGGTCCTTGGCTGCTGACTAGAGGGTCCCTGAGCTGGAACCTAGAATAGAGGGGGGCCTGGGTTGCCTTACCAGCCAGTAGGGAAGTGGCACAGACCAGAGGGCCAAGTCACAAAGAGGAAGCTCCAGCTCCTGCAGTGCGAGGCGGCATGGTGAGAGAGGATGACGGGTGAAGAGATTGCCAGAGGTGGGTGCAGCACCTGGAAGCATAGGCGCCAACTTGGTGGGTGCTCTGGGGCTGGAGCACCCATGGGGAAAAATTGGTGGGTGCTCTGCACCCACGGGCAGCTCTCCACCCTGCCCCAGCTCACCTACGCCTCCGCTCTGCCTCCTCCCCTGAGCGCACCGCGTCCCTACTTCTCCCCCTAGCTCACAGCGCTTCCTGCCGCAAAACAGCTGTTTTGTGGCGGCAAGTGCTGGGAGGGAGGGAGAATGCTGTGCACTCGGGAAAGAGGTGGGACCGGGACGGGGATTTGGGGAAGGGATCCAATAGGGGCAGGGAGGGGTGGAGTTGGGGTGGAAACATTGGGGAAGGGCTTGGGGCTTGGAATGGGGCAGGGCAGGGGCGGCACGGGGTGGGGCGGGGCAGGGGCGAGGGGGGGTCGAGCACCCACCTGCGCTGGGAAAAGTTGGTGCCTATGCCTGGAAGGAGCTAATCCCCAGAGCGGTCAGGAGGAGGTGCCCTAGTGGTGAGCTGACCCTGTGACAGTTGCTTTATTGTCCATATCCCACTGGTCTTCCTGAAAAAGAAACCCATTGTCTGCTATAGAGGTGGGCCTAGCAAGATGATAACTCATGTTCAGATTTAATTGGAAACTGGTGATTTTTGAATAGTAAACATGGTCTACAATATGTTGTTGTTTGGGGTTTGTTTGGTTTTTTTTGGAGGGGGGGCGGTCCATAAAACTGTAGCCTATGATCAAGGTGGCAGAAATCAATTCTGTAAGGCGCCCTTGGCAAAAATCATTTTTCCCCACACACTATCTAATAACAGCTAGAGATTTAAAAACCGAAAATTTTCAACAAAAAAAGGACTTGACTGTAAAACAGGAAATGTTTTGCAAGAGTCCTACTACTAACCTGGGCTGATGGACTGTGACACAAATAAAGCTGCCAGGACCTTAGAGAGGTTTCAGACCTTGTTTTTTGACATATCGACACAATGATAGCTTGTTGCACGCCTGAATGCAGGCAGGGGCACCCATTTGTGCAACCAGTTTGGGGTGTGTCCTGATATGACTCTGCTAAGGAGAAAAGGGAAGAAGTGATGGTACAAGGAGATGAGGAAAAAACAGTGTGGAAAAATACAGAATAGGAGGCAACAGAGCTAACAGACTTGTATTCACAAAGAAATGTCAACACCACGCCTCTTTCTGAAGCTTTGAAAATTAAACCAATAACTTACGGTTTCATGCACAGGAGTGAGTAGGTGGGATTTGGGACAGTGTATGGAAGAGTTACAGACCTTGACAAGTAAAAGATGTGGAGAGAAGTACTAGCCAACCCCACTTACTTTCAGCGAGAAACGTCAGCAGTGGATTGCTTTCACTGAGACATCAGGAGCCAAATACATCCCCAGTGTAATCCCACTGGGGGCAATGTAGTTTTGCTGAGCAGAAATTTGGCACTGAATGTTTTATCACTGTTAAGTCCAAGTCTTTAAAAAGCAGCAGACCTCAGCATGAACAGTCCATTCATTAAACTGAATCAACCTCTGAAATGTGGTGGATGTTTTACTTTCCTGGCTAGAACAATGTCATCCAGGGTCTTGATAGAAAGCAGGACTCTGCTTAATAAAAATGTTGGCACTGGAGATGGAAGAGGTGTATTTACTATGTCATCACATCTAGTCTCCTGCATTGCCAGTGGAGGGTTGAAAGTGGTTATTCATAGTGAGTACATAGATGTTATCACTGAACAGCAAAGGAAAGCAGGTATACTAACCCCACGCACTACTTTTTATCTGAAACCAAGGAGCTGAAAATTCAGTTTTTGTCATTGGCATCTGAAGCTCTCTTAAAAATTTGCTTCAGTCCTTAAAAGGATAATTGTTGTGGGTTTTTTAAAAAAAATAACTGAGATCCCAGACAGATCTTCTGCACTCATTTCACAATGACCTTTTGCAGACAGGACAAGGACCAAATTTTAATCTTTTTTAAATTCCAAAGCAGTCAGTGCAAGGTGAGTACATTTTCTAATGGCAGAAATGATGTGATTAGAAATGAATATTCAGATCATGTGTAAACCACAAGCAAAGACTTATTGCCAGCTGTTGGAAAACAGGAATCTGAAGTGTGCTCTGCTTTGCGTGGTGTATGTTTAAAATCTGTCTGAGAGGAATGTGAGCCATTGCCCCCAGCCCAGCTACCAGGATGTATTAAGACTAACTATGGCATGAATCACCTTAAACAACTGATCTCCTACTCTCAGTTCTCTTCCTTCCCCCTCCCTCGACAAAAAAACAAACACCCAATGCAGGAGAGACTCTTACACCCAGGATCCCTGCCCCAGGACTCATTAACGTCTTTCCTCCAGCCCCATAAATGGCGCTCTCTCCCAGTCCCTTCTCCCAACATAAATTCTGGTTTTCTCTTAGATGATCAAGAACTCTTAGATTCCAAGGCTCCAGATTAATCTGCCTAGCTGACTCTATCAAAGAAGACTCTGTGTTTAAGTCTATTTCTCAGCAAACTACTGATCTCTTTCAGGATTCTGTGCCCTGCCTGCCTTGCTACTACATCAAGTCTATCTATCATTTCAGCAAAAAAGGGACTGATGAGCTCTGTGTCCCTCCAGAGTCTCTCAGTGCCACTGCTAAATTGATCAGAGGTGCTCTCTCTCCCTCAGTATGTTGCAGCCACAGTGCTCTTTTGGGATTCATTTATCTTCAGTGGTAACCATATGTCCATGGCTTCTTTAGCTGAAGACTTGTTTGTTAATAAAACCAACAGTAAAGCAGTCAGTTTCTACAGCATTTCAGATGTTATATAACTCAGTGTAACTAGGATTATTCATCCAACACAATCCTTGGAGTTATATGGCATGCACATTTATGGTGCTATAAGTAATCAATAATACATCTTCCTTTCACTGAAACTCTGGATTTTAAAAAAATGTTGCTGTAGTAATAATGTGCCATTTCTCTTGCACCCAGGTATAACTATCTATGCTGTTGGAATAGGAAAAGCAATTGAGGAAGAATTACTGGAAATTGCTTCTGAGCCACCAGACAAACATCTCTTCTATGCTGAAGACTTCAGTACCATGGGGGAGATAAGTGAAAAACTAAAAAAACAAATCTGTGAAGGTACCACATGCCTCTTCCGTTGAGAGATTAGAAAAGTGAACAGCCATTTATATTTTGCTTCTCTTCTGTTTTTAATAAATGATGCAGAAAATATACACTTAAACCCCAGGAGGATTGGTAATGTTGCCCCCCTTCCTCCAGGCTGCAGTTAGATCAGTGAACCCCACCCAGGCTAAACATGAGCTATTTCTTTAGGAATATTGGTTGTGGGGGGAGGGGAAATCCAAATGATGATTTATTGGGAGAGAACAATTGCACTTATGGTCTATATGAGTCATGTTTAAAATTGTGTAGAGCAGTGGTTCTCAAATGTTTTTTTTTTTTTTTTTTTTGCGGACCACTTGAAAATTGGAGAGGGTCTCAGTGGACCACTTAATGATCTTTCCAAATGTTGTTCGTACCGTTAGCTAGCTATTGTAAAGAGCTTTGGATAAAAGCACTATATATAAAAAAACTTAATAATTAACATTTTACAAATAGAATAATTTGTTCTACAAATAGAAGAACAAAACTCATATTTTAATATCAGTAGTCTTACCTTTGTAATGCGATGTATGTGCCCTTTCTCCCCTGGCCATCACAGCCCCTGAGCTGGGGCTGGGAAGGAGGGGGGTCTCCCCCTCTTTCACCTGTTGCGGCAGCCCCTGAGCTGGGGCTGGGAAGGAGGGGGGTCTCTACCTCTCTCCCCTGCTGCGGCAGCCCCCGAGCTGGGGCTGGGAAGGAGGGGAGGTCACCCCACTGCGGCAGCCCCTGAGCTGGGGCTGGGAAGGACAGGGGTCTCTCCCCAGCAGCCGCAGCTCTGGAGCTGAGGAAGGTCACCTTTCTCTGGCCGCTGCAGCCCTGCACGTCCCAAATTCCCCCCACACCCTCTTCTCACCCCCCTACCCCCTATTTCCCTCAAGGCCACCACCTCACCTTACATGTGCGTCTTCTCCAGGATCCAGGCACCTAATTAGTGGAGCCATGTCTGCGCAGCTCCACTAATTAGGTGGGTGACCCTTCATTGTCTCGTGTGCAGCTGCCCAGGCGCGGACTTTAGAGGGAACTATCCGCGGACCACCTGAATGGAGCTCACAGACCACTGGTGGTCCACGGACCACAATTTGAGGACCTCCGGTGTAGGGGAATGTTGCCGATATCTCCCTATGTAAGTCAGTGGTAGGGCTCAGCAGAAAAAAAAAAAAAAAAGATTTAAGGACGACTTCTTACGGGCTATTGTGCAGTGTTCACAACAGCAACAAAATAATTTCATGTACCCAGTAAGTAAACTGAAAAACAACTAGTTTGTGCTTCAAACCAGTCCTTTGATCCATGAGCGCAGAACCTGACTTTCCAAAATCATTCCCCTGCCCTGCCCCCACTGTGTCACTAGCAGCCACACTCTAGACCTGCTTCCCATAGCATCTGTTCAAGGGGTGGGGGGATTCTGAGCTGGAATGGACCCCTGTTCTCCAGGGACCTAATGACGTCCCTGCACCCATTCACACACAACTGGCACTCAGTATTACTTGCTCATTCACATAGATGCCTGAAGTCACTTCCTGTAACAGGAGAATGAAGCCCAGGAACTCTAGAGGGCTCTTTGCTGTGCAGGATTGCCTGGTAGGAAGCGACACATTCTTCCTTTTAGGCAGGGCTTTGGGAGGAGTCAGGAAAAAGAATCTGACTGGGGACCCTCCAGCCAGACTGTGTATCCTCTGCCTCTGCCTCAACCCTAAGGAACTTATTGTTAGCTCCCTTGGACATGCAAAATACTGAGATTGTAGGAAAGCTGTTCTGTTCATCCACCTGCATACTAGGTAGGCAAACAGATGATGACAATTTCAAAAGCATAGGGAGATTCCAAGTCCAAAATTCTCAGGCAACTCTTCTAATAAATCTCTCTCCCTATCAAACAGCCTTAGATAGCTGCAGTGCTGTTTGCCATACATTTTATTTACTTTTCAGAAATGTGTTATTTCCTAAACCAAAAATAAGTAAATCTTGCCCCTTTGAGGCAGTTTCCAAACTAGAAACTCTGATGTGTCCGTCTGCCTCCTGGTTTTCTGCTGCACAGCTTGTCTCTGCATTCATTACAAATGGGTAATACCTCTCACCTGTGGAACTGGGAGGCTGCCCAGGGTTGTTGCTGGAGGCTCCAGGACTAAGCATAGGGTGACCAGACAGCAAGTGTGAAAAATCGGGATGGGGGTGGAGGGTAATAGGAGCCCATATAAGAAAAAGACCCAAAAATCGGGACTGTCCCTATAAAATTGGGACATCTGGTCACCCTAACTAAGCACCACGCTTTAACGTGGGCCACCAGAAATTCCGCCCCAAGTGATGGAACAAATTGGCAGCTCAGTTTCTCACAACCACTTTGTTTTATTTAGAAGTTTAATTTGTATTTGTTGTGCAGCAATGACTGTTCCAGCAAGCTCCTCTCACCCTCCCTTCAGTGAGGAATCACTGGCTCTAACACCCTCGTTCCTCCAGTGCAGCATCTCTCTAGCTAGCTCCCTGTACCCCCTGCCCAGTAGCAGAGAAGCCCTTCAAGCATCAAGACAAGTCTAAGAAGTGCTATAGGTAGCTTTTCAGGAGCCTCAGAGGGCAAGTTATGCCCTGCTGCTGTAAGCCCCCCTTGCTCACTCTGCCAGGCCATGGGGCTTTGAGTCAGACTGGCAAGCCAGGGCCACACGCACACAGCCATGGTGGGTTTGACCTGAAATTTTTCTGTAACTGACTTAGGGTTAGTTGATATAATTTTAAGTTATTAGTAGTCAGTTGCTGAAGTGTTTCTAGCTTTAGAAGAACTCTTTTGATGGCCTAAGATGAAGGCAGGATTTAGTCCTGGAGCCTCCAGCAATAATGCTGAGCCCCCTCTGAATTCCACACAGGAGAGCCATTGCCAACTTGTTATGAACGAGGAGGGAAGCTGCTAACAGAAAATCATCAGGAAAGAAATACCATTTTCCTGTCATTGGAAGTTACTGTTCTGTGCAAAGTAATAAAATCATTTTTTCTATTAATATCTTTCTCTTTTGGGAATTGTTTCTGCCAGCTTTGGAAGAGTCAGATCCCCATCAGGATCCACTGACAGGGAGACCTCACAAGACTGGTCCTCATTCTTCAGGTTAGATGCTTTAAATCTGTGTCCAGTTTTCACCTCAGCTGGCTCCCCACTCAGCATTCTTCTCATGGCATCCAGTATAGAAAGTTCATCATTCACCCAGAGGGATACCCATACCAAAAAACCAAAATCCCCCACAAACCCTGTTTGGTCATCTGAGCTTTGCTGCAACATGCTTATGGCTGCATGCTCCCGCCTTATCCCCCGCAGTAGTTTACTTGGATGCTGCAACTTCCACATCAACCTTGTACGTTGATGTACTTTACAATGTTTTTTATTTACATGATCATTTACTATTTAAGAAACTCTAAAGTGCTCTGGCTTAACAGTAACCAATACAAAGCTGAAGTCCCTCTCCTGGCCTGGAATACAACACTTAAACAGTCTATCTACAGTATACAATCTAATAGCTCAGATTCTTTGTGTAAAATGCAAACTCTGAGTAGAACCTTACACCATTAGAAGTCCCTGCTAAAATCCACTGGATTAAGGTGCTGATCAGTGGGTGAGTGGACGAATCTGGCCTTAAATGAATAAGGTGTTACATACAAAATTCAGTAGATGTGTTGCATAATCATGACCACAGTTCTGTCTTGGGGTTTCCTGCAGGATCTGAACCAGCCAGCATAGCCGTCACAGACCTCCTTGCCTGTCCCAATTTTGCAGTACATCACAAATATCTTTTTGAAGAGGAGAGTGTTTCACAGTCAACAGCAAGATCAGGTAATTAGTTACCAGGGCTCAGGTAATCTTTAGGCAATTCCAGCCTTCTCCTTTGATTACACAAGTTAGAAAGACATGTCAAGACTGGAAATTCATAAACAATGCTGGCCACAGAGTGGCGTTCCTTGCCTACCTGTTTCTTCATAGTACCCACTCTAAGTGCTTCCTCCTCTGTGATGATTACAGCTAAGTATTTAACTGGGATTTGATATGTGCATCTTTTGATAGTGATTATACTATGTTTCAATGCCAGGAAAATATTGAACATACGTTGCATTTAGTGGCTACATTCTCTTGCAGATTCAGTATATTTAGATTATATGTCACTGTTTCTCTGAATGCCTCTGTCTGCTTTTCCAGCAAACCCTTCAAAAGATAAGGAGCAGTGCAACTGTGAAAATCTCATGACATTCCAGAACCATGCCAACGCTGAAGTAAAAAAACTAACTCAGCGATATATCCTTTCTGAATAATTGTTTCCTGGATCACAGGTAGAAAGGAAGTTATTTATAAGGTGGGGGGGAGGGAGAAGACAGTTACAATAAATGCTAATTAGGGCCACACACTTAAAACTCAAAGTCTCAGATGTCTCCTTGGGCCCAAAAGCAATTTATTAACGGAAACAATTCTACTACTGTTTACACAGCTCCTTCAATGAACGGACCAAAGTTTTTATTCATAAACATGCATCTTAAATGTTTCATAACCACTGAATAGCAAGACAAGTCTCCATCTTAGATCAGGTGAGTAGAGGGTATAGGGCAGCAAAGAAAATGGATACTGATTTTGAGACTATAATCCTATTCTCTGGATTTGGCTATCACTTCGGCTGAAATTTTAATCCTCCATCATACTATTTTTGAGTAGTGTTTATTGTCAACAGGAAACTCTTATATCAGAATACAGAAGAGAAGTCTCCTGCTGTGCTCAGGGAATAGCCACATGCAACGGTCATTTAATATAATTTCCAAATTAAAATGCCAGGATATTATACAGAGAACAGTGATGATGACTGATTTTACACACACAAACCACTTCTGGCTTCAATTTTAATTTTTTTAGTCTCCTCTTTTTTGCAGGAAAAAGCTGACCTGGCTTACGCATCTAACTCTGGGAAAGGTTCATGGCTATGAATCCCAAGCAGCAACAGCCACCTTCCTGCAGCCTGGAGTTAGGTGCCTATCTCCCTTTGGAAGGAAAGCTTGCTTAGGCTGCACTCATTCTACAAATTTTCTGCTCACTAGCTTAAACAGCTCCCAGCTCAACTTGCTGGCTTTTGTGGATCCCATTCTTACGCACACAATTCCCCCCCTGCGGATTCCACTAGGCAGTAGAGAACCTAGAAGTTAGGTGTTGCAAAGAATGAGAAATGGAGGGCTGGAAGGGACCTTGAGAGGTCCTCAAGTCCAGTGGCCAGTCCTGGCAGGTGTTTGCGCAATATATTCCTAAAAACCTCCAACAATGGGGAGTTCACAAATGGGGAGCCCAGTCTCCTTTGTGGATCCAGCCCTTAGCCTGTCTGTTCCCCAGCTGTAAAATGGGGATATAGCATTTCATAAGTTTTGAAGATACACACATTAAATATCATGAGGTGCTCAAATAGTACAGTACTCATAACTACATGTTTTCCTGTATTGTACCAGATCTATTTGTGGGTTAGGGACTTCATGTGTCTTCCATATTAATCTAATGTAAATAGTATGTTTATATATAAATAATGCTTCATAGTGGTAAGTAGCTGAAACATTTTTAAAGATTGCACTAGCAAGGAACAAAGTTTCACTTCACTTTAAAATGCCAATTGAAGCCCCTTTTCTCCTATCACTGTGCGAAGCAGATATAAGCAGTGACCTGAAACTCCTGTCTATGGGTACTTTTGGTAATGCTAGTGGACAGCACTTTAAATGTTAAGCAACAAAACTTTTAGGGGTGATAAAGAAACCCAGTTGTAATGTTTCATATTGGGCTCCATAGCTCCCTTTGTTCCTTTGCCTAGCCCTGCATTGAAAAGGAGGAAATAGGGCTGAGGGGAGTGGAGAATGAGAGCAACAGCACGTCAGTAGCAGACTACAAACCCCCACAACCAGCAGCATCTGCTGCAGTTATAGTCTCT
The DNA here is from genome assembly GCF_013100865.1 of Trachemys scripta elegans. NCBI lineage: Eukaryota > Metazoa > Chordata > Testudines > Emydidae > Trachemys > Trachemys scripta. Next base: position 243,520,904 of record NC_048299.1, read on the forward strand.
CTTCCCTCCATAATAAGTTGGGGGTGTGGAGGAGGGGGCACTTAAAGGATAATGAAAGAAAAATGTAGCCATTAGATGCCAGAATGCTGAGTAGAAAACTATGCAGTGTTGTGCTGGATACAACAGACTATAATATTTAGCTTGTTACAAATACAGGCGTGTACAGTTTTAGAGGCTGCCATGATGTTTGTCAAATTAATGTCATTTTAAAAATGATTTCACCTTCCCTTCAGTATGCTGAGAATCAAATTAATATTTGAAGGACTTTCTGGCAAGTTTTTGTATAATACTATGTATTCCAGATAGCTTTTTCCTTAACTTATTAATACTGGAAGAAATAACTAAGAGAATGGAAGCCCTGGAAAACAGACTAAGATACTGATGAAGAGTTCTTAACAGAAGTATACACTGTACTGTATATTTATACATACAAGTTGCAACAAAGCTATTTTCTTAAAGCAGTACAAAGCTACGTAGCACAAATCTTTTTGTGTTTGAGGGAAAAGGACATTTTTGGACCCAATATTTACATACTGAGGTAGAGCATCATATTGTTCTCTTGCATTGATTGCAGTAAGACAAATGTTGAAAGGAACTTTAAAAATTTTATAGTACCTAGCAAAATTTCTAAGTAGAATTTAACACTTGAATTTATAAGCTATGCAGTCTAATAAAATGCTTTTATTTTTAATTTGAAACCTCCATGCTGTGTTTGGGTATTTTTAGACTTACTGGTGTATTATTTTGGGTTAGTTCTATGGTCTGTTACACAGGTCAGACTAGTGATCACAATGGCTCTCTTCTGGCCTGGGAATCTATGACTACTTTAATATACTCTGTAAATCATTTTTGCTTTATTAGTTGTGCTCCACCTCTCACCCCCTCCATCATACTAAAAATATTAAGTGTGCTGCACAAATGCAACTATGAAACAATTGTTTCGTGTATACTCTCCTTTGCCTAGCATAAAACATTGTCTATAGAAAACTAGCTATGAGGGAATGTGTAGACTAGCTTAATAAGGTTTTTACTTACATCACAAATGTATACATTAACTCCAACTACAATTTTCAGAGTAGCAGCCGTGAGTCTGTATCCGCAAAAAGAAGAACAGGAGTACTTGTGGCACCTTAGAGACTAACAAATTTATTAGAGCATAAGCTTTCGTGGACTACAGCCCACTTCTTCAGATGCATCTAGAATGGAACATATATTGAGGAGATTATATATATACACACACA